>NC_090932.1:1473917728-1474220759 GCF_040938575.1 Ambystoma mexicanum | reverse complement strand
CCTTATCACTGCACCTGCACAACTGACTCCCTTCTTGCTTCGTCCTTGATTTGAACAATACACCAGCTATCCTCCATAGTGAGCTCATCTGCTTCAAAATATAATATTGCAGCTGTGGCAGGATTCATGCCTGCTAACTGAGCCCACAGAAATGTAGACTTTCATTGCGGTTTTGAAGAGATTGTCCAAAATGGCTGCACACCAGCGCCATGTTTTTTAGCTCATTTTTGGACACGCCTTACAACGGCTGAACAAAGACCAGCTTTGGGAGAATGCCAGTATAATCTGTCTACAGGGAACAATTATGAAAGATGTATGTGGTTGTGGAACCCGATTCACATAATTTCTTGCTTGATAATCTCATGCAGGCTTCTAATGATAAACCTAATGCTTCCTGAAAGATGCAATGGAAGAGGAGTGAATATCCTAATATATCTGATTAATCAATGTACAAGGTGAGGCCTTCTGACTTCTTAATTTTAATATAAAGCAAGATCTTCCCCCCACTTTACTGAGGTAACTGGAGATCTCAAACCCACCACCAATGAGCACAGAAGGCCTAAAAGCATCTTTCAGATAGAATCCTCCGAAATAGTGAGCCAGCTCCAATTTCCGAAATTTAAATCTCAAACTGTAGATCAAAAATGTAACCATTTTATTCTTATGCAAGCAAAAAAGCACCACCAAAAAAAGTCCTCCACAAAGAAGGTTAAGCCGATTCCTTTTAAGTATTAAATAAGGCTGGCTAGTAGCCTGCAACTTGAAATTAATGTTTAAGTCGATGTACAGGATTTTCCGGCATCGAAGAATAGATGGGATATCCCAGAAGGATTAAATGGTCGACTTCTTACAAATGTTGAAACAAATTCCAGTTAAAAGTAGGCTTCTGAGTATTAAAGAAAAGTAATAGCTTTAGATTTACTAGAAATAACGATCCACTGATTCGAAAATGTAGGATAAGTGTAATTTTCTTTTTAAATAGGCCTGCTCACATCACCTGATCCGATAAATTAAAATAAATACACAGGCAACCTCAGAAACAATGCCATGTTGAAGACAGAAATGTATGTGCCATGGTTCAAAAGAAGGTTGGGCGGGGGAGACCCCTAGGACACCAAGATATTGATCAAAGCACCCATGCTTGAGTAGCTTCCATCGTATGCATTGTGTCTCAGCAGAACACCATCATAACACTTGAGATTTACACACACACACACACACACACACACACACACACACACACACAGTGTTTGGTAAAACGACAAGCAGAGAAAACAAAACTTGGGATGGTTGCATCTCATGCTAGGCCTCTTCTCAAATATGATGGCACTGTTCAGTCTGACTCTGCTGCCCAATTTGACAGGGATGCACAATATGGAAATATGCTGACAAATATAGCAATGATATTTCATAGGAATCAGGGGACCCAATGTGACAATGGGGGGTCATTATGATCCTGGCTGTAGCTGTGCCTGTAATACAGGCACGGTTGCCGCTGGTATCATTTTTTTCCCCCGGCAGCCAGGAATGGGCAATTACCGGGTCATTACGGCCTTGCCGGACCCGATAATCGCCCATTCCTGGGTCCCGGAAAATATTCTTCCCCATTCCCATTTGAGCCCAATAGGGCTCAATGGGAATGGGGAAGCCGGATGCACCGGCACCATTCGTGAATGGTGCCAATGCATCAGACATGCTCTACTCGTGGGAGCCGGTATGGCCAAAAGGCACCCGCGAGCAGAACTCTTAGTCTGCCGGTCTGGTAACTACAGTACTGGCAAGCTTACCAGTACCACAGTTACCGGGCGGTTAGACTTGTAATAAGGCCCAATGTGCTGCCAGATATCATACCCTGGTCTTAATTATATATTTCAGCGCTCCACAATTTGA
Organism: Ambystoma mexicanum; assembly: GCF_040938575.1. NCBI lineage: Eukaryota > Metazoa > Chordata > Amphibia > Caudata > Ambystomatidae > Ambystoma > Ambystoma mexicanum. Next base: position 1,474,218,869 of record NC_090932.1, on the reverse strand, counting down.
CACAATAATGCTTGATACGTCAGAGGAGTAACATAGGATAGTGCTGCACACAGCACCTCTCCACATGGCACTGTGGTGCCCTGGAGCGGCCAATAATATCAGGGAGCTGCCATCACATGTCATTGTGCTGCAAGTACCATGCAAATGCTCCACAAACAATCCCAGCTTCAGCCAATAATCTCAAGAGTGCTACTCAACTTCCTGCGGCACTATTTAATGTGACAGTGATCCGTCAATATCATCAGGCTACTGCCCATATGACAGAGTGATGCCCAGTAAGACAAGGGAATGACACCAAATTGATAGATCTGCTTACACATTCCAGCGGGCATCATGATGTGGTCTACAGTGACCCAATGGTACTGCCAGTACCATGCATTCAATGCCAATGATGGCGTTAGACAAGTTGCTGCTGCCGACAACATACAGTTCTGCCAGTAACAATGGTACAGCCAGATTCCAATGTGTCCAGTTAGCATAGCATTGCCAAATCTCGCTACACCACAGAGCAAGATTAAATCGCATTCAATTTGCCTAGCATCTCAGGTTCCATATTCCTCAGGACATCCGTGTCAGATTGTAGTATGTGCAATTTGTACAACAGAAACAAAATGACATTACCAGAGTAAAGGACTGTTGGTCTCCCACAAGCTCCGACCCAGTGGCACTGGGCTATTCCGCAGGAGGGGGCACGCGCACCCACACACACACAGACACACACACACTTTGTGCAAGGACAGGGCTGCAGCATTTTCACCAAGGCTCACATCTTTTGGCCCATGCACAGTCATGCTCTACAGTAACATACATCAGTCAATGATACTGCAAGGTATCTGCGACAATGGCTTTTTCATTGTTGCGACAGTAACCAGTTCAAAATGTACACAGCATCAGGCAGGACCGGCTCCAGGAATTTGTATCTGGGTGGGCCAGGTTTGTGATCAAGTGGGCCCAGCTTTTCTCAGATCCGTGAACCAACAAAAAATGTCTTCCTGGATCTGAAAAATCAGTTTGCCCTCAATTTGGTTTAGTCTGTTAGACTGCTTTATAAGGTGCAGAAGCCTGCATTCAAATCCAGGTTGTTAGGACCAGGGTTGACACATTTACCCGCAAGACTACTTGAATGTCCGATAAAGATGCTGGTTAGGATTGCACTCCCTGGCAGATTTAAGGCAAATGGATTCTTGTGCAAGGCTGACAGATGGTCCCGGTAGGTGAAGCATGGGTGTCGAGCTTATTGTGGGAGTGGTTAATCGCTGTCATGAGCGCAACAAACGTTACCTGTTTTTTAAATTGTCTTTTTCTACTACTGGAGCTGTAGATTTAGGGGTATGACTGGCTGGAAACAGCCTGTTCACCTCACCAGGGTTTGCTGACATGAGGTGATTTACCCAGGTTCACTCAATGTGTCCATCAGATGGGAAACCTGCTCTCGCCTTCTACCTGCTCGCCACTTCCAAAATCACAGGCTCTCCAGTACCCCTTCCACAGTCTTCTGCTCTCTTCTTGCATTTGCTCCTTTGTAGTACCCTCACTACTTTGATCTTCCATTGGCTACTCATTTCATCTTCCATACGCTCCCCCATCTCCATAAGGAAAACTATTGCCAAAGCATGACAAATGCAAGCTGTATACTGCAGAACCCTTAACAAGAGTCTGAGAGGTGAATCCCAATTAATCATGCCATAAGACACATGCTTGGTACCATTTTTCAACATACTATAATTTAGATATAAAAAACAGTACAGAGCAAAAGAGAAGCAGAAAAATTGTGTGGCAATATCACCCCCGTCACCTTCCGTCAGCTCCCCTTGACAACCATTCCAATTTACTATCATTCCCACCTACCCCACCGTTCCCGCACCATGTCTTCTTGGCCTGGCTGGGGTGAATCGTGGATGATTTTATTTTATTTATTTATTTGCATTTTTAAAGCGCTCACACAGCCCGGGGGCATTGAGGTGCTGTTACAGGAATATGTCTTAGTTGTGCATTTATAACGCGCTTAATACCCAGAGGTTTCTAAAACTAGACCCGGGGATCGAACCTGTGTTGCTTTGTGTCGTCTTGTTTCAAAGGCGAGCACGTTGCCGCTGAGCTATCCTCCCGGGACGCTTCCTTCTCTGCAGGGGCTCAGCAACAAGGCCACAAGTCCTTATTCCATCTAAGATAGTGTGCGCTCAACAATACTTCCCTGAATACTGTGGCTACTCCCAGGAGGCAACATAGGAGGGGCTTCTGGTCCAGCCTTTTTGTTGTGAAAGACAGCCCCCCCCCCCTCCTCCTCCTCCTCGATAAATATTGAAGCAAGGAATAGGATATTTTGTTTCTTACAAATGACATTTTGAAGCACAACATTGTATTTTTCTTGCAATATTTCAGCTAATTATTTTATTTGAAGGTGTGTGGGAGTGCTAGCATGCAGGTGAGAGTGGGATCAGGTCAGGAAGGAGGCAATGCAGCTTGAGGGGTTTCCGACCCCCTGGCATCACTCCTGGTTGGATGTGTCAGGAAAGAGGAGTAGCGGCTCCCCCATCACGCCCTATACATCATTGTCTGGTGCATACTGTTTATAATATGCAATTGTCCATGATGACTTCCTTTTTGACATGTTTAATTTGGTATTGAATGTCACAATTTTGATCAATAAATGTGGCTTTATATTTTCCAAAGAAAGTTGTGTGTATGTCTCCTTGGCTGGCCCTGACCCCTGCGCTGCCCATGTAGTAAACCATACTGCAAACTGAATCACTTCTAGCGGGTCCTGATTTTGGTAGGAAACCCCACACATTGAGATTAAATGATTTGCCCAGCATTACACACTTTGGTTAAGTGGTAAAGCCAGACTTTGAGCCTAACCTGAAATTTAGGGGCTTGACCACACATCTTCCCTGCTCAAGTTGGTACAAATATGTATTGAAGTTTGGTTTTAAATACCTAAAATATTACAATTCTGAGTCTTTGCACACACGCCACTTTTTGTACAGAATTTGAAATTGTATTTATACCTTGCTTATCATAGCTGCTACTCTGTATATAAAAGAAACTTTAAGTGAATGGGATGCTTTATAGAAAAAGATTTTCAATTGTTATGAAACGCATACTTTTATACCAATGATTGAAAGCCATGAAATTTAAATATTGTTATTGTAAGTTTCTGTGTTTGATTTTTCTCTTTACTTTTTTTCTCCATTTATTTAGTTTTTTCATACTTTGCTAACTTCTTTTGTAAAGGTGTGTAATAAACCATAAACAATCAAATATAATAATAATCATTTGTATACAGATTACTTTAAAAATGCACAAGTCACATGATACAACAACCCGACAGTGTGTTAATCATTGTAGAATCGGGTTGATGAAAGAGTATTGGGGAAATTTAGTTTTGAATCCGAAATTGCATAGAGGGGAATGCTCCTCTTTGCACTTTTTTGAAAAAGGGCCCTTACAGACAAGTTGAATTGTTTCCACAAAGTACTGGAAAAGTAAATAGCAAACCATAGCAAAAACGCCTTTTTCCTTCACTTTTACACGATGCGTCTGGAAAAGTGTAAATCTCTCCCACAATTAACGATTTGGAAACTGCTTGCTTTTACCAATAAAGCTACAATCACAGGTGGCAATTTTCCAAGTCCTGTGGAGTGAAAAAAGTGGCAGTAAAATTATTTGATTGTAGTTTTATTCTCCCTGTCCTGATTGGAAGCCTACAAGGTCCAGAATGCTAATTAATGAGAACTTAATTCCATACGGACACAAAGTGAAATGAAATGCATAACAAAGTCATTGTTCGACACATTTTGTTCTGTTCCCCCATCATTTCTAATCACCCAACAATCACACTTAAATAGCTTATTAAAAGTGTATATAATTTTTTTAAAGTACCTTTTCCTATCACTAATCACTTCTTATTTTAAATAATTGAGACATGTTAAAAAGATAAGGCCTCACTGGGAGCACCTGTGCAACCCTGGCTGACTGAGGGGAGAAATGCAGAGTAAGGGTGCCCCATGGGCAGTTGTCCATTGTCCCACTGTTAAATCCACCTCTGACTGCAGTCATATCATACTTTTCAAACAAGACCCACAATACAAATGATGTATTCAGTTTGCATATAAACATTTTTCATTGCTATTCCAATATTATGATGTTATTGAGGCACTGCTAATCTGCCCATTTCATAGAATGTTCTGGCCAAGCAGGTTAGGCTTCCACACAGACAAAGATGCATACTATTTAGATCAGAACCCCACTGGTAAGTATGCATGAGAAGATGATCTGAAGTTGGTCCATACTTGTCATCCTAACCTTGATACGTTCAGGTAGGTTCTTGTTGGACCAACTTAGTGAGGTGCAGTTTGAGTCCCTAGGCATTGCAAACAAGCCTCCCACATCAGGACATATATACTTTCACTTAGGGAGATAAACTAAAACCAACACTCACCGGCAAAGGCAACAGTTAGGGCTTTTGAATACACATGGGAATGGAATTTGTCAGGCACTGCCATAAGGGTACCACCTGGCAATAAGGTGGTAACATCTAGAAAATGGTATACGACATTGTCTGGCAAATGCCTGTGTAATACTTCTACACATGTCAAAATGGTTGGCTTTGCGGTTGCTTGTTTTAGGATTCCAGTGCAAGGAACATATGCAAGGACACCTTGTTGCTTTTAAATCTACTGGCTGAAAGCACACCATGTTAAGAGATTTTTTATTACAACATGATCTCATTTACAGAGGCAATTAAGTAATTAAACACTCAAAAGAACACTTGGCTATAAACACAAGCAGGCCCAATACAGAACAAAGCTTGATGTACTTTGTGACAGAGCTAGCTCAAAGAGTACCCAAGAGGGTATGTTTCAGCGGGGAGAGGGCATGTCGTTGGTGGGAATACCATAGGGATTAACATGGCAATGGATGGGTAAACTACCAAACGCGTCCATTGAATGTGTGTCCCTCCTAACATTCTTTCTCCATCCTGTCTGTGGTCCAATGCCACTGTTCTGGCTTCCACCTAATAACCTACTTCAAAGCCTTGCATCGAATCACCTTGATTTTACTACACTCTCCCCTCCGGAATTATATTTTTCTTACTACCAACCTTATTGTTTCACTTATACTCAAGTAGTTCATGCAGCAGAATGGATGTACGGTAAAAGAAGGTATACCAAAAGATTAAAAAATTACAGAGCCCATTTGCCTGCATCTTGTAATTCGATCTTTTGGGATTTTGCCCATTTGTCCCCTGCACTGCCTTTAATGTATGCTTGGGACACTCCTGCGGCCCATAATACAAACTGGAGGAGCGAGGGACACCCCTGCAACACGGCTCAACTGTTCGGTATTATGGGCTTCGATCTAATCTATGCCAAATGGACACGAATTTTGTATTCAGCATTTTAGATTTCATCTTTTTTTCCATTTCCCAGCAGAATGTATACTTTGAATGGAATGTGTAAAGGCCCAGAGTCTGATGGATGCAAGTCTCTGAATCAATCTTAACCACTGGCATTGCTTCGGTCAGGCTTCCATACCATTGTTTACAAATCAGCCTAGGCCTCCCTGCCACTAATGGCACAAACTGCTGGACCACAAGGCCTAAAAATGCTTGCGGTATCTTGTGTTCCAGTGAATGTAATTTGTCAGGGTCCTCAGCCGTTTATGTAGCGGGTGTAAAGAATCTGTGTCCAAGCATCATCACCTGCCATTTATTGTTTTCTACAGTGAACCATCTTATTAGGCATGATTGGAACAACAGTTATAGCCCCACACATAAAAACCTACATTAAATTAAAAAAATCCACTTGATAGGTTTGAAAAAATAGCTGCCTTATAAATGAGAGGTTTGAAATGCAAGCAAGATTAAAAGTGCAGTTAAAAAAGCAACGCAGGGTCTTGCTAGACAGTTGTAGGATGACTGCTTTAGCAAGTCTGCTACCTTAATAAAGAGGTGTAAATGGCCCTCCATATCCCTGGCCATTTCTGCTTTCATGGCTGTGGAGTATTAATCATTATCCAGGGCAAGCAAACAAATCCTGACCGGGCCACCTGCAGTGCAGCTCCTCAGAATGCTAATCGCGAAATCGCCCCTGCCTGTTTTACCCCCCTAACATCCCCCCTTCCCCCAGGGTCCCAGTGGTGGTTAACTTTTATTTTATTTATTTTTTAATTGCATATTGTTAAAATACTGTCAACCTTTTGAAGGAAGAAAAAACACCACCACTGAGAAGGCCTCCTTTCTAGGGGGGCCAGGGATTGGCCTAGGGGGGGCAGGCCCCTCTGTCCCCCCCTGCTGGAGCTGGGCCTGGCATCAGGTGATCGAGCCACAGCATGCAGTGTGAGCCAGCAGCTGCAGACAGTACTAACCCGTGTGTATGAAATTAATTAATAAGGAGGTTTGTGGGTCCCATTTGGTCAGAGCCTCCTGCCACACTGACCACAGTCCATTCATCCTTGTACTCACTTATGTGTGAGAAGTCTAGCCCAAATCATCCTGACACCAGGACCTGTGCAGCCAGGGGTAAGGGAGAGGTCAGGGGACAGGGGTTGTGGAGATTGGCTAATGATTGAAAAACTTGAGAGTTAATCATGTCCATTGGTGTTGGCATGGTAGGCTGCCCAATCAGATATGTTGTCATGTAAACGGTCAGTAATAGCATTATGGACAATATGCGTCTGTAAATGACGTTTAAATATCTATTATTAGTGTATTTATTGTGTACAGACCTAGCGTAGAGAAGCAACATAGCGTTTTACAATCAAAAGGGGGCAGTGGCCTAACACAAGTTGTGGGGGCCCCCTGTGAGCCATGCTGAGCCCCCCCGCCCCCAACTCAGCAACAAATCATGGGTCGTACCACACTCTGGGCCGGCCTATATTATCATGCTTGCAGGATACGCACAAAGTGGTAAGCCGCGCACTGTACTAAGAGAAAGATAAACATAAGTGTTTTCATGCAATATACAGCACACTTTCTGAGAATAATTGGCTAAAAAGCCAGAGTGCTTGCAATTGTTTTGTAGGGGAACACCAATCCAATACATGCAAGTCAACAACACTGCACAGGAACATGAATACTTTGCTATAAAAAAAATGGCATGCCACATTGAAAACATGTCCCACTGGCTGCACAATGTAGAGCAGTGTAGACACGTAATAACATTACAGTAATGCATGCTAGGTCACATTTAGACATACCTAGACTGGTTGCACCAAAATGCCAGTCAAAGCAATAACACTCATCAAGAAGAGAGCACACATTGAAGCCCTGGTCTCTGCAGCATCTAACACGGCCAAACTCTTATCTGCAAGAAACTGGTCAATCCTGTTGTAGTCTCTACCTCTCCTGTGCCCTCCAAGGCCCTCTGTATGGCTCTGCCACCCACTTCTCTGCTAAAACTGAGGACATCCTGTCCTCCATTTCCTCTCCGGCTTCCTCTCTCGGCGCCCCTTTTGGCCGTCTCTACCGCTCTTCCTCCTTTCTCCTCTTTCTGTCACAAGGTTTCTAGACAAATCAAATCTATGAAAGTGTCGTCCAGACAGGTGCTCACCTGCTGCTCCAGAACAATCAAGGACCATATTGACACTCTCGCTCCAGCCTTAGCCAATTTCTGTAATCACCCTTTCACAGTTGGAATGTTTCCCCTCTCTCCGTAAGCACTCCCTTGTAAATTCACTCTTCAAGAAGCCATCTGCCGAACCTACCTGCCCGGCAAGCTATCGCCCAATCTTCATCACCCCTTTCCTGGGCAAACTCTGGAAAAGCTGCCCATCTCCCAGCTTAATCGCCACACTGAATCTGCTGTTTACATTACCATCAGTCTGGCCCCAGAGCTACCAGAGGCCCAGGAAATACTCTTCTGAACACCCGTGAAGATCTGCTCTCTAACCTCGATTCCAGCATTCCTTCTGGCCTCCCTGCCCTTTTCAAACTTGAGCGGACCACCTGAAGTTTCAGAAGCAGCTCAAAACTTTCCTCTCCTCCTCTTTCTCGCTCTCCCTCTCCTGCTGACCTACCTATCTGCTGTACTGACTGGTTGCTTGGCTACCCTCAGAGTCTCACTGAATCCAGGATCTTTCTTGATCAGTCACCCTTGCACTGCCTCCGGGCCTACCATGCACTTAGGGGCTGTAACTGTAACCCTACAGTCCCTTGCTCTCCTTGCACTACCCACGTCCGCACTGCCTTGGCTGCATTTGCTCAGAGCATTACTGCCCTGTTTTCCCCTCCTCTCTTCCTTGCACTTCCCCCCTCCCTTTCCACTTGAATTTCTCTTTCTCACACACAATCTGTATGCACAAGGCATAGTAAGATCGTTTGTCTTGTCCTCCCTCTATCTTTCCTCCCATGTCTTGTTGCGCCTAGAAACACTTGTGTAAAGGCATTTTATAAATGATTTATATCATAATTTTATCACAGATGCCCAGAAAAATATACAATGCAGCAGTAAGAAACGGCTAGACTGGCAGCACTCAAATGCCAGTCTAGCCAGGTAATTACACTTAGGACGGCTTTTGTCAGAAATGCGCAGTTAAAAAAAGTCATACTAAACTGAGGAATGACTAGACTGGCTGCACCAAAATGCCTCTCTAGCCACCAATACCACATATCATGCCTGCTTAGCCTGGACATGGACAACCATTAAGGTTTATTGCACAATCCTGCCCCCTCTCCCTCATACCACCTACCCCAAACTCCAAAATCAGCTCTTTGGCCCAGAATTACCTTCACATCCCTCTTTCTTGTCCCAGAGCTTACGTATGATATTATATGATGGGTTATTTATAACGCGCGTAATACCCAGAGGTTACTAAGCGCGGACCCAGGGATCGAACCTGTGTTGCTCTGTGTCATCTTGCTTCCAAGGCAAGCACGTTGCCCCTGAGCTATCCTCCCGAGACTCTTACACGGCTACACAACAAGAGGTAAGCAACCCTTTAGTTTACAGTACCTTTGGTTAGAAGAAAGTGTTTCCAGCTGGCTTCTGTTCCTGTGTAGGTCTGCAGATCCTGGTGTTCCTGGGCCTCAGTCATGGGGACAAGAGGGAGGACGTCTGGGGGCTCCTGCACTATGAATGGAAGATCAGCGGCAGCAATGGGCAAACTTCAGATCAGTGGCACTTTGCGGTTTCAGCCGCTCGCTTCCCTCACAAATAGCACCACTGCGGTTCTCAGATACCACTCTGGACTTTCCTCGCATCTGGGGTCCAGCACTCTGTTGAGGTGGCTCAGGCTTGGTCAATCCTGCTTCCTGGGAGTTCGGAGGATTTTCCTGGAGCTCGAGTCCAACTTAAAGACACTCGCTCGATTACGGTGTTCCTCTCCCTGGCACTCGGTTCCTGCAGCAGCAATGGAAGTTTAGCCAGCTCTGAGAGAATGTGCAGATGAGCTTGTCTTGGGGTTGATTGGTCCCACTAACCCAAGGGGAGGAGTCGTCCTTTGCAGGTCTTCTCTAGTTGAGGCGAATTCGGAGCTTCCACACAGCAGCAGGGCTTCACCGGGCAAACCAACGGTCCAGGAGGCTCCTTGCCTCCTAGGTAAGTACTGGAATGACGAAGAGTGGGACTAGGAGTAATGAAGATTACAGGTAGCTAAGTCAGGCATTACCTCCATGTACCTCTACCTCATCCCAGTCCCAGTGTATGAAGCACAATCCCTCATACACAAGTACTGCCTCATACACAAGTACAGGGACGAGGAGGAATGGGGTTAGGAGTAATGACAATTCCCATTAAGTAATCAAGGCATTAAACACAAGTAGTGGCATAACATCATTGAGTTGACAGGGCTTCAGCACTCCCCCCAGTCCCGCCTGACATTTTGGGCTATGTTGTTTCAACTTGGCTGAACTTCAGAGCAGTTGCTGGACAGAACAGGACACAGATGTTAAACGGCACCTGGGTTTTGCTGTTAACAAGGGCCCAGCAATTACTAACTTTCACTGTTAGTACCTGCATTCAAACGCCAAATTTTTTAGCCAATTTAAATTGTGATGTGGGTTTAGTACTTGCATGCCAGGGGAGTGATTGGAAGGGTAGCGAGGGAACAGGAGACTGCTCATTCTCACAGCAGTCCATAAGTGGGTGCTTTCAGACTTAAATGAGAGAGTTAACTGCTTGTAACATTGAAGCTGCACTAGAATAGTCTCATTAAAATGCGTAAAGATGTTAGATGCCCCCACACAAATCAGTTTGCCCTTCCCCCACCGCCCATGAAGTTAGCGCCTCTCCCAACATTTGAAGGATTAGCCCCTGAAATGTTGGTTTTGTTGCGGCCCTGAACACAAGCACACACACACCATTCACCATTTACACACATGCACACCCAGCCATCCATACATTTATGTGTGCACCCTTTTTTCTATACAGGCACTCCCAAGCAGCCACCCGTACATTTACGTGTGCACGCTTTCACCATAGAGGCACACACACCCAGGCACCCACCCATACATTTCAGTGTGCCCCCTTTCACCGTACATGCACATCCAGCCACCCATACATTTGTGTGCACCCTTTCAACATACACTCACACATGCACACATCATGAGGTTGACTTAAAAAAAAAATTGAGCCTCATTCCGAGTCTGGCGTTAACCCTGCTAGTGCTACCGGTGGGTGGCCGCCGTATTCGGAATGATTTACTGGGGCCTGACTTCCCGATGCCCCGGCGGCCCGGAAAGTCAGGCGCTGGTAAATTGTATTTCCCCATTCCCATAGAATCCCATAGGACTCTATGGGAATGGGGAACATGGAAGCACTGGCACCGTTGTCAACGGTGTCGGTGCTTCTGCGACGGCCTGCCTACCGTGGCCGCTGTGTACCGGGCACAGCAGCTCCGGCAGGCAGACCTGTAGTATGCCGCTCTGGAAACAACAGTGCCTGTAAGCTTACTGGCACCGTTGTTTCCGGTCCGCCATACTTCTAATAAAGCCCATTGTTTCACTCTGACTTCATAAAGAAATTATTTCCGTTAGGCTACCTCTCCAGCTGCCCAATCAGAGATATGTTGTCATATCTCTGACATAACAGAACCATAACGGAAATAATTTCTTTATGAAGGCACAGCGACTTAAAAAATAAACAATTTATTTTTTAAGTCATAGGGCTCCCCCCCCCATGACATGGAGGCCTCCAGACTGGGGTCTTCCATGTCATGGGCTGGGGGGAGCCCTCAGACTTCAAAAAGATAGTCACTCTACCTTCATGAAGAAATTATTTCTGTTACAGGCTAGGGAGGTGAGGCCACAAACCGATATTCGCCCTAGGGGTGGTAATATGTGGTAGGACCTCACAGGGAGAGACAGCCCCTCCTGGGGATAGGGACTCCCGTTCCATATTAGAACTCACTAACCCGGTTTCTTGAAGCACCAAGATCTGTACCCAGCACCTCTAATCGTCCAGAGAGTACAAATATCATGTATAGTAATACTCGTACCTGTACCCCAGTAAAGTATAATCAAACCAAGATGATGAACTGACAGAGTCCCTCCCAAATACTTCCTCAAAGTACTGAGAAGAGGAAGCCCAGAGGAGACAAAGATCACTCCAACCTCTGACCAAAATACTGAGAAGAGGCCGCCCAATGGAAGCATGGAGATTACTCCATTGACAAAAATGAAAAACTTGAATAACATTGCAATAACACAGGCTGACGGTCTGCTGGAGGGGAACCAGCTACAATGTATGAAGAGAGAAAAGAGACTGCACATCAAAGAGGATCAGGTGTACAGCTTGGAGAGCCCAGGACTCAAACCGGGTGAGAAGGATGGTGGAGAGAGTGACTCAGCAGTGCACGGGATGCCAGCATGAAGTCGAGAGAGTCCTTTTTAGGCCAGGCAGAAGCCAGCCTGAGCACGAGCTGGGAATGAGACAATGGTGGCGTGACTTCAGAGGTGCACTGTTTGGTCCTAAAACGCCACTGACACCATTGCTCATAAGATTCCACTGTGGCTCTGCGGAACAATAGAGACTGCCGAGGAAAGCAGAGAAAGCAGAAGCTACAGACCCTGACCCCAGGAAGAACCGGTGTGGTGCCATAGCCCAGAAGCAGGTAACGTGAGGTGTGGGAGTAGCTAAGAGCATCAGGAGTAAATCACCCTTGTCCAAGTGGTGATCACAAAGCCATTGGGTGTGAAGATTGTGAATTGTGCATCAGGAATAATCTCCTTCGTCCCAGTAGCAGCCCTAACCCTTCTGGTAGAAAGAACTGTGACTTGTGGAGCAGGAGAGCTCCCTCATCCTAGTAGCAACCCTAACGCTACTGATGTAGAGAACTGAATTATGCATTGGGAGAGCGCTCCCTCGTCCCAGTGGCAACCCGAATGCTACTGGTGGAGAGAACTGAATTGTGCATCAGGAGAGTCCTCCCTCGTCCCAGTGGCATACATAAAGCTACTGGTAGTAAAACATACTGAAACACTGGAGAAACGAAAGTGTGAAACCTACTAAAAAGGATGATCAAAGGCAAGAGAGAATCCCAGTTCACCCTGCAAGAAACATGGGAAGAGTGGCAGACGCTCCTTGAGAGTATTGGCATGCCAAATAAGACGACTTGATTAGGAGAAGGCACGCATTCTGCCGATTACTAAAGCAGACTTTAAAGACAGAAGTGGAAAGAAGAATTGTTTCTGGCAGCTTTGTGATGACAAACTGTGTGATTTTAAGTGGAATCTGCACGACCAGGAGACGAAAGGCATTCTCCTGTGTCTTTTGAGAACGTGACTTGGTTACTGGTCGATTGGGCCAGATAGTGATGTCCTTTTGTCAGAAGGAGGTAGTAATTTAGTATTTTAATGGTAGGGTTAGACCTTGGGACAGAGGACTGATTTTAGATACTGTCATATCCCTAAAACAGCCACTCCAGTTATTTAGGAGTTAGGTATGGTTATCCCCAAGAGTACAGGGCAGTTTTTTTTTTTGGGACTACCTTAATACAACACAGTTTTAGAATGCCATCCTTGTGTCCGACTCCTACTGTCCACCCCCTCCCACAATACCTAAAGAATATTAGTACAAAAATAATTCCCTATACATGAGGATAAAAGATTATGTATGCATATTTTCATTCGCACTGCAATTGTTAAATACAGGGTTAAAACATCATATATACATTTCATATTCACATTATTATCGCCAACACTAATAAATCAATGAGCTTTATTTATCTTAAACAGAAAACTGCCAAGGATAAAGGATTAGGGTTAGAGGAATAAATGTGGTCCCACATTTGTGTATAATCTAGGAGTTCACTATTAGTGAAAATAAAAATCCTAAAAGTTTAGTCCGTTGGTCCACAAAGCTGGACACAAGTCAGCCAGGGATTCTATTTCAAATTCCCTGATTAAAAAAAAAAAAAGACCTCGGTTATCATGCCAATGGAGACACCCCTCCCACTCTCCAAAACTTTCAAGTTCTCAGAAATCACTGTTAGCGACATGACTAAAAAACTTGCTTCCATGAAACTCACCACCTGTGCGGAGAACATTATTACGCCTAAAATAATTCTGGACAACATTGATATCTTCGCACCTATGCGAACCAAAATCATCAATGCATCCTTTAGAGACCAGAATGTACCTAACGTCATCAATAAAGTCACAGTGACACTGTTGGTGAGGAAACTCAACCTCGACCAAAGAGATCCCAATAACCTGAGACCCATTACTAACTGTAACTTTATACTAAAAATCACAGACAGGATCGCCACTAGTCAACTCCAGGCGCAAGTAGAATCAAACTCCCCCCCACCCTCAACAATCAGGTTTTCGCCCGGCCCACAGCACGGAGACGGCCATGCTAGACTTACAGACCAAGATGCTTAGCATCATAGACAAGGGAAAGACAGGCCTCTTCATCCTCCTCGATCTAAGCGCAGCGTTTGACTTACTGGACCATAACTTACTCCAGTCTGCCCTGAAGAAAACAGCCAACTGTTCAGATGAAGCCATTGGCTGGATAATGTCATTCTTAAAAAATAGGATATCCAGGGTCCATTGGGGTGATACGTTTTCCCTAGAAAAGGAAATTCTTTGTGGAGTCTCCCAATGCGCTAGCATGTCACCATTACTATTTAACCTCTACCTGAGATACCTATGCCTTGTCCTTGATCACATCAACACATTTTTTACCAACTATGCCGATGACACGCAGCTGGTGTTTGAGCTAAGTGGAGATTATCAGAAAGACAGTGATCAGCTCACCATGCTATACAACAACGTGGAACATTGGATGGACTCCAATTGGATGTTCCTTAACGGAAAAAAACAGAGCTTATGATTTTTGACTCCCCTCTTGCCAGAGCCAAACTACCCTCCTTGAACAAATCATTCCAAATAAAAGACACTCACATACAGGTTCTGAGTAAGGTTAAAACACTGGGCATGATGCTAGAAGCATCCTTGGGGACCAATATGCGGGCAAAATACATAAAAAACTGTGCATACCATTTTAGATTACTAAAATCCATCCGGCCATACTTATCAGAGGACAACAGTGCCACCATTGCTAGAGCCATCATAATGTCTCGCCTTGACTATGGTAACGCCTTGGTCTTGGATACCTCCAAAAAATGTGTGCACCGTTATCAAACTGTCCAGAACAATGCGGTAAGGATTGTCAAGCTTAAGACTAGAACACAACACATCAGTGACTCTAGAAGGGAACTACACTGTTTGAAAATCTATGACAGAGTACACATTTCAAGGCCCTAACTATTGTGCATAGATGCATCTATGGGAAAGCCCCGGCTTATTTGAAATCTAGGATTCAATCTAATGTACCCGGTAGAACATTAAGATCATCCCACCTTGGCAAAATCGCAGTAGCACCACACAAACTCAAATGCGGCCTCGGCAGATCCTTCCCAATACTGGCAGCCGGCCTTTGGAACAAACTCCCCAACCATATTAGAATGGAAACCATCTACTTGCAATTCCGCAAACAGGTGAAAACCCTTATCTTCAAATAATCCCCAGCTGGAAGCACCTTCCTAGGCCCCACGTGAATCTTCTATGTTATTCCTGTTATGCATAGTCTGTCCTTTGCAGCGTGGCTTGCGAGCTACCGGAGCAATATAAATTATTAAATAAAATAAAACAAGATATGTGGAAACAGTTTCCAAAACTCTTGGACCTTCTTTTTCATTTGTTGCCGTGTTTTGTGTGCCCCAGCCCCTGAGTTCACTCTCTCCGTCCCCGTACTACTTACCCTCGTGTTCTCCTTCCTCCCTGCCGTCTCCCAGCCCGCCCACCATCCTCGTTTGGCCACCTTTCTGGTCTTACTGACCCTCCCTAGAGCAGCCTTCTGCCCGTGCAACCCCTGCAGCTAAGGGCGGCTCCCACTGAGGCGGCTCCAGCTAGTGTCTGCAGGAGGTGTCAGCAGGGGAAGCCAGTGGCCAGCCATCAACCAGCAGCGACTAGGTAAGGTAGGAGTGGCCCGGGTTAGGGATAGAGCCTCATTCTAGCCTTGATAACCTGGCCACATAGCAAACTCTCAGACTTGGGTGTGTTTTTCCTCCGTTATTAAATTGCATTGTGAAGTAGTACCGTTCTGGGGCTTTTGCCTCCTAGCAAAGCATTCATCTAGCAAACTTTTCTACCATTATCTAAGGCCCTGTCGTCTTGTCCAATTGTCTACTATTGTCTTGTCTCTCTCCGTCGCTTCTGCCCTTCCCTAGTATGTCTCCCCTCCTCCTCCCACGCCCTTCCTCTTCTCTCCTCTCGCTACCTACTCTATGGTGCTCTCTGTCTCTCATATGTTTTCTAACTGCTTCTCTATCGACTATCCAGCTCTCCTCAGTAGATCTGGTAGGAAGAAGTTTGAAAAGGACATCCTGGTCTCCAACCCAGGCCTCCCTATCCCTATGCCAGTGCTTTCTCCAGGCAAACCCTCCACTGACATCCTTTTTGTCGTTCCCTCGTCAGACCTATGGACTCTTCATATGGTCTCTGTGCTTTCTCCTTTCTCTTCTTCTCCCACTAATGGTGACACCCGGTGGAAGGCCCTCCTGGCCCCCTTCCACTCCTCTAAGGTCATCATTAACATCTACCTGAATGGTACAGTCTTGGTCCAAGACCATCAAGGCCAACCTCCTCTTTGATAGACGCTTCCCTCACCTCAATTTTCTTTCCTCTCCTCTCCTGCTGTCCCCTCTTCTCCCCATGGCTTCCTTGCCTCCCCCCTGCTGTCTCCTCCTTGGCTACCTTGCCCTGTCCTCCTTCCTCTTCTGCCCATCCCCTCAGGCTTCTTCTACACCCCTGCAGGGCGTACCTCTAATTTCTCTTTCAAGGACGGAAACCTTCTCCATATTGCCACTCTCAACTCTCGCTCTGCTGTCAAACACTCTTCTGACATCTGTCGTCTCCTGGAAGAACATGACCTTGATGTCCTTGGTCTCACCGAGACATGGTTCATGGCCAGCTCTGTCACAAGCTTTGACACTTTCCTCCCTGATGGCCACAAGATCGTCTCTGCGCCCAGAGCCAACTGTTCCGGAGGGGGTGAAGCCGTGATCTTCCCTGAGTAGATCCCTGCCTCTGTCATTCCTACACAGGCCTACTCCTCTTTCAAATGCCTCGTCTGCAGGCTCTCTCGCTCTCCTGGCCATTCCCTTACTGTGGCTGCCATCTATCGGCCACCCGGTCAGATCTCCTCCTTCCTCTCTGAGTGGGCTGACCTCTCCTCTTCCCTCCTAGTCTCAACCACTCAACTCCTCGTTCTTGGAGACTATCCACCTGGGTGCTTCCTGTCGTTCCAGTGGACTCTTTCATGACCTCTGCGAATCTCTCACTCTCTATTCTCCCCTCTGGCACGACTCACTCTGCAGGGCACACTCTGGATGTTCTGATCTCACACCATCCCCTTTCTTTCCCTCTCACCAGTCCTCTCTCCTGGAGTGATCACTGTCTCCTTTCCTCCCAGCTCACCCTCTCTACCTCTCAGGCCAAGCCACCACCAGCACTGCCACCCACCTTCTCGGTTATCCGACCCATGAAGCGTGTGTCAGTTAAGGCTTTCGCCAACACTTTCTCATCCCCCTCCCCCTTTTGCTGACTCACGCCCTGACACAGCCTTTCCATGCTCCACTCTGCTATATCTGATATTCTTGATGTTCTTGTCCCCGTCATGAGGATCCGCCGGAAGCCCAAAGCCAAGTGCAACTCCTGGTACGACTCTGACATCTTCACCCTCAAACGCAAGTGCAGGGTGGCTAAGAAGAAGTGGCGTGCTTATGGTATATCCTCTGACAACCTGGCCTGCCGCCTGCTCCAAAGGCAATACCGGCTGTCTTTCCGCACCAAAAAGAGAGCCCACATCCGAGCCCGCGTCTCTGCGGCATCCACCAACTCAGCTGAACTCTCAAATCTGCAAGGAACTGGCCAATCCTGCTGCAGTCTCTACCTCTCCTGTCCCCTCCCAAGCCCTCTGCACGGCCATAGCTTCTCAGTTCATCTCTAAAACGCAGGCCATCCTGTCCTCTCTCTCTTGCTCTCCTCCTGCTCCCTCTGCTCCCTGCTCTTCCTCTGGCCCTTCGTCGGCCACCTCTCCTCCCTCCTTCTCGGCTTTTTCCCTGTTCTCCCCAGACGAGGTTTCTAGACAAGTCCAATCTATGAAAGTCTCATTAAAACAGGTTTACCTCTGTTCCTCCAAAACCATCAAGGACCACATTGACACCCTGGTTTCTGCTCTGGCCGACTTCTGCAACCACTCCTGCGCCATTGGAGTCTTCCCTTCACACCCCTGAAGCTCTTCCTTGTGCACCCCCTTCTTAAGAAACCCTCGGCCGACCCGTCCTGTCTGGCTAACTATCACCCAATCTCCATCACCCCTTTCCTGGGCAAACTCCTGGAAAAGCTGGCTATCTCCCAGCTTAATCTTCACACCGAATCTGTTGGTTGTCTTCATGACCATCAGTCTGGCATCAGAGCTGCCAGAAGCACAGAAACTGCCTCCTGAACATCCGTGAAGAGCTGCTCTCCAACCTTGATTCCAACACCCCTGTGTCCTCATCTTACTTGATCTCTCTTCTGCCTTTGACACGGTTAACCATGCCATCCTGCTCAACCGTCTCCGTGATAACCTAGGTATCACCGATCAGGCCCTGGCTTGGCAACCTTCTTTCCTCTCCGATCGACCCTCCCAGGTCCAACTTGGGTCCTTCCTCTCCTCGATCTCCATCTCTCCCTGTGATGTTCCACAAGGGTCTAAGCTCTCTCCCTGGCTATTCTATCAATACCTGGCACTTCTTGCCCACCGCATTGCCGATCTTTGCCCCAACTTTCAGTGCTATGCGTATGACACTCGGCTCATTTTCAGGCTCCCTTCAGCCACCTCTTCTCTTATCTCCGACTGTCTACTATCCAGGAGTGGTGTGCCACCAATGAGCTCTGCTGTAATGCCAGTAAGACTGATATTCTCCTCATCGGCATACCCGCTCCCTCCTTTCCCGTCACCCTCTGGCCAGCCTCTCTTGGTCCTCTTCCGGCTCCGACCTGTGAGGCTAAAAACCATGGGGTCATCTTTGACTCCACACTCTCCCCCTCTCCTCACATCTCCGACGTCTCCAAGAAGTCACAGTACCAGCTGCACCTCCTCAGGGGTATTCTTTCTTTCCTCTCCTTCCCCCAGAAGCCACTGGCCTAACAGGGGCCCCCGCAGCCCCTGCGTGGCGGGGGGCCACGCCTGCACATGTCCTGGGAGGGGGCCCCACTGGAGGAAAAAAATAATATATTTTTTTCCCAAAAAATATTTTTCTTTTTGAATTTACTCTGCATTCATAAAGAAATGATTTCTGTAACAGAAATCACTTCTTTATGAACGCAGAGAGACTACAAAAAGAAACATTCTTTTTGAAGTCTGAGGGCACAGCCCTCCCCATGGCATGGAAGACCCTAGGCTGGAGGTCTCCATGTCATGGGGTGGAAAGAAATAGTTTATTTTTGAAGTCACTCTGCCTTCACAAAGAAATTATTTCCGTTATGGTTTGCTCCTTAACGGAAATCATTTCTTTATGAAGTCAGAGTGACTTAAAAAACAAACAATGGGCCTCATTACGGGTTTGGCGGTAACCGTGCCGGTGCTACCGGCAGGTTGCCGCCAGACCCGTAATAATTTACTGGTGCCCAACTTCCCGGTAACACCGGGTGATTACAATCCCGGCGGTCCGGGAAGTCAGGCGCCGGCAAATGGTAAGTCCCCATTTCCAATGGACTCTATGGGAATGGGGACAAAAGAAGCACCAGCACATTAATAACGGTGCTGGTGCTTCTATGAAAACTCTGCGGGTGGGTGCCGTTCTGCCCGGCAGGTCTGACCTGCCGGACGGGACGGCAACCGCCCACAGCGCTGTATTATGCCGGTCTGGAAACAACGGTGCCGGTAAACTTACCGACACCGTTGTTTCCAGACTGGCATAGTTGTAATGAGGCCCAACTTCTTTTTGAAGTATTAGGGCTCCCCTCAACCCCATGACATGTGCATGTGTGAGTGTGTGGTGAAAGGGTACATACTTAAATGTATAGGTGGCTGCCTGTGTGAGTGTATGGTGAAAGGGTGCACACTTTAATGTACGGGTGGCTGCCTGAGCGAGCCTGTATGGGGAAAGGGTGCACACTTAAATGTACGGGTGGCTACCTGGGTGTGCCTGTATAGTGAAAGGGTGCACACTTAAATGTATAGGTGGCTGCCTGTGTGAGTGTATGGTGAAAGGGTGCACACTTTAATGTACGGGTGGCTGCCTGGGTGTGCCTGTATGGTGAAAGGGTGCACACTTAAATGTATGGATGGCTGGCTGCCTGGGTGTGCGGGGGCTAACCCTTCAAATGTTGGGAGAGGCGCTAACGTCATTTGCGGTGGGGGAGGAGCAAACTTAGTTTTTTGGGGGGCATCTCATTTCTTTATGCATTTTAATGAGACTATTCTTGTGCAGCATCAATGTTACAAGCATTTAACTCTCTCCGTTAAGGTTGAAAGCTCCCACTTATGGACTGCTGTGAGAATGAGTGGTCTCCTGTTCCCCCTCTAACCTTCCAATCACTCCGCTGGCATGCAAGTATTAAACCCACATCACGATTTCAATTGCCTAAAAAATGTGGCATTTGAATGCAGGTACTAATAGTGAAATGCTTTATGTTAGTAATTTCTGGGCTCTTGTTAACAGCGAAACCCAGGTGCCATTTAACATCTGTGTCCTGTTCTGTCTGGCAACTGCTCTGAAGGTCAGTCAGGTCGAGTCAATATAGCCCAAACTTTCAGGGGGGGTGGGGGGAGTGCTGAATCCCAGTCAACTCAATGGTGTTGCACCAATACTTGTGTTTAATGCCTTGATTACTCATTACTCCTAGCCCTATTCTTCCTCGTCCCAGTGTGTATGAGACAGTACTTGTGTATAAGGCATGCTGCCTCATACACAAGTACTTGGGTGGGGTAGAGGTACATGGAGGTAATGCCTGACTTAGCTACCTGTACTCTTCATTACTCCTAGTCCCACTCTTCCTCATCCCAGTACTTACATATGAGGCAAAGAGCCTCATACGTAAGCTCTGGGACAAGGAAGAGGGATGTGAAGGTATTTCTGGGCCCAGGAGCTGATTTTGGAGGTTGGGGTAGGGTTGGGAGGGAGAGGGGATGTGTGGGGGGCAACAAATCATAATGGCTGTCCATGTCCAGACTAAGCAGGCATGATATGTGGCATTAGTGGCTAGAGTGGCATTTTGGTGCAACCAGTCTAGTCATTCCTCAGTTTGGTATGACTTTTTTTTAACTGGGCATTTCTGATAAAGCAGTCCTGCTAAGTGAATTACCTGGGTAGACTGCCATTTGTGTGCTGCCAGTCTAGCCATTTCTTACTGCAGCATTGTATATTTCTCTGGGCATCTGTGATCAAATTATATGATACAAGTCATTTATAACTCACCTGTACACAGGTGTTTCTAGGCTCGACAAGACAAGTGAGAGGAGGACAAGACAAACAATCTTACTAGGCCTTGCGTCATTCAGATTGTGCAAGTGCGAGAACGAGAAGTGCAAGGGGAAAGGGAGGGGGAAGTGCAAGGGAGAGGAGAGGGAAAAACAGGGCAGCAATGCTCTAAGTAAGTGCAGCCAGGGCAGCAGGGCTCTGGGTAGTTCAAGGAGAACAAGGGACTGTAGAGTTACAGATGCAGACCCTAAGTGCGTGGTAGGCCCAGAGGCAGTGCAAGGGTGACTGATCAAGAAAGAGTCTGGACTTAGTGAGACTCTGAGGGTAGCCAAGCAACCAGTCGGTACAGCAGACAGGTAGGTCAGGTAGGGGAGGGAGAGAAAGCAGAGAAAAGGAAAGTTTTGAGCTGCTTCCGGACCATAAAGCGGTCCGGCTCAAGTTTGAGAGGGGCAGGGAGGCTATTCCAGAGGGAGGCACCTGCAGAGGAGAGAGATCTACCCCCCACCCTCTGCCTAGAGAAGCATCTAAACCTTAGAGAGTTGTAGGTAGCTGAGCAAAGGGCTCGAGAAGGAAGATATTTTGGAAAAGAGCTTTGGATGTAGTGCGGGCCCCAGGCCCAGGAAGCCTTGTGGACAATGCAAAGGGTCTTGAACTTGATACTTGCAGCAAGTGGGAGCCAGTGGAGAGATTTCAGGGCTGGAGAGATACGATCCCTGGGCTTGAGGCAAGGATAGGTCTCGCATTTCTTTTCTGGATTAGTTGCAGAGGGTGGACAGTAGAGGAAGGCAGATTGATAAAGTGGCTGTTGCTGTAGTCCAGCCTAGAGAGAACCAGGGCTCTGGCGACAGTGAGCTTCTGGGGGAAAGTGAGAAAGGGAAGAGTCCCTTTGAGGAGGTGCAGCTGCTAATGGGACTTCTTGGCGACGTTCGAGATGTGAGGAGAGAAAGAGAGTGGAGTCAAAGATGAAACCAAGGTTGTTTGCCTCACAGGAAGGCGAAGGAAGAGGGCCCAAGGCGGACGGCCAGAGTGAGAGAGGGAAAGCAGGTGCAGGAGTCCAAATGAGAAGGATCTCCATCTTACTGACATTAAGGCAGAGATCGTTGGAGGCACAACAATCCTGAATCGCGGATAGACAGTCAGGAATGAGTGAGAGAGGAGAGGAGTCTGAGGGGAGCCTGAAGGAAAGAGGAGTGTCATCCGCATAACACTGAAAGTTAGAGGAGAAGCTAGAGATCAGGTGGGACAAAGGGGCCAAGTAGAGGTTGAAAAACCAGGGTGAGAGGATGGAGCGGAGAGAAAGGGACCAAATTGGACCTGGGAGGGGCTGTCCAAGGGGAAGGAGGTCAGACACTCCAGGCACTGATCCGTGATGCCCAGGTTCTCATGGAGTCGATTCATTAGGATGGCGTGGTTGACCATGTCGAAAGCAGAGGAAAGATCAATGAGGATGAGGACAGAAGGAATGCTGGAATCAAGGTTAGAGAGCAGATCTTCACAGGTGTTCAGGAGAGAAGTTTCCGTGACTCTGTCAGCTCTGAAGCCAGACTGAAGGTCATGGAGACAACCAACACATTCTGTGTGGAGAGTAAGCTGGGAGATGGCCAGCTTTTCCAACAATTTGCCCAGGAAAGGGGTGATGGAGATTGGGCAATAGTTTGCCGGGCAGGCAGGATCTGCAGACGCATAATGGAGTGCTTAAGGGGAGAGGGAAACGTTTCAGTGGTGAAAGAGTGATTACAGAAATCGGCCAAGGCTGGAGCGAGGGTGTCAATATGGTCATTGATGGTTCTGGAGGAGCAGGGGAGCACCTGTTTGGATGACACTTTCATAGATCAGACTTGTCTAGAAACCTTGTCAGGTGTTGTCAGCGTGCAAGAGGAGAAAGGAGGAAGAGAGGTAGAGATGGCCTAAGGGGGTTCGAGAGAGGAAGAGGAAGAGGGCTAGGGAGAGGAAGAGGAGATGGAGGACAGGATGTCCTGAGTATAAGCGGAGAAGTGAGATGACAGAGCCATATAGAGGGCCTGGAAGGGAACAGGAGAGGTAGAGACTGCAACAGGATTGACCAGTTTCTTGCAGATTTTAAAGAGTTTGGCCGTGTTGTTAGAGGCCATGGGCTTGAATGTGTGTTCTCTTCTTGATGAGTGTAATTGCTTCAATTGGCATTTTGGTGCAACCAGTCTAGGTTTGTCTAAATGTGGCCTGGCATGCTTTACTGTAACGTTATTACATGTCTACACTGGTCTACATTGTGTAGCCAGTTGGATATGTTTTCATTGTGGTATGGCATTTTTAATAGCAAAGCATTAATGCTCCTGTGCACTGTTGGTGACTTCCATCTATTGATTGGTGTTACCCTACAAAACAATTGCAAACACTCTGGCTTTTTAGCCAATTTTTCTCAGAAAGTGTGCTGTATATATCACAAAAAAACACATTTATATCTTTCTCCTAGTGCAGTGTGCAGCATATCCCTTCAGCAGCACGTTTGCGCGTATTGCGCAAGCATGATAATCTATGCCCAGAGTGAGGCGCGACCAGTGATTTGTTGCCGAGTTGGTGGGGGGGGCCTCAGCATGGCTCGCAGGGGGGCCCCCCGATTTTGTGTTACGCCACTGCCAGAAGCTCACGGTCTCCAGAGCGCTGGTTCTTTCTAGGCTGGACTACTGCAACAGCCTCTTTCTAAATCTGCCTGCCTCTACTCGCCCCCCCTCTGCAACTCATCCAAAACAGGACTGCAAGACTTGTCCTTGGCCTCAAGCCGAGGGATCGTATCTCTCCAGGACTTAAATCTCTGCACTGGCTCCCAGTGGCTGCAAGGATTAAGTTCAAAATCATCTGCATTAACCACAAGGCCTTCTGGGGCCTGCGACCTCAATATCTTCAAACTCTCTCTTCCTAAATATCTTTCTTTGCGAGCTCTTTGTTCATCCGCCTCCAACTCCCTCAGGGTCAGTTGCTTTTCCAAGCAACGAGTTGGTGGTAGTTCTCTTTTTTTCAGCTCGGGCCTCCCTCTGGAACAGACTCCCTACCTCTCTGAAAATTGAGGAGAACCATCTCCGGTTCCGGAAGCACCTCAAGACCTTCCCTCTTTGCTTCTGCTTTCTCTCCTCCTCTCCCCTGCTGAATTCCTGGCTAAAACTTAAACTGCACTGGTCACTTGGCTACCCTCTGTTCTTGGCCCCAGGTCCCCTACTCCGCCAGTTGCACACCTGCACTGCCCCCTGGCAATACCTTGCACTCTGGGGCGGTTTCTGTATCCCTACAGCCCCTACCAGCACTCGATACCTGATGTCTGCACTTAGCTTGCACCTGCCTCCAGCTGGCTGCACTAATTATTCTTATTTATTATATTTATTTATTTATTGTTATCCTATGTACTGCACTTCCCCTCCTCCTCCCTTGCACTTTCCCGCTCCCCCCCTCCCCTCCCCTGCACTTGCACGCTCTCAATGTCACCTGGCCTAGAAAGATCGTGGTCTGCCTTCCCTCTGTTCCCCTCTCTTGCCTCGTCGTGCCTTGAAACACTTGTGTATAAGCGCGTTATAAATGCTATATCATTATGTGTTTCAAGCTAATGGATCTTTTTTACAGAAAGGATTGCAAATATGGCTTTTATCGGATTTTTCACAATTTAACTAATTTTAAAATGGCTTTACTTTTTTAAAAAATAATGTTTTGGAAAGCGTCCTCACATCCCCTCACGAACCACTTGGTTATGTGAGGCTCCATAACTACGCTCAGTAGATCACACTGCACTCCTACTATTTATGTACTAGATCAACTCTTACTGTACTCATTTGCAACATGCTTCCATGCAAGCCTTTTATTGGTGAACTGCTTTTCTTTGTATAGGGGCACTAAGAATGCATGATACGCTCAATCACCTGCAAACCCCTCACGATTAAATACACACTGTATCCAGAAGCTTAATCCAGGCC
Organism: Ambystoma mexicanum; assembly: GCF_040938575.1. Classification (NCBI taxonomy): domain Eukaryota; kingdom Metazoa; phylum Chordata; class Amphibia; order Caudata; family Ambystomatidae; genus Ambystoma; species Ambystoma mexicanum. The sequence goes on along the minus strand of NC_090932.1, from coordinate 1,474,194,015 downwards.
CGCTTCTACCTTTTGGAATAGAGAGCTAGGAATATCAAAGGGGGAGTTCTGTAGCACAAAGGATCCTGGTCATTGGATAATTTTACAATATGACACCACCCCTCAACAATTAGATTCCCTCTTTACCCAATATCCATCCCCCATTTTTCAGAAAAGGATCTAGAGTCCCAGTCATGAACCTCTATCTAGACAGTAAGATCCGACTTCCAATGGATGTTGATGCTTCACGTTCAACCTGACATGCAAGCCTTCCATTAATGACATAATTCCAGGCTCCATCTGCACCAGGAAAAGATGGACGTCCCCCAATTGATCACTAGCTCAAAGTGCAGCCCATATTCTTGCATGATGCCCAAAGACCTGTAGGTCCCAACCAGGGGTGTTGCTAGGTCTGGAAAAGATCCGGGGCTACGCTAATGCCAGGACTGTCAGGACTCGGGGCTAGCTCTCCTTCTGGTTGTTGCCACAGAACATCTATTCGGTCCTACAACCAAAAGACCTGGGGCTATAGCTCTCCCAGGCGGCCCCCGACACCCCCCCAGCAATGCCTCTAGTCCCAAAAATCAGAAATAAGCCATCAGTGTGCTACTTGGGCAAAGATAATTGGAATCACAACACACCCTTGCCACATTGCCCATTCAAAGAGAGAAGGGGTCTGATCGATTGTGCTTGACCGACGGGTCAGTATATTGGAGTCTGACCAATCTCCTAAAGTAGGCTTGCAACTCCATTATAGTCTCTGCTGCAAACAAAGTTCCATTCTGCAAAGCAAAGGGCCTTTTGGTAGTCAAGTGTCATGACAGCCAAAAAACCCTTAATATGATCCGCCATGATAGATCAATCTTCTGTCAATAGGCCTGGGCGAACCATGGCATTCAACACATTCAGCTGCCTTCGCCATTTCGAATCTAGAGCAAAAAAAACAAACAGAAAAAAACAACCAAGAGTTTATTCTATTAAAGAAGTATCATTATCTAGGCATGCCAAGAACTTCTTGAAAAAGAAAGATTAACTCTATTCTTAGCTGCTATGTGACATCGCTAAAGAATCATAAGGAGTAGTGCAGCTGTGCCAACATCCCACACCTGGCTTCCTCCTTCCACCTTGAAGCATTAAAGGGACAATACAGCAACACATGGAGTGTTTTTTGATCATCACGAAGATGGTGACCACATGTGAATGAACTTCCTCCTCTTTGTTTACAAAATAACACATTTACTGAAATCTATTTTAGGACATTAGTACCCGGCACGCGCGGCTGAACAGGAATACTGTGTGGTGATTGGCTCATTTGCGAGCCATACCACACGGTATTCTCGTCCACGCTGTGCGTGCCGGCTACTCTATTCCCGGCGGGGGGCATGGCAGCCCCTCAGCCAATGAGGAGGCTCGAAACGGGGCAATCCCCGCTCCGAGCCTCCCCATGGCTGGAGGCTTCCTTCGTCCCCCGCCGGGGACTCAGGTAAGAATTTTTTGTTTTCCCTCCCTCCTCCCACCTCCCACCCCACCCGACTTACCTTCTATCCTGCGATCTCCGGCGCGGGACGATGGAAGGCTCCAGCCGTGTTGAGACTGGGAGCGGGGCCATCCCCGCTCCAAGCCTCCACACGGCTGGAGGCTTCCATCGTCCCCTGCCGGAGACCGCGGTACGTTTTTTTATTATAATTTTTTTTTTCTTCCTCCCCATCCCCTCCCTTCTGCCCTCCCGACCCCACTTAACTTCTTTTTTCTTCTGCTCTTGGAAACGAACGCGCTGGGAACACTTCTGTTCCCAGCGCGTCCGCTCCCGATGGCTGCCATGTAAAGGGAAAACGGACTAAGTTTACTATGGCGGCGGCCATTTTCTTTTGCCTTTTTTTTTCTGTTCCGAAACGTGTTTCAGAACAGAAAAAAAAGCAATTAGTACCCCAGTCTAACAGGCCGGGGGAACTAATGGCAATAAGCCCCTCGGTGGCGGGCCAATACCGCCCGAGGTAATGCCGCCGGGGCACTGTTAACTCACCCCGGGGGCATTACCTGGGGCGGTATTGGCGCGCCACCTCGTGGCTTATTGCCACAATATTGTTTCAGACAGACAGGCCTAGTCAGGGCTTCAGTTAACGTTTGGCAAGAGGAAGTCCTACAATTCGAAGCCGGAAATGTTGGAAGCTAGTTAAGTATTTTGGATGACAAGATCCTTTGTAGTAGAGTTAGTCTTGTCACTGGCCTGGATTGCTTGCTATCAGAAGGTTGCTGTATGAATGAGCAGCTCAGTAGAATGTTGTGTGGATCTGTGAGTGAATGTTCTAGGAATGTCAGTTGGGGCCTGAGCTGGGTATGGAAGGATGGCCTGTGGGTCTACTCCTCTGTATGTACGGTTATTACCCATCCATGTTCCTGTCCTGTTCCATATGGGACTGTATATACCCAATAGTAACTGGATTATGTACATACTGTACATTCTGAATAATAAAGCTCTACCTGGACCAATCAGGCTTCACAGCAGGTCTGTGTATGAGTGCTGAGCTGTGTGACTACAGAGAGGCTTTACAACATCCTTCCAGTCGTAGGATTTTGGGAGTGAATCAACTCGGAGAGATAAATAATGGAAGCCAATATATGCATCCATTTGCTATTGCAAGGGGACCGAGCGGTTACATTGGCGCTGCCTGCCGGAGATCTGGGGAAGCTGCGGATTTGAAATGCCTGGGTACCCTCCTCCTGGGCTGGATCACTCCCTATTGCAATCTTGTGTAGCTTGCTTCAGAATATAGAGTTGCCGCGCCTATTGATTACAGGGCAATAGGGCCCCGGCTTTGAGTATTTGGAAGCAGTAACTTACTCGCACTCACCACTGCTACATGGAAAGGGTGTATGCTGTGGTTTATTGTCAATTCCGCAAACACATGGACATGGTGTAAAACAATGCTGGCCACCCATTTACAATAACGCTGGATCCAGTGCCGCCCAGATTGGTCTAGAAGTCATCGCTATGTAGTAATAAAAGTGCCACCTCCATTCCATATATACACAATGACGCCCTCATGGCATGAAACGACGCTTCGCCTCTCATCACCTGGGACATGTTGAGGTAGTCAGGATTTCTGGTTATGCCAGAGCATGGGCCATATACCCTGTGACCGCATCTGGCAGTCGCAGGGAATAAGCTCCTGCCTTCACCGGAGGGGAAACCGTCTACATTAAGACACTGGTGCATGGTTCACAGCTTGTCTGCCTGTGGGGCAGCCCTCGTTTCTTGCTCCAACTAGGATATATATGGTATGCCAACATGAGCAGCTGGCGGCCACTGAAATCACCCATCTTCTGTCCTAACCCTGCCTTATTTAACGCTATATGAAATTAATTGGACACGCATGTAAATTCCCCTGGTTACATAGGCATGTCCAGAGAGTGGCCTGGGGTGGCACGTGCTACCCCTGGAATCTATTTGGCCACCCCAGGTGCCATCCCATTAGCCTTTTTAGGTGTGTGTGTGCGTGTCAGTGCCCCACTTGGGCCACACCAGTCAAGAGTCTGGGCACGCCACTGCCTGGTTACTGTGTCTGCCAGCCCCACATTGCCATCTTCACACATAGTTTGAACCACCTGCTTACAGCCAGTCAGTCAGTCCCCAATCCAAAATGGGGTGTTTAGTATCTTTCCTGGGCGGGTCAGCCATGCCTACACACAAACCTTCCACACACAGCTTCAAGGTACTCGTCTAGAACGTTGCAGTAATGTTACCAATAAACAATCAAGTTGCAAGGAGTACATCAAACTCACGAAAGAAAGAAAGATCAATTCAAAGCATAAAACATCGCACATGTTTAGTTCGTGTTTTTAAAGAGGTCACTTTCCTCGTTTGCACATTAATTGTGGTCGTTTTGGTCAAATGTCCAATTATTACCATCTATGATGTGTGCTTGGGTTTATGGGTTTGGCGGTGATAGATGGCAGGGTGAGGTGGGTTAGCTGGGGACTGGAGAGGACCCCACCTCCCACTTAATTTCTTTTTTTACCTAAACGAACACGGGTTTGGCGGGGGGGGCGGGGGGTACACGATTAATGTGCAAACGAGGATAGTGCCCTTGTTAAAAACACGTACAACCGTTAACTATGTGCAGTATTTTTCTTTACAAAAATAGAAGCATACCATTCGCTGTTAAACGGAATACGGAACACTTCGATAAATGCATGATTTTCCATTAGGAAGGTGGGCGTTTATGAGCGCCTTGTATGGAAACTCGCGAAACGGGTCCCTTTAACTCTCCACGGCTTATGAACAATAAAAGGCAGTGTTCCTCGAACCCCAGGAGGAAGAAAGGCAGGTTAGACAGCAGTGGCAGTCACGACAACACAGGTTAAGTAAAACCTTTTTTTGTTTTTTTAAAAACTTTGAAAGAAGATCGTGAAACTATCCCCGCCATGTTAACTGCCAGGCAGAAGAAAGACACGCGGTCCTTGTCCTCAGAAAATAGGTAGAAAGTTCCTCTATTCTCCAGTCATTGACCAAGCCCCCATCTCCCGTCGGGCCTCTTGAGATCTGTGACAAAAATGTCATTTTTTCTGCATTAGAGTACAGAAGGGGAGAACTGGCATAGGAGAAGGGGCACAACGCTTGTAGGTACTGTTTGGTTATTTGCCCACCCATTGACTGCCCATGGTCATGCTAAACCCTATGGCCATTCTCACCCACTTCCTGCCCCTCCCAGCCCAAGAACCTCGCCATGGGTACTCTTTGAGCTTGCTTTAATCAGGCCAAATCATCAAACGTTGCACTGTAAGTGCCTGCCAGTGTTTTTTCAAAGCAGTTGTCTGAGAGTTCATGACTTACTTGGAGCTCTAAACCGGTCTTACCAGGCCTGCCTTCAGCCACTCGGTTTATAAGCACTCTGCCTGTCCTTTACTGAAGTCCCCTTATAAACAAGCACTGGCACCATTTTGCACCTGCTACCATCAATGGGCAGTTAATACCACTTCAGCAGTGTCTTTTCCATGCCTACATAAAAGCCCAAACTGTTGTCATTGCCAATGCTTGCTTTACTACCACCCACCTTTTTGTCCGAATCCTGACTAGGCGTTTGCCACGCCCGCTCTCATTACTATTACTTACTTGAGCTGTCTTGTGCTTGACACGGAGGGTAGACGTAAAAACACCACATGACATCATGGCGTCAGAGCCAGAGGTAAATGGCTAATTTTTTAAAGCAGATTTCTACATTAAACAGTAATTCAAACAGTCACTGTCGGAGATGCTCTTGAGCACTTGGCTTAAAGGCATTTTATTTTCAGGTTCCTTTTTAAAAGGGTTTCCATATGTTACTTGGCATTTGTATAGCGCCTTTTACGGTTTAGTGAAAATGTCGACTGCAAAAATGTCGAAAAAAAATTTGAATGTGTTTTTTTTTAATTTATTTTTTTTTAATGGGGTGGGGTTCCCCCCTAACCCCCTGTTTATTTTGTATAGCTAAACCCAAAAAAGCATACAAATAAAAAAAAAAACACATTAGATTTGTTTTTTTATTACTTTTTTTGTTGCCATTTTCGTTTTCGAGTTTTTGCAGTCGACATAACTGCACACCACCTTTTACCATTGCCATGATGCCAAAGCGCTGTGGGCTAACACCCTCGGGGACCACAGTCCAGGTCAGTAGAGTGAGTAGTGTACTAAAACGTGCTTGGGTGCATTCTGTATGTGGTCAGCCTGTGTGCAATAGGTGGTGTGTGGCTGCATACTAGTGCTAGGTGTGATGCGGTGGTTCTGTAAGATCAGTAGAATGCGTGCAGCAAGACCAATGGACTTCGGTATCTGCATTCTGGCGGTGCAGGTGTTTGAGGATAACGTTATGTGTGCAACTAGGCCACAGTTATAAAAGTACCATTTGGGGCACAGCTAACGAGAGGGAAGATTTCGGTGATGCTTTCAAGGAACATCAAAAATATTACGAATATTTGGTTTAATAATATTTGAGAAGCTGCACCAACTGAATTAATATGTTAAACACAGTACAATTTAAGCAAGTTGGACTTCATGGTTCACAACGATATATATTTAATTTTTCCAGACTTAAGCCATTTTTTTTTAACTTTCTTTAAACAGTGTGCAGAATTATGCACGTGCACCTTCCCCAGATGGGAGGATAGCTCTGTGGCAACGCGCGGGTCTTGGAAGCAAGACCACGCTGAGCAAACGCAGGTTCGAATCCCTGACGCGCGCTTGGGGAAAAAAAGAAAAATATATACGAGCGCGTTATAAATAACCTGCAATGAAACTAGCGCCTAGATACCTACGGGTTATGTGCGTTGTAAATAAATGCAAAAAATAAAAAACAACAAGACATTGAATACATCCTTGCAAAATTCGATTGATTAAAAGGCAAACAGATTTATTTTTAATGGTACTCTGCAGTGAAAGCAACGCTACTGGGCACTGGCGTGGTACATACCATTGCTGTGTGTCCCCACGTAGTCTTTTGTGCAGTCTCCATCAGACGTGCAGATGGTCTTGGTATCCGGCAGCTGGGAAGAACAATGTTCAACCAATAAGATGCCACACAGAATGACAGTGGTCCTAGTCTCAAGCATCGAATATTGCGCTCATAAAAATAGAAAGCAACATAGCATCCTTCTTGTCTTGATCATGTATGCTTTTTGTTGGACCCAAATTATTCTTTTTAAGATTTATGTGCATACAAAGCTTTCTTCAACAGATACCAAGCATGTCTGCATGACGCGCATTAGGGTTTAGTTTAGGATGTAATGCATTTCAAAACATATGAAAATCTTTCAGGAACCAACAAATAGCATGTTGCTGGTCTGCTGGCAGCTTACAAACCAGTTTCTGTAACACCAGACTCAATGCTCACGATGTCTCCATCTAGCCGAGATCTTTTCTGGTATGGAAAAATGCACGTAAAGTAACTGGCCACGACTCAACCATTCAGCAGAGAATAAAAATGACAACCACATTACCAATGGTGCAATGGTTGCCTACTTAAGAAAGACCTAAGGATTTACCAGTATGATAGCTGCGGCATCATGGGGCATTGGCTCTCGTCACTGTACTGGAGTGCAGCGAGAGCCAGGCCAAAATGATGCCACATCTATCACACTGGCAAACACTTACCTGTCTTGAATGAAATTGTGAAAGCCTTGAGAAAGTGCTAGAGGGAGTGCGAAACACGTGTCGGCAAAAAAGCTTCATGTGATAAAAACTATCACATGCGTAAAGACCAGGGTGAAGAGTCCCCAGTCTTCAAAACTCCCTATATATATAGTCTATGTAGAGCACTACTGTATACAACCTGCTTGACAGGACACAAAACGGTACAGTTCATGAAATAAGAACATACAAAACCCAGTACAATGTAAACAGCTTTCCTATGGCAATGAAGACCCATTATATGAGAATCAGCCCGATCGTGCCCCGAAAGGGCAGTCTAGGCCCTGTGCTCTGCACAGAACAACAAGCAGTCTCAAAGTGATCATTTCGGACTGGTTTTGCATCATCAGTAAGTGAAAGCATCAGCCACTGTACACAAAAGCCCCACATAGACAGTAGACCAAAAACCCATGTCCCAGAACTTCAGCTGCTGTACACACAAGCCCCACATAGATAGTGGACCAACAACCCATGTCCCAGGACTTCAGCCACTGTACGCACAAGCCACACAGACAGTGGAACAACAACCCATGTCCCAGAACTTCAGCCACTGTACACACAAGCCCTGCAGACAGTGGACCAACAACCCATGTCCCAGAAATTCAGCCATGTACACACAAGCCCCACATAGACAGTAGACCAACGACCCATGTCCCAGACTGACGTGACTGTTGCTGGCTCTGGGAATATGGTGGCCCAGCTTCGTTCAAAAGTGGTCTTGTGTCTGGCATTCGTTCGTGTGCCAACAGAGCTGAAGCAGAGTTATGAATGCCTGCCTTGTGTCTGGGCATTGTCTGCACCAACATGGTTTTAGCAGCGCTATGTATGCTTGCCTCGTGTCTGGGCATTCCATCATGTGCCAGTATGGCTGAAGCAGCGTTATGTATGCCTGCATCGTGTCTGGTCATTCTATCATGTGCCAGTATGGCTGAAGCAGCGTTATGTATGCCTGCCTCGTGTCTGGGCATTTCATCATGTGCCAGTATGGCTGAAGCAGCGTTATGTATGCCTGCCTCGTGTCTGGGCATTCCATCATGTGCCAGTATGGCTGAAGCAGCGTTATGTATGCCTGCATCGTGTCTGGGCATTCTATCATGTGCCAGTATGGCTGAAGCAGCACTATGAATGCATGCCTCGTGTCTGGGCATTCTATCATGTGCCAGTATGGATGAAGCAGCACTATGTATGCTTGCCTCGTGTCTGGGCATTCCATCTTGTGCCAACATGGCTGAAGCAGCGTTATGTATGCCTGCCTCGTGTCTGGGCATTCCATCATGTGCCAGTATGGCTGAAGCAGCGTTATGTATGCCTGCCTCGTGTCTGGGCATTCCATCATGTGCCAGTATGGCTGAAGCAGCACTATGAATGCATGCCCCGTGTCTGGGCATTCTATCATGAGCCAGTATGGCTGAAGCAGCGTTATGTATGCCTGCATTGTGTCTGGGCATTCCATCATGTGCCAGTATGGCTGAAGCAGCACTATGAATGCATGCCTCGTGTCTGGGCATTCTATCATGTGCCAGTATGGCTGAAGCAGCGTTATGTATGCCTGCATCGTGTCTGGGCATTCTATCATGTGCCAGTATGGCTGAAGCAGCACTATGTATGCCTGCCTCGCGTCTGGGCATTCTATCATGTGGCAGTATGGCTGAAGCAGCGTTATGTATGCCTGCCTCCTGTCTGGGCATTCTATCATGTGGCAGTATGGCTGAAGCAATGTTATGTATGCCTGCCTCGCGTCTGGGCATTCTATCATGTGCCAGTATGGCTGAGGCAGCACTATGAATGCATGCCTCGCGTCTGGGCATTCTATCATGTGCCAGTATGGCTGAAGCAGCACTATGAATGCATGCCTTGCGTCTGGGCATTCTATCATGTGCCAGTATGGCTGAAGCAGCGTTATGTATGCCTGCATTGTGTCTGGGCATTCCATCATGTGCCAGTATGGCTGAAGCAGCACTATGAATGCATGCCTCGTGTCTGGGCATTCTATCATGTGCCAGTATGGCTGAAGCAGCGTTATGTATGCCTGCATCGTGTCTGGGCATTCTATCATGTGCCAGTATGGCTGAAGCAGCACTATGTATGCCTGCCTCGCGTCTGGGCATTCTATCATGTGGCAGTATGGCTGAAGCAGCGTTATGTATGCCTGCCTCCTGTCTGGGCATTCTATCATGTGCCAGTATGGCTGAAGCAACGTTATGTATGCCTGCCTCGCGTCTGGGCATTCTATCATGTGCCAGTATGGCTGAGGCAGCACTATGAATGCATGCCTCGTGTCTGGGCATTCTATCATGTGCCAGTATGGCTGAAGCAGCGTTATGTATGCCTGCCTCGTGTCTGGGCATTCCATCATGTGCCAGTATGGCTGAAGCAGCACTATGAATGCATGCCTCGCGTCTGGCCATTCCATCATGTGCCAGTATGGCTGAAGCAGCACTATGAATGCATGCCTCGTGTCTGGGCATTCCATCATGTGCCAGTATGGCTGAAGCAGCGTTATGTATGCCTGCATCGTGTCTGGGCATTCTATCATGTGCCAGTATGGCTGAAGCAGCACTATGTATGCTTGCCTTGTGTCTGGGCATTCCTTCTTGTGCCTACATGGCTGAAGCAGCGTTATGTATGCCTGCCTCGTGTCCTGGCATTCTTTCAGCAACAATAGCTTGATACAGTTTGGTTAAAAGCAGTTCCATTGTTCCTGCCAACACGCAGCCAGATCCTTAAGCAGTTCCCGGATGAAGTGCCTGCGAACCCCTGTTCTAGGAACTCATTCGAAACTCAAAGGCTCCCTGAGGTCCCTGGCCAATGTGCCCGCCACCCACAACGTCCAATTATAACCTTCACGTTCTGAAGACAAACTAAGGCCAGCAACGGTCAGTGAAGGTGTTCTGGACTGTTTAACGCGAGTTCTAGATGTGTTACAAGTTTGTCTGCTTCCAACCGCCGGCGTTTGGCGGGTTTCATGTCCCGGAGTGTTCAGCCTCAGGCTGACATTGGTTGGTGTCCTTGTAGTTTATAGAACTGAGCAAAGTTACATTAATTCATTTCCATCACTTGCCAATGTGTGCTTTACAGTAGCTGGATATTCTTCAGAAATCGGCTTTTGTATGATGACGTGGCCTAGGAGTCGAGGCTATTTGTTTGCTTCTTCATGAAATGCGCTTCCGGCTTTCTCTCGAATGAACGTTGCTGTGTAAATATTGAGTTCATACAGAAGTGTTTGCTTTATTAAGCGTTTCCGCAGTTGGGTTTAGAGTATATCATTATTCACAGCATTAATTGTGCAATTCTTTTAAAACTAGTCTCTAGTATTGACCTTTTGTGTGGTAACCACCTCTTTGAGGGATCGTAGGCCTCTCCTGGGGACCTCGCTCCCTGTCCATTAAGCTCAATGCAGTACTTTCCCAGCTGTAACTAGTATTAGAGAAGGGTGGACCAGTGGAACAGGATGACACAGATTCTGCACTCAAGTATACATTGTAATCAATACACATTTCACATAATGAATGTATGTATGGTATAAAAACATAAAAAAACACACAATGAATTCATTCCATCAATTTAGCATTCATATCTTAAACATACATTCATAACCCGCACACTGCCACATTCAAACAATCATGAATAAAACCAGTTTGGCTTGTCAAGACAGTATATACTACTGCTATTAACAGTCTCCTTTAGTTTTTACATATATTAGTGACCCGGTCCATAATATCAGGTGTCAATTTTTGTCTGTTTCTTTTGTTAGTCCAGATTGCACACAGCAAATCGTCAAAAGTTTGAATGTGGCAGTATGGGATTATGAATGTATGTTTAAGATATGAATGCTAAATTGATGGAATAAATTCTTGTGTGTTTTTTAATGTTCTTATACCATACATACATTATGTGAAATGTTTATCGATTAAAACTTATACTTGAGTGAAGAATCTATGTGTCATCCTGTTCCACTGGTCCACCCTTCTCTAATATAATGTACTTTACCTGAAGGACCAGGGACCACAATTGCAGGTTTACCCCTTTCTTTATAATTAGTCCAGGTGTAACTAGGCCTCTCCTGGGGACCTCACTCCCTGTCCATTGAGCACAATGCACTCCTTACTTTCCGAGCTGTGACTAGGCCTCTCCTGGGGACCTCACTCCCTGTCCATTGAGCACAATGCACTCCTTACTTTCCGAGCTGTGACTAGGCCTCTCCTGGGGACCTCACTGCCTGTCCATTGAGCACAATGCACTCCTTACTTTCCGAGCTGTGACTAGGCCTCTCCTGGGGACCTCACTCCCGGTCCATTCAGCTCAAGGCACTCCTTACTCCTTACTTTCCCAGCTGCGAGAAGGCCTCTTCCTTTCAGATTCCATATAAGGCTTTGGTGCCTTATATGTTGTGGCACGGGTATGCCAAGACATGGTTAACACGCTTGCTGTGCCTATAGGCTCACTCTACAACTCATGGATGATGCCCAATGAGGCTGAAACAGCTCTATGGTTGCTTGCAGGTTCGTACAAAAAGAGAAGTGGTACAACAAATTGGGGTAGATTGCGCTTTTGGGAAGAGGGGTACAAGGCCTGACTCGCATGCCATTTCCCCTACTCTCTTTCTGTAATGGCAGGATGAAAAACATTGGAATGGAAGGCTGCCCAGATAAATGCCAGTGATTCGGATTAACTAAAATGTTCCTTCTATCAATTTCCACTGTTGCATTTTTTTCTTCCTTAAAAAGCAGAAAAACTATCACCTTTTCCACTTGTTCTGGTGGATAGTTTTGTTATTTAAGAACGATTCATTATTCCTGATACAAATGACAAAGAGTGAATCACCAGGAACAAATTCACTTGCATTTGAACATGTATCTGAATAGCAAGTGAATGGGTTGGATTTACTATTGCTATGTAGTGAATTTCACCCGTCACCCATAACACGTTTCCCGTTTTGGGCAAATGAAACTCGCCAAACCCACCCCTTAGTAGCCGGCACCCTATCCTGGTTATTTCTGCTGCTGTCTTCCTTACAAGTCTCTGGGCCTGGACATAGATATTTCTAGCTGCCTCTGCCCGCCACTTTAGTCTAATACTCCAATTAAGCTGGTAGACAGGGCCACCCTAGTGACATTACAGCAATGACCTGCAGCTCCAGTGACGGGACAGCTAGAAGTCTCGGATTGGTCCCCAGTGTCAGGTGGTGTAGGCACACCACTCTAACTTCATCAGGAACTAGGAGAGCACTTTGGAGGTACACTTAGCTTGGACTGGCCAGAGCTCCCCGAGGACCCTCCTTCAGGGATGAGCTGGTTACCCCATTAGTCAGAGTGAAGTCAAAAAAGGTGCCTTCTTGCAAAACGCAAGGGATTTTTTGGAGGGGAGCTGTGAATTAACCAGATTTCTACTCTGACTCCATCAAATGCCATTGGACTACCATTAAGCAAGTCACCCACTGACTGTAGGTTTGGAAAGTATGTCCAGCTCCCCCATGTGTCAAGGATGGTATGCAGTAATAAAATCGAGGCAAAAAGGTCGCTATTACATAAAATCGTGGCAAAAATGCTGTTTGACCTGGTAAAGGTGTACCCCATTCAGTGGTCGAAGTGAACGGAAGCGGTCGGGAGCGGTGCTCCTATACTTTTTTAAATTACCTTGTACAGATCCTATACTTTTATTTGGAAAAGAAAGCGTTCCGGAATGGTTTGTTTTAAAATAAAAGTGTAGGAAGAAGTTAAAACCTTCCCTTTCAGTGCACTGCACTGAACGTTCCCTTAAACAGCAGATGCAAGTGTTTGGGGGGTGCATTGTGTGTGGGAGGGGTTGTGGCAATGGGGTTTGTGGGTAGCAGGGGCAGGCCAGCATGGACCATAGTTCCACTACTTCTTTTCGTACACTTCAACCACTGACCCCATTATACCATTTAAGGGGAGCAGGGGTTGCGGGGGTGTCCCCCACTCCTTTACATGGATGGCGGAGGCAAAACCACATCATTTTAGCTGCAATTCTTTGTGTAAACTGCCATTTTTGGCGCGGATTTAACACATGGAACCGTCAAGGAGCTGCCACCTATGCAGAGGATAACGGGCGGTGGTGTGTGGGTGGGCGGCGGGAGTGCAATTACCAGAGGTGTGGGGGAATCAAAGGGTGGTGACAACTAGTTCATGTGCTTGCAGCATCTAATAAATTAATTGTCCCAGAACCTTAGATACCAAACAAGTTTCCAATTTGCAATTGCCATATCTTCCCCCTTCCCCTTGAGGCTCCCGGGGGTGGGATGCAATTTGTCACTTGTTAAACGCTTATACAATTAACAAAACTGTTTCAATACCAGCTTAGGCGGAGAAACGTCACCATGGAGGGCAGACTTGGCACCCTGGGGGCGGATTCAGTTCATTTAGGAGAGAGGGGGTGGAGGAGTTGACTTATTGGCGCCTGGGTATTGTCACACCCTCTGTATAGCCACGTAGATGGGATATCCGTGATTTGCGCGATAACGAACATTAAGTTTTTTCAGGTTTTTTTTAATGGTTTCCACGCAGAAGGACTGTTTGTTACATTTACCCTTGGCCAGGCTAGGCAATAACCTCCAAGTAGGGCCTTGGCTGCTCAATAACTGCACAGAACGCGAGGCACCTGAAGTTGCCGGTTTAGACCAGCGACCCCTTGTATTTGCTGGCAATGGCTGGCCCACTACTCGCCGCTGTCCCTTCATCACCGACTCAAAGGCGGCTATTGCAGCAACTTAGCAGGTTACTGTTTTAGCCCCAGACCGCGGGAATGCAGGTGCTGTAAATGAAGCGGCTCCATCATCTCAGATGACAGAGCCCCCGGTACACACCAGGAGATAAGGGTGACCTTTAGTAGAAGTACCAGTGGGACTCTGGATGGAAGGGTCCAGCCCCCAGCTCGGCTGCTCTAGTTGTAACCCTTCATTCGTTTTGTTTGTTTAGTTAGAGGTGAACTTGTATACAGTGGTTGACCTTTTGTTTCACGAGTACTACAAATGTTGTGGACGGGGTAAGTAGTTTTGGTTATGTCCCCTCTGTGAGTAACTCTGGTTCACTTCACTAGCGTAGGGTCCTTTCCTCTGATTCGGATGGTGGATGGTGTGGAAGCAGTACACAGTATGTTGAAGTAGACCGCGGCGAGGTGTAAACTTGGGCCGGTGGCTTACCTGCCTTGCGGTTGGTTCTCCTTCACCTTTTCCTACTAACCTCCGGGCGGCTCTGCAGCGGGCAGAGAGGTGGGGCATAGCGCTGCAGCCGCTCAGGTGCTGCGGCTGCCTGAGCTGTCTTAGCTCCCTTCTGGTTGGGTGCTTAGAAGAGGGGCTGAAAGGGGTAAGCACGTTGTTGTCCCTTCTACATCTGCACCGCTCAGTGCTGCGTCAGGCTGTGCTGACATTCTTTCTGTATGGATATGCCCACAAGATCACAATCCACGCCCATAATGCCTAATAGCTCCCTGAACCTAGATTTGGCCCACGAACCCCTTACCATGTTTAGCCATGGACAGGGGCCTTCATCTGAATGCAGTTCTGCTTCTATTCCTGCCTCTATTTCTACCTCCACCTTTGGGTTAGGGTCCGATTGCAGCCAGTGTGCTGCCCCGAGTAACACAGCTACTCCAACACAGATAACACCTCGGGCTCCCCAAAGGATGGATAATAGATTCTCAGAAGTTCTAGCCCTAAGTGCCTCGAGGAGACTGAAATTGCGACATTAACAGCTCTTGCTTACTAACATACTACATAGCAATAAGGTCCCCAGGAGCGCTGATAGCTTCCCCTGCTCCTCTATGGGCTCCTCCATACAATCTCAGTCAATGGTCTTTCCCCCCAAACAATGCACATTGTGGGGTTAAGGGGGAGTTGTTGAAAGATATTGGCGTTACACCAGAAAGCCCGGCCCCCATAGGCCATCATATTCCTCGAGATCAGCCAGCCAAATAATGCGATCAATCTGAAGCAGCAGCCAGTGCTGTGAAGGAGTTGGCTGAGCCCAAAGTTATAGCCAACTGGTTATGTTTTAAGGATAACATGCTACGGGATCTAGCGATCTGTTCGAACTTTGTGGAATTCTATTCCTGGGTAGACCCTGTTTCATCAAAAATATCCGTGCCCTTGTCATCTCTACAGAAGTCCTCCCAGTCAAAGTGCATTAGAGAAGAAAAGACCTCCCAAACGTCCTTGCTTGAGAACAGAGTTGATACAGACTCTCAAACAGAGCCGATCGAGCCAACTCATAGAGGGTCATCTGGGCAAACTAAGACAGCTCCGCTCGTTCCTTGTCAAGGGACTACAGCGTCACGAGAGAGTAGATCACCTCTCCTGAAGTCCAGGCGACCCGTGGCTCCTATCCCATCCAATGATATTCACCAGAGAAAATCCACTATTCCCAAAATTGCGGACTCCAATATAAAGAGTTTCGCATTGGATCCAAGACACATCGTTCTAATCAATGTGGACAAGCCGAAGCAAGCTGAACCCAGGGAGTCACTAAAAAAATTAAGTTTTAGCATGGCTTGATAACAAAGTGGGATCCAATTGTGTTAGATCGCAGGACCTGAAAGTTCTCCGGAGACTACTGATCAGCAATTGGTGCAAGATAGACAATACTGACTGTATCATCATTGGATGTGGGTCTAGTAGTTTGCCCTCATTTATAAACAGTCTCACCAATTTACAGGACACGTCCGCTTCTACAAAATTGAGAATAGCGTTAAATTAACCTATTCATCATTCTTTTACGATGTTTTGTTTTCTCACTTTCATGTGAATGGCCTTATTTTCCCCTTGGTCAGTACATGTTTTGTTTTCAGAGCTTAATATTGTCTGTTTTGTTATATTTATTATGTATCTTTGCTGTTTTGTTGGTGCCTATAAGGCTTAGGGTACCTTGTGCGCCTTGTGTGCGGTATAAATCAATAAACAAACATAAAACACCTATGGCTATATGTGAACATAATGCCGATTTGGCATGGTGTTTTGATTGTGTGTTCACCTATAGGTTACCTTTGAAGGGAATCGGAAGGCAGTGATTGTCCAGTCTACTCGTCTTGTGGTTATTGCCGACAGGGTAAGTTGTTTTGTATGCATTGCCTCGAAGAACTTTTGTTAAGACTCTATGTGAGACCAAAGGAACTGACTTAGGGTTGGGGTTTGGTATTCAGGAGAGAGTGGCTATCAGTAATTGGCACTCTGAGGTTAGTGATTTTTGGTAACTTAAGTACTTAATACTTTTGAGGTTGATAAGTTGTGTTTGGATAGTATTCGGAGGAAGACAGCATTACTGACCCTCATGAAGGATAAAGATGTAGATCCGAAACGCGTAGGGAAGATGAACAGTGGATAGTTGATATCTCCATGCTTGTGAAAACAGTCTATGCAGCCAAACAATACATGCATCACAAGTCTTTGACTTGTCAATACGTTTTAGTCTTTCGCTGAATGTTATGGGTGGTTCACCCACAAAAGTGTGCATCAGTGTTACTCACTGGGTTAGTGAGTCCTGATTGTGTTGGCTAGAAATCACTGCCCATAGCCATGTCTTTATTGTTTGCTTGCTAGGCACTTATACAACAAGTAAATTCTGTTTCAAAGCACCCACAGGGCAACAGGGAGGGAACATGGGAATGAAACACATTAAAATACACAAATATATTAAATAGAGTGGAGGGAAAGGATGAACCTCCTATGCCTTGTGAGTAATTCAGGACGTGCAAGTGCAGGAAGGAAGAGGGCAGTGGGATAGGTGCTGGGGTGTCCATGCTCCTGGGTGAGCCACAGATAAAGTGCAAGGTATGTTAAGTGCTACACGGCTAGGAGCCACGTTGAGTGAAAGTGTGATCCTCCAGGGTGGAGGGTGTGTCGAGACAAGTGCTGAAGGTAGACAGAAGCTGGGGCAATTGGGTGTGGTGGTCAGGGGCCCAGAGGCACTGAATCTGTTGGTTGTCTCCATGATCATCAGTCTTGCTTCGCAGCTGCCAGAAGCACGGAAACTGATCTCCTGAACATCCATGAAGACCTGCTCTCCAACCTTGATTGCAACACTCCCTGTGTCCTCATCTTACTTGATCGCTCTTCTGCCTTTGACATGGTCAACCCTGCCATCCTGCTCAACCGTCTCCGTGATAACCTGGGGATCACCGGTCAGGCCATGGTGTGGCTGACTTCTTTCTCCTCTGATCGACCCTCCCAGGTTCAACTTGGGTCCTTCCTCTCCTCTATCTCCATCTGTGGTGTTCCCCAGTGGTCTAACCTCTCTCACTGGCTGTTCAACCAATACCTGGCACTTCTGGCCCACTGCATTGCCGCACTCTGCCCCAAATTCCAGTGCTATGCGGATGACACTCAACTCATTTTCAGGCTACCTTCAGCCACCTCTTCTCCCTCTCTCATCTCTGACTGCCTGTCCACCATCCAGGAGTGGTGTGCCGTGAATAATCTCTGCCTTAATGCCAGTAAGACCGAGATTCTCCTCATCGTCACACCCGCACCCTCCTTTCCTGTCACTCTCTGGCTGGCCTCTCTTGGCCCTCTTCCTCCTCCCACCTGTGAGGCTAAGAACCTTGGGGTCATCTTAGACTCCACACTCTCCTTCTCTCCTCACATCTCTGACGTCTCCAAGAAGTCACACTACCAGCTGCACCTCCTCTAAGGTATTCTTCCTTTCCTCTCCTTCCCCAAGAAGCTCACTGTCTTCAGAGCTCTGGTTCTCTCTAGGCTGGACTATTGCAACAGCCTCCTTCTAAATCTGCCTGCTTCTACTCTCCGCCCTCTGCAACTCACCCAGAACAGGACAGCGAGACTTGTCCTTGGCCTCAAGCCCAGGGATCGCATCTCTCCAGGACGGAAATCTCTGCACTGGCTCCCAGTGGCTGCAAGGTTTATGTTCAAAACCCTCTGCATTGCCCACGAGGCCTTCTGGGGCCTGGGGCTGCATACCTTCAACTCTCTCTTCCTAAATATCTTCAATCACAAGCTCTTCGCTCATCCGCCTCCAACTCCCTCAGGGTCAGTCGCTTCTCCAAGCAACGATTTGGTGGTAGATCTCTTTCTTCAGCTGGGGCCTCCCTCTGGAACTGCCTCTCTCCCTCCCTGAAACTTGAGGAGAATCATCTCCAGTTCCGGAAGCATCTCAAAACCTTCCTCTTTGCTTCTGCTTTTTCTCCTCCTCTCCCCTGCTGACTTCCTGGCTGAAACAAACTGCACTGGTTACTTGGCCACCCTCGGATCTCAGACCCAGGTCCCCTACCCTGCCAGTCGCACACCTGCACTGCCTTCCTGGCAACCCCCGCACATGGGAACTGTTCTGTATCCCTACAGTACCACTACCAGCACTTGACCCCTGATGTCTGCACTTACCCTTGCACTTGCCACCTGCTGGCCGTACTTTTACCTATTGTTATTTATTCTATTATCCCATGAATTGCACTGTCCCCTCCCCCTTCCCATGCACTTGCGATCTGAATGACACCTGGTCTAGTAGGATCGTTGTTTGTGTTCCCTTTGTTCCCCCTCCCTTGCCTCGTCACGCTTTGAAACACTTGGGAATAGGTGCGTTATAAATGCCCTATCATATCATAAGGGCACAGAACACCAATCACAGCAACTGTGACATTAGCATAGGACAGAAGAAGGGAAGGAGGAGGTAAAGAGGAAAGTCTTGTGGAGCTTCTGGAATTTAAGTAAATCATGCGCAAGAAGCAGAGAGAGGGGGAGGCAGTTCCATGGGAGGGAGCCAGCTGAGGAAAGTGATGGACCACCTGCCCTCTGTTTAGCACCATACATGAAGGATAGCCCTAAAATTGCAACGTCATAAGACCTAATGCTGCCAAAATTAAAAAATACATAGCAATTCCAGCAACATGACCTAACCTGGCAAGGTCACCAAACTCCCAAGAAGTATATATTTCTCATCACTGCAGACAATTTTACCACACATCATCCCAGCAGAGGTGCCATATCTCACACAATAAAACAGCCAAATCAAACCGGAGCAAGGTGGCATGATCCAATTTCGGCATGGCTTAATGGGAAGCCCGATTCACAGATCCTCACCCAACCATCCATCTACGACGGATGCAATAAGAGTCGGATCCAACCTGGGGGACAGGACATCTGCAAAGTGATCTGTTACACAGGCATCGTGTGATACATGGCAGAAAAAAACAACCTAGTACCAGGCAACATCTTGCAGACAATGTACATACCTCAGGGCAGCGGCTTTGCGTTTGATTCTGTGTAAGGATCAGATTTGTCATGACAAAAAACGTGCTTTCTGCCTGCATGTAGAAACAAAAAGATCTGGTTAGGATGGAGAGAATATCAAACTGTAGATACCACACATTTAGTCTTTGTATGACTTCAACTAATCTGGAGAAAATCTAATGCAATGCAACCCTTTTATACCATGCCACCATTAGTTATACATTTTGTACCGTTCTCTTGAGTTTATACATAGGATGTAGGGTTTATGTTTCCACCACTGTCTGGGTGCACCTGGATGAGGCTCGGGATGCAGGACATGGCTTTTGATGTACAATTAAGTACCAAAGCTATATCTTGCCATTTCGGACTCTTGTTGCACTGGTTGGTCTTCATTTCCAGCCTTGGTTTGCGCTACAACATTTAATATCTAAAAGCAATGTATATTCTTGTGGATTTGTTAGAGTTTTCTTCGGCACATGACAAATATTGCACTGCATCAGCGCAGCATTTCACAAATTCACTTCCTCGTCTTATCACATCACTTAGCCGTAAATGCTGGCCTGTCCCGACCTATGGCGATCTGCTATCAACTGGGACATTCACTTCCTTCTCCAGTGATGGCACTTAGCAGTGAATGCTGGCCTGTCCCGACCTACGGCGATCTGCTATCAACTGGGAAATTCACTTCCTTGTACGGTGATGGCACTTTGCCGTGAATGCTGGCCTGTCCCGAACTATGGCGATCTGTTATCAACTGGGAAATTCACTTCCTTGTCCGGTGATGGCACTTCGCCGTGAATGCTGGCCTGTCCCGACCTATGGCGATCTGCTATCAACTGGGACATTCACTTCCTTGTCCGGCGATGGCACTTGGCAGTGAATGCTGGCCTGTCCCAGCTTATGGAGATCTGCTATCAATTGGGAAATGTGCTTCCTCATTCCAACATGGACATATGTCGCACTAGTTTTTCATTTAATACAGCGATTGCTCTGTCAACATGGTCATGCAAATTACTAATATAGAACTTCATAAAAACAAACAATATTCTGTAACATCGACACTCTTGCATGGGCCTTAACCAGCCCACACTGTCTACGATGGGAGCACATGACCAGTCCCTAATCCATTTGCGAAATTCATTACAATAAGCTGTATATCAGCAGCTATATTTCGATTGTATTTGTGCCAGTCTCTTACAGTAATTAGCCCACTCATGTTGCGGACCATGGCACAGTGGGGATTATTTGTGTCTGCGGGTAGCTGCACAGGTTACATGCACACCCAGTAGTCTGCACACACAGTATACGTTCAGTACCAGCGGAACACAATGTACAATAACGTCTCATGTTCCCATGTGCATAGTTGTTTATACTGGCCAATGGTTTCCGGGTTGTAATGTCTCCTTCAGCAGCAATATGACCTGGTTAGAAGAGAGCTTCAAAGATAGCCGACTAGTTTGCATTCCAGGAAATTGTGGACGGTTTCCTGGTGGGCACGTGTCAAGTTTAACTCCTTGGTCAATTTCCTGGACATGAGGTATGATATGATATATTATTTGTATCACGCTCGTACGGAGGGGAACAGGGGAGAACAAAACAACGATCTTACTAGGCCCAGTGACATTGAGAACGTGCAAGTGAAAGGGAAAGGGGAAAAGTGCATGGAGAGGGGAGAGTGGAAAGTGCGGAGCAGAGGATAGACAGATAAATAATAATAAATACACAATGAAATAGATAATGGAGCAATAAACAGGGGTAGTGCAGCCAGCAAGTGGCAAGTGCTGGGTTTACGGCAGCAAAACTGCGTAAGTCTGATAAGTGCATAAAAAGAAGAAGGGGGGGGGGGCTGTATGGGTACAGATACAGTCCCCAGTGCAAGGAGTGTCCGGGAGGCAGTGCAGAAGGGTGGTGGGGTGAGCAGGTACCTGGGCCAAGGGGACAGAGGGTGGCCAGGTGCACAGTGCCAAGAGAGCAGATCAGCTGGGGACAGGGGGAGAAAAGGCAGAAGCAAAGAGGAAGGTCTTGAGGTGCTTCCGGAACCGGGGATGGTTCTCCTCAAGTTTTAGAGTGGCAGGGAGGCTGTTCCAGAGGGAGGCCCCGGCCGAAGACTGATCTACCCCAGCTTGTTTCTTTGAGAAACGACTAACCCTGAGGGAGGCAGAGGGAATGTCTACTCTCGACTGTTTGAAGCCAGATCTGAAAGCCGAACACGTCATGCCTGGTCAGGGCCTCGTTAAGTAAACCGCCGCGAGCCCTCCAGTTTGACCTAAGTGAGTGTGTGCTCATCATACATGAGAAGGGTACTCTCGTTTTTTTGCCTAATGTGGTGGGAATTCAGCAACACCCTATGACCAAAAGATCTATAGAGGAACAAATAGAAGATCAGCAGTATTGAAAAGCAGACTATTTTGTTGGCATGGCAACACTCGCCCTCACATTAGTCTGGATTGGCTGAAGTGACTATTGTTATTTTGTGTGTTTTCTGTCATATCAACAAATGAGGAGCTGCTGTGCAACATGTGTGCTTATCAGGAATCATGGCGTAGGGAGATCCTGCCTCACCGGATGCTGCCCGGGTGGGGGCAATCATGCAGCTTCCTGTGAGGTGGGACATGGAGGAGTGTATGCACAACCTCAGCCTCCTGAGCTTCTTTCAAGGGGCCCACCGGGTGGACCTCTCATTCTGTGACCCCGCTTCCTGCTTGGCACTTTGTCCTTTCCCTGGCAAGCTCTCCCTCCCGTATGTTCAGAAGTAATTAAACCAGCCAAGTAAGCCCTGTTCTAGTGGGAATTTCCGCCTAAAGATCAGATTTCCTGAGTTATATGGCGCAGACGACAAGCGCGTGAATTTAAGCTCCACGATCCTAGTCCAGAGTACAAAAGAGACGTGTTTGGGAGGATGTGCAAGATGCTGCTCCAGACCTTCCCCGTTGCCAGGTATCTGGACTGTAAGAAAGTACCACACAGCTATGCACCACATAGCGCTTCACAGGAAATCCTGGCACTCTGTGTGCCATCCCAAGGGAGAGTAGCACCCAAGACACAAGTACTCGTTCAACACCTTTATTCATCTTCTCGTCATGGGGTGGAGCAAAGACGACGGAGATACGCAACTAGAACAGAAAGGGCATGTTCTTATAGTAACAGTGTCGGGATGGAGGTTTACATTAATCAGGTGCACAGGTTTAATCTAAGGTACCTAGTGCCCGAGTCCAATGTCTACATCGTTAACTAACCAGGTACTAGGGTTGCTGCCGCTTGGTGTCAGTTCACCCAGAGTCTAAGGGAGTTTTAAAGCATCCCAGCACACTTCTTTACTGGTCATGGCACAGGATATCTGCAGCTTTGTTATGGACCCTACTTGAGACTCCAACAGGCTCCTACCAAGGAAAGAGCATAGGTTCCTGCCCCCTTGCCATGGAGCCCACTGGACGACACTCGCCCATCATGAAATTACTGACTGTGCATCTTTTCCTAAGGAACCCTTTAGGAAGGATTTAGCCCCCACCACCCATCCGTCCATATGAATCATTTTCAGGTTGAAGTAATGTTGACATACCAGGAAAGGGTGCTTATCACAACAAGATTCTCTCCTGCTTTGTAGAGTTCTCTGAAACTGCCGGGCTCCAGCTTTAACATGGTGACAAGACTTCATCAGTGTTATAAAACAGAAGGAAGTGATCTCAGAGCCCCCATGACCCTCCCAGGATCATGGCTTGGACCCTTAGAAGGACAATCAAGTTGTTGCTTCTCAGTAGTTCTGTCCTTTGCCAGTTTCCTAGAGGAGCCTTCATGCACCATATTTCCAACTATCTCTTACGGTTTGGACTATTTGATGTGGGCACCTAGTGTTCTCTCCACCAAGCACCCAGGTTCAAGGCAGTTTTGGAAGAATTCGAGGTCAGAGATGAGTAGTGTTGGGCGAGTGAGCCTCAATATTGAAAGTGATTGCCTGCACCCTTTAGCTTCGAATATGCTGCATATCCATCATGAGTTCTCTACAGGCCAAGGGCTTAGAGCACTGCCTGCCATCTTTGAACCAGGAAAATATCACAAGACCAACTTCACATGCTTGAGCTAGGGGAACGGGCTGCAACCTGCGGCTCACCAGATGATTTGGACAATGGCTCCCATGAGCGCTCACCATTAGCTATGCTGGCTACGGATGATGGGAGTTGTAGTCCAAAACATCGGGAGAGACAAATGTTGCAGGCTGCTATCCTACGTAGAGATTGGAAGGCGCCAATTAAAGCTTGCCTATAACCAGAATAGTAAGCTCATGAACATTATCCAGTAGAGTACCAGTTTCAGTCTCATTTCATAATCTTGCCCAATGGCATCCGCAACGGTATAGTGAGTGCCACTCCACATAGTTACAGCAGTTGCTGAAGGAATTAATTCTCCATTATCAGGGCATCAGCCATCATATGCCCAGTCAATCTTTCCCTGTTCACAAGGTCATCAACTTAAGTCTTGCGTTTAAGGCATGGACTGTGTAAATTATAACACTGGGATAAACAGCTCGCGAACAAAGGCATTGCGCCACATTTGACCCTCCACACCGCTAAATGGTTAGCACACTGTGGCGGTGCTGGGGAGAAGTGGCGCTCTTTTTGGCAAATCAAATCTCAAATTCTTTGAAACCATCAAAGTTTTGAATTTGCACTCCATCCAAGTGGAGATTTTGTATAAACTCCTTCCATGGGCAACGGGCTACCGACTGGGCCTACACAGTGTTATTTATTTATACACAATAAACCTGATTAAATTGAGTCAATGGAGATATGGTGATTACCAATGGGTTTTTCATCCATGTTAAGTCTCGGCGCACCAGCATCGAGAGTTGAGATTTTATTTGCAAGCTCATTTACAAAGCGTGAAAATTGTATGGTTGGTTCGTGGGGGGATGGGGGGGGGGACGGGGGCAGGGCACAGCTCAAGTGTACCATATCTTAAACAGAACATGTAGATCTCCCACTTGGCCTCACCGGACTGTTGCAAAATTGCCAGTATAAAGTTACCAATTGCAGCCAAAGCGGGACTGGTACTTTTAGAGAACATAGCACACTCCAAAGAAAGGGGGTGCTAAGCACAATCAAATGCCACTCTCAAACATAAGAATTCTAAAACACATATTTCTGTATTAAAAGAAAGATGAAATGGTTGATCTATCGTGCCAGTACCTCTCCTAAAGTCACATTTTGTCTCTTCTTGAAGACTGGATTTAGGCTAAATCCAGTCTTCAAGAAGAGACAAAATGTGACTTTCTAGTGCCCATTGTACTAACAGTGAAACAATGTTTCCCCTATACGGGAAATTAGCCTATAAGTTCATGGATCTTTAATATCCACCTTCTTAAATAACTTTCAGGTATTTGGCACTGTGCGTGATTTGAAATTAAACAATTTTGCACCCGCTTCCCCCCCCAAAACAAAGGGAACCCAAATTAAAATTTCAATATTGGAAAGCTTGAGCAGAAGCAAACCAGGCCCCAGGGATTTCCTAGATATTTGGGAACCTTGATCAACTGCAGCCTGCACTTAAGAGACGCTTGATTTCGGGCAAGATGCCGGACCACTTGTATTTAGGGCTGTAAAACGGCCTCTCCATGGCCACTCTAGAACGGACTGTGGCACGCTATTTGACAAAAAGCCTGCAGCTTGCCAGTTCTCTTCTTTTAGTCTTTCCGCATCACAATTAAAGCTTTGCACCCAGCTCTAGGTGCACTCGCACTCCTTTCTCCTCAACCCCTCACCACTGTGAGGCCATAAAGTAATGTTTTGGCTCCATGCAGTCTGCATCGAAACATAGGTGTGTCCTCCTTGCCTCTTTTTTAACCACTGTGCCTTGTTTGGCGCCATATTGCACCGGTTACTATTAATCAACTATATAACGAGCCAGCCACCCTGCAGCACACTGCTAAAGAGTGGCAAGAGGGCTTCATAAATATCACGAGTTGTGATGATTGATCGATATTGGACCACCTGATCCTCCTTGATTGGTTCGGGCTAATAGGCTATGGTCATCCCTGTGTCTTGTTGGCTCTACAATTGCTTATTGGAGTACTGCTGCACCCTGTTCAGTTCCATCGGTGCTAGCACTACATCCTAGAAATAGTGGCCGGTGCTCGTGAGCCCGGTCCAGCATCACAGTCTATGGAATAGAGATAGAGCCTAGGCACTATTGCATCCAAGTTTTTGTGTGCCGAGTAATTGTTTACAGTGGGTAGTTGGGTATTCCTGTCCTAGTATGTTGTTCGAATTTGTGAAAGTGCCACTGCGAGAGCTGGGTGTGCTAGAGCACTTATCTGACAGGATAGCGTAGTGAGTGACAGCAAGAGAGAGCGAGCCCAGTAAAGCATCAGATATTACTGCGCCCCACATCAAAGCAGTTCCGGGATCAGTTCCCGGACAGATCAGATTACGCATCAAATGATCCGAGAACATTCATGTCTGTTGGAAGAGGACAACCAGATCCAGCCCAGAACAGTTTCAATATAGGTGTTAGAAGGGTTCCATGTCATTTCATCGATGGGTTTTTTACCGCGATTTTTTTTAATGAAAAAAACAAAATCTAATTTTTTTACATTATTTTTGGGGGGGCTTACCCTTCAACCCGCCATTTTCTAAAAAATGTGATGGGTTTTTTCGAAAATAAATTTGCCGTAAAAAACCCTGCGAAAAAACATCCTGCGATGAAAACGTCGTACCGTTAGAAGGCCTTCGGTAGTCGGTGTGGTGTCCAGCTTTCCAAACAATCTGTCGAGAAGCATACGTTCATTGAAGCATTTGGAGCTTTTGGAGATTTGGGACTTGGCTACCCAGATGGAGCAGATGACTGGTGGAAAGACAGAGAAAGAATAATAACTAGCCTACTAGGCCACCAGCCTAGTGATTTTCAGCTAACGCAAACAGAAAGAACAGGAGAAAGACTGTTAGTGGGGAAAAAAGGGACAGGGAGAAAAAAGGAATAAGGGAAGGGAAAAAAGGTGAAGTGTAGGGGCCTATATCCCCAGGGTGGACTGTGGATTTACCACTTCAATACTTGAAACCTCAAAATGGAGTCACCAACACAAAGATATATTTCAAGTGATTTATAACTGAGTGCTCGATAAAAAATAAAAAAAAATAAAAAAAAATGGCAGGATGCTTTCCAAAAGAAAGGGCAACAGTGTCAGGGTGATTTGCCCAAAAGTGGCATTATTGATGTCACAGTGATCAGGATGGCCGAAGGTAAGGCGTCCGTGCCTAAAGTGAAAGGCAATGGGATCTGAGAAAGTGCCGAAAGAAACAGGGACTGTTCCACAGGGATGTACAAATGTTTAAGTGCCACAGTTCAATGCAAGTCAAAATCTGTGGCAACAAAAAGTCCAAAGTGCTAAAGTGCTCCCAGAGTTCACACAAAAGTCCCGCAAATCTAGTCCCTTAAGTAGGAGGTCTAGCCGCATCATGTTGCGCCCCTGAAAAAGGGGTCCTTCCCTTTGGGTGCTCTTATCCAGCAAATACTGTTCTGTCACGGTTCTCAGGCAGAGGGGTTTGGAAGGTCTGCCAGACCTGTGCCTTCAACCAATGAGAGGTCTCTGACAAGCGCCTGCCACTTTTCTTCAAACACCAGCTACTCTGAGCTTCTTCAATGTACCAGCTGCTGCTTAGGGAGCATTGCGACATGTAGGATGAACATATGAGAGATTGGGGACATGAACCTATCTGTAAAATACTGAGAACAGGTAATTTCTTTGGTTGTAGTGACGAGCCTGAATCTTCAAACCGTGTACTCGCAGTAAAAACTCCCAATACAGGACACGAGGCGATATGGCCATTCTACGTGAATTTCTAACTTTTTTTGGACTGCCCAAAAGCTGCAGAATTCTGAAATGATACAGGCCGTGTCCAGCTAGGCTTTCCAATCAAATCTAAAACTCGTCCCATTTAATGGCACCTCAGCTATGGGTGCCCAGAGCACAAACGTCAATACTGTGGGTGTTTCAGAAATGTATCAGTGGCCAAGGTACAGACAAACTCAGAGTAAAATGCCGGAGGCAAGAAATGCCCACAGTGCCCAAAATACAGAGGACAGCCTTTAGGATTCAAGGGTGTCCTGATTCAGTGAGCTCCGGGGCATCTTTCCAGAGCCATATCACCAATCCTTAGGAGCATATACTTATGGGTGGTTTACCTGCAACTGCTAGTCTTTGTTCCCGGTCTGTTACCTGCTTTCACCAAGTAAAGGTTAAGAATCTCCGTCAGCTTGCTGCTTCTTGTACGTTTACCGCTCTTTTCCTGATGGAACAGTGCACATAGCTTTCTATGCAGTTTTCATTTCACAAACATAGCTCCCCTTTAAGGTCAACGACATAGTAAACATTACACATACTTTGCATTTTCCTATTAGAATTAAATTGGAAGAGCAATTAATAAGTTAATTTTGTTAACAACTCCCAGCCATTTTTGTTTCACATCACATAATGCACTGTACCATCTCGTTCCTGACATTTTATGAGCAAAAAAAAACCTCCAAATATATGGGCTTTAAATTTGCAAAATGCCAAATGCACCATTCTTGGCTTTTTAATTTAACTGCATTCAAAGCACCAGCAGAAGTCTAGAAGAGGAGTACTGGGGTGGTTTATCAGATTTCATTTCTACTTTTTTGTCAAGTGTTGGTGGCAACTTTCTTTTTGTGGGATTTCTTTGGGAAGCCTTAAAAGGTACCCCAATTATTGACGACTGAGGTATCATCAGGCAGACTCGCAGTTAACAATTATTTGTGAAATGTATGTGAAGATTGAATATTAGTGTCACCATATCACATTTCAGTATTAAATGTTCACCTGCTGTTGGGACAATGCCTCGAGCTGGCGGCAAGTATTGTGACTACAGGGGGGTGGTCGGATAGCACCATTAACTATGGGACAGTCTAGCTATTAAGCCTAATCGTGGTACACATAAGGCCAGTACTATGTGGGTCTAAATAAAAAGACCAATCAATTGGTGAAGAATGACCGAGTCTCCAATGTGTTTATTGCACAAACTTCCTTCACCAAACCCAGAAACTCTTTGTATGTCTTCAGGTAGACTTGATGTCCAAATTGCACCCAGCATTTGTCTGAAGACCCCACAAATGAGCCATTTAAAAATTCACAGAATAAAACCATACGTTAATTCCAAAACACTGTGTCCAGCCAGGTTGGGGCACGGGTATTAAATGCAGACTTGGATTTGCTTCCAAGTAGCAGGTTAACTTCAACCTGCACCTGTTCTCGGAAGCACTGCTCGGCAGGTTCCACTTAAGGGACTCGGGCCAGTGTTTGGCTGCTCCATTAAGTGTTCCTGTCAACTACAGCTTTCTTCTGAGTTCCAATGCCTCAACCTCGGACAAATCCTTCACAACCAAAACCAACAGAAAGCAAATGCCCCGAGTCGGCAAAGCGCTCAATAGAATTAGAAAACAATTACAATAAACAGACTAAAGTTCAACAAGCAAAGAGGTTAAAAAGCACCTAGAAAAAAAAGGAAGAAATTACTGCGAGACAGTTACTCCATAGAAGTGCAGCAATAAAACATCATTTCCCGTCTAAAGGAGTGGTGGGAGGAGAGTAAAAAGTGAGATAAAAATAAACGATTTCCGGCCCGTGTGCTGCTGTCGGTTTGTAGTAACCACAATAGTGAGTCAACGTCATTTCCTCTTTTGTGGGGGAAGTCGACAATGAGCGGAATGCTAGTAATATTAAGTGGGCTGTCGCGAAGACCTGGAAAAGAGGCGAAAGGGTTAGCGGTATGATGTCATTAGTCACATCTACACTTTTCATTTTGTGAAATGACAAAAAGCATTTTTAAAAACAACAAATAGCAAACATGATGGGCTGCGAGTGACCCATCGTCTACAGGCCGAGCATGTTGCTTTTGTTGACCAAGATGGTCTATGTGAAACTGTTGAATACATAATATCAATGAGGGAGCATAGTTTACCTCCTGAACGGAAGTATATTATGCGTGTATAAAACTCGTGCATTACAAAAAGTCCTAGATAACCAACAAGGGGATGGCCTGCATTTTCATTGCTTCCGCTTTATTCCAAAACCCACTGAAGAAAAAAAAAAGCAGCTCAGAAGAAACGAAACTATAATCCATAGCTCACAAACAAACCTATTTGCCCAGATTTTCTATCCTGTAAGCTGAGCGGAAATACCATTAAACCATTATGATGTTCAATTTTCCAATTCAATTATTTTCGATTACTTCTTCAGCTATAGGTACAGTCTATATTTTTCATTCAACATTTTCAAGTATTACCCGATCAGTGGCTGAAATATGGGAAAACCAACCAGTCAGAAAAATAAAAAGGTACTCTGAGCTGTGCAGAGCCTGCAAAGGAATGAAAACGTGAATAGCTTTGCTTTTCAATCTATTCATACTATGGTGGTAGAGGTATGGACTATAACTCTCATTAACCCTAGCAAGCCATCTCCTAGATGAGGCATCATAGGAGTCCATGTGTGGGCTGCAGACCTCGGCTATTAGGCATCAACTTGCCAGTAGGCCGCAGAGACCAGAAAAAAGGTGTGCCACAGTTCTCTCCTATCCCGAGAAATTCCAGAGTGCCAACCACATGCCAGGCCTTCCGGGTGAGCGCTGGCTAGGTATATGACTCACATTAAAATGGACAGTACTGGAAGAACTTCTTAGTGGATGTGGCTCTTAAAAAGGACCAGACTTGGAGACCCTTGGTTTTGACAATGTTCTACACCTGAAAGCAGCACTAGTAACAACATGCTGAATAAACAGCCCAGAATCATTGTCGCGACACTGTTTCCACAGAACTCTCCAAATATCTAACGATTCTATGGGAATATTTTGAAAATCAGATCTCAATGTCAGAAAGGCATGGTGGCGGCTAAAGGTTATGGCTTTCGGATCTGCTGGGATGTATGTCTAGGGCCAAGAGAGCAGGGAATATATACATCCCTTAATCAAGTTTGGAAAACTATCACAGACTCTGCTTCATGTGTTAGTGCACCTATAACATGTGATCAATATTACGCTTCATTCTTCCACAAAGTTCGCAAATGTTAAAAGAAAGAAATGTATATAGGTTCTGCTAGTTTACTGTAGACTCATTTTTACAATGCTACAATACGGCTAACATAGCCTGGCTTCTGGAACTGGATAAACACACGCAACTGTTTCCATTGTGTAAGCCACTGCCCGACAAAGGGGATCCTTATTCTCTGTACTGGCTGCCAAACTCTAGAACTCCCTGTCCAAGCATCTCCCCATGAAGAGAGCCACCAGAAATTCATAAAGCAAACGAAGCCATCGCTCTTCAACTAACGGAGTTCTACACAAGCCTAATGAGCACTGTTACATTATGAATTGTGGGTGTATTTGTTAGTAGTTATGGAGAATAACCTTTAAAAATACTAGTGTTGGGATTGCTGAAGTTAACACTAAATTTGACCCTTCATGTTGTAACTGATTTGTATGGCATTGCACAGGAATTGGAGTTCAACCCTTTACTTTATTGAGTAAGGCTTTGGGCCTCTCACGTACATACGAAATACAGAGAAACATTATTAGATATATTATGACAGGATGGTGGAATCTCCTGCTCATGGTGTAAACCTGGAAAAACTCTACTAAATTTAATGCGCCTTACGGAGTTATGGATAAACCCAACCTCCATAAATAGGTCAAAAGCTTTAGTAAATTGCCCTTTACCCAAAAGGACCTAGAACATACTATAACAATGTTAACGTTCTTCTTTGGACCTTGCATACCGGGCTAACAAATTGACATTTGGTTATGAGAACTTGAGAACTATCTAGACTCAAACCGCAGTGTGCATGATCACTCAAGTCTAGATTAGGTACACTTCCACTGGCTCATCTGAGGGGCAGTTGGAATCTAATTTATGAGGATTCTTGTCCTTATTGTATTATTAGGGACATTCTCCAACATTTCTTCTTATTTTGAATATAGATCGGCATATCCAAATCCAATATTTAGGGAATATGTAATAAGAATGACAGCTGATGCCATGACCCTTTGTAAATCCACAAATAACAAGTTGGTTATTTTTTGCAATAGCAACGTTTATACACTGAACATGGCGTGGCAGGAATGCATCTCAGAGCATTTCTCTAGATTGTGGACTTGGGTGTTTTGATATTGATGTTTAAATGTGTCATTGAATAATGGATCTTTTAATAATTCATTAGAAATGTATGTTAATAACTGAATGGCTTGATACTGAGATTATATATCAAACAAACATACGAACATAAAAACATGCACACTTTGAGATCAGACTTTATAAACCGTGGATACCACAGAATTGTGGACAGACAGATTCACAGGGCAACATAGATCCCCGGAGCAACCTCTTAGAACACAGAGCAAAAGAGACAAAATCCCGGCTGCCACTACATACAATCCAGAGTTGGAAGCCCTCCATCTTGTTGCAGGATGGAATGGAGATTCTTCGCAATCTTGCGAACGTCTGAGAGAAACTTTCCCTGAGATGCCCCTCCTTGCTTTCAGACAACCAGCCACTCGTAAGGGAACAATGGTCAGAAGCAAACTATACACAAATAGCACAGATTATGGAACCGTGCTTTGCAGAAACAAAAGATGCTCGACCTGCCACATATCAACATTTCAGACACAATCATGACACCTCATACGGAGCAGGAGTACAAGTTTATGGGGCGTTTTACATGTCAATCCAGGAATATGG
Organism: Ambystoma mexicanum; assembly: GCF_040938575.1. NCBI lineage: Eukaryota > Metazoa > Chordata > Amphibia > Caudata > Ambystomatidae > Ambystoma > Ambystoma mexicanum. The sequence continues at coordinate 1,474,161,946 of NC_090932.1, read as the reverse complement.
TTTACTGGATTGTGTGCATGAAATGTCCCGGTTATGGCTACTATGTTGGGGAACCTAGACAACCTCCACATAAATGCATGAACCTCCATCGTCTGTGTCAAGCGATTCACAAATGAGAGTGCAGTTGGTGAGCATTTTCAGAAGCTAATCATACCCTGGACGATCTCAAGATGGCTGTACACTGGGGTAATTTCACGACTGACAAAGCGAGAAAGACCTATGAATTCAAATGCATGGACATTTTCAATACACTAACAGCAGGCTTGAACAAACATCACAGTTTCATGAATCACTATCCCCAGACTCACTGTTTAAACCTATAGAGATCATAACATTCAGAACTGACACTTTCCATCATTTTTTCCAACACCATTCACAGGTATTCAACCGACACTGCACCAGCCCCTTTAAGGCAATGCATCGTGAACCAACTCCCACCAATCCAACCCCCTCTGCCCTCAAAATGCCCCAGCTAGAAGCTTCCCAGAGACTTGTCATGGCCCCCATCTCTACTCAAGCCCCACCCATGCCCCATGATTGCGATGCAACACAATCAGAGATGGCGGTTGACAGAAAATTATCACACTGGGCTCCAGGAATCACAGAACTAATGCATAATTGGTTGTGAATCCCATCTTTCACCCTTCTAGAGGCAAAAGCCTGATATGTTGACCATTGTGCTACCACTGATCTTGCAAAGGGACTGGCCAGGCATACATAGCCTACTATGACTGATAGTAACCCATTCAATCCTGCCTTCCAGAGAACAACAGGGTGCACAGTTTCTTATTTCCCTGTTCTTCAGTTACACTGCCCCCTGCCCCACTTAACACAGTGTACCAGTCATACCTTGAAGATTGCAATGTGCGGGGGGAGTGCAACATCTAATACCTGCGTCTCTGAGTAAACCTACAAATTAGGTACACAGACATGCACAATCGACTGAGTATTCCCAGCAGGCGCCATGTAAAATGCAAGGTCTTCAAAGGATTCATTCCATCTCTGCCTGAGGAAGCGGAGACATCCTGCGGAAACTCGCAAATATGTCAAATAAAATTATTAGGCATCAACTCATTTTCTTTTAGATCAACATATTATAATGCGGCAGTCGTCGAGTACTGAGTTCCTTTGGAAACCCAAAAAATGAATTCCTAATAACATTTGGCTCGTACAACGGATTTGGCTAAAATTTTGCAAACAAAATTGTATTTACAAGTGTCCCCCCTCACCTCCCTCCCACGACTGCACATTTTGGGAAAGAGCCGTTAAAAAATGAATAAATCAAGAAAATGAAAACAAATACACGCAGTTTGGGCCCAGCCCCCATTAATTTTCCCGTAGACGAAAATGTCAAATGTTTGCTTGAGCACACAAAGAAAACCGCAGGTAGGAAACAACTCAGGCACAAAGTTTTGACTTGATTTCCAAGGGGAAGGGGGGAATCTGGGATTATTTCATCCAGTAGTAATTGACAGAGAAGGGAGAGGCCTTTCCTCAAAATTATAGCTATATCTCCAATGGTGCTTTGCAGCAGAGAGGCTTTTCAGAAATGAAAATGCTGTCATTGTTTGTTTGTTTTGCTTGATGCAAGAGATCTTTGCAAATATTCGGGGTAATAGTCAGGGTCCTCCAAAAAGGAAAAGTTGAAAAAATGCCATCTGGAGGAGGAAAAGGGATAAAATGGCATCATGCTAGAGGTGGGGAGGGTGAAAGAGGATACCATATAAAATTGGGGAGTTAGGGGAGAGGTGCTGGGGATGAAGTTCAGAGCCCGAATGTTTTTGCATTTTCACAGTTATTTTCATATTCAGGGTTATTTTCCATATCCAAGGTTTTTTAGCATATTCAGGGTTATTGCGAGTGCGCCACACGTATAATAACCATGTCTATTTTCAAAATATTCTAGGTTATTTGTAGTCGATTGTTAATATACTCGCGGTTATGGGGAAAAAAGATTTTTTAAAAAGTGTTACAAAAAATGGGATTACTACAAAAAAGTGGAATTTTACAGCGACAGCAAGGTGTGGGATAACCTATTGGGACAACATGTGAAGGGGTGCAATATGGCCATGGTCAGTGAGCATGAAGGTCGAGCTCACACCGTGGCCACCTAGTCGGTCCAAAAGAAATATTGGGGAAACATGTACAGTGGACACGGCCAAAGAATGTGGCCGAAGCCCGGGGCCCATTAAAAAAAAAAATATGGTGTAACAAAGCCCTTGAAATTCACCGACAAAACCGTAGTTAAGGTGCAGTTAAGTTGTGCAGATTTAATGCAACAAAACCCTTGAAATTCAGTGCATGTGGGAAATCCTGACCAGCTTGACTCAGTGCATTCCCGTTGCAAAGCCCATGAGCACATACATATTATAAGAGAAGGGATTCACAATGACATACATTGTGGGGGACATGGCATTATGAGAGACATCAATAAGAGCATGCCAGGTTAAGATGGAGATTAAAAGTCTGGAAACACATTTTGGGTTATTTGGTAGCTGAAAGACGGGCTGGAAAGGGTGGGGTAGTGGAATAAACATGATATGGAGCTGTTTTTATAGGTAAAAAGGGTTTGCAGATGCCGTTGAGTCCACAGTCAATTTTGGTGTCCGCAGACATCATGGCAATGGCAGGGGGGGGGTCAGGGCAAGTTTTGTTATTATGGTTTCATTATATTGTTGTGGTTGTGGCCAGATTCATGTGGGCATGGCCGCAAGCCAAGCCCCCATGAATCTGGCCACTGGCAACACATACTATAAGTGTTTTGTAATTATAGGTACTGTATGGGGAGTGGAACGTATCTGGTATTTATGATTGTAGTACAATTGTGGATAATGCTTATGGAATATGTATTTGTTTACACTTGGTACGGTTACTTTAGTTGTATACAGTAGTAGCTGTGAGAGGACAGTTTGGACAACTCATTTGGGGTTATTTGATTGTTGAAAGAGGGCATGGAAAGGGTAGAGGAGTGGAATAAAGATGATATGGAGTGGTTTTATAGGTGAAAAAAGCATTTGCCGATGCCGTTGAGTCCACTGTCAATTGTGGTGTCCGCAGACACCATTGCAATGGCAGGGGGTCAGGGCGAGTTTTGTTATTTGAAGGTGTGTTGTATGTACTATATAGTTTAATTATATTGCTGTGGTTGTGGCCACTGGCCATATTCTTGGGGGCATGGCCTGGCATGGAAAGGTGACTGTGGGGATTAGCCAATGAGGTGTTCTAGTTTGGGTTTGCAGGAAGAGAGGGTAGTAGGCGTTTTTTGTTGTGTGCAGGGAAAATGGCTGTGGCTATTGCTAGGAAGGGCATGAATGTGTGCATGGTAGTAGATTGTGGTATGAATTAAAAGGTTCTACTGAATCTTGTGGCATTTATGCTACTATTGGATTGCAGGGAGGGGAAGTTAGGTGGTATATCGTTTCTTGCCAGATATTATTGTACATTGTGGAAGAAGCAGTTTGAGCCATGTGGCAGCTGCATTGTTGCAGTTTGCCATTAAGGATTTCTTGAAAAGCCTAATGGAACCATTTCCAACCGTGCAGATATTTTTTTGTAAAATGAATCCAAGGCAAATATGGAGATGTCAAAGTCCAGACATGGAAAAAGAGAGGAAGCTTGTGAATAAAGTTTTATGTGTTTTCTTTATATGCTTCAGGGATGGCCTCTTTATAGAATTAAAATATCAGGTTGTATGATTTAAATAGTTTTCGGAGGGATGGAGTGAATTTAAATGATGTTGGGAATGACATTTTTCTTTCCAATGTTAAAAATGCTTTGACAATGTTCATATGAACAACTTCAATGGGAAAATGTAGCATGCATAGTAAAGCATTTGCTAGTAGGTGGAGGATATAAAAGTGAGAAAAACAAAAAACAAATGAAAACCATTAAAACATTAAAAAAAGGCTCTTTTAAGAGCCACAATTGTAGATTAAATTGTTTAAACTGAGTGTAAACCTCGCCACCCCATTCAATTGGGCATTCCATTGCCGGACACCGCAGTAGTCTGAACGGCACATGCCACATCGTTTTTGGACAAAAAAAATGTATTAGAGTGCCTGGCACAGAAAGGGGACTGTGGAGACCGTGGACAGTCACCCAATGGAAGGGGGTGGGGAGGTTTACACTCAATTTAAACAATTTAATGTACAATTGTGGCTCTTAAAAGAGCCTTTTTTCAGTTTTTAATTGTTTTTCTTATTTTCAGCCAATCAGGTTTCCTGGTTGTGGCGTACAGGAAGAGAGGGTAGCAGGTCTCCCCAATAGCTTTCCAAAGAAGGTGCTCTCTCCTGGTGGGTCCCTTCAGAGGAGCTATCCACGGACTCTGCAGCTGCTACATTGAGGGCGAGTATAATATAAGGAACATGTAGGAAATTAAGGGTGTACTGGGAACAACCTATTCAGTGAAACATCTTTGTTAAAGGGACGTTACAAGTAAACCAAAAGACTCCAGAAATATGCCAGTTATTACAAGAAACTTGCACAACGAGCATCAGCAAGGACCTGAAGCATGTTTTTGCACATTTGTCTTGTGTTTTACTTTTTCCAAGGCGTCAGAATGTAAGTGGAAAAACTAGTGATATAAATTTGGTATTGGGTAGTGGACCTGGCCCTTGGCAAACGCAAATGTGCACTTTGATTTGGTTATTGGGGAATGCAGCATGGCCGAAGCCCATACCCCAGGGATTTGAAGACTGGCCATGGCTGCAAGCCATGAGCACTGGCCACTGATCACATTATTAGGGTATAGTGGATACCGAGCTAGGATGCAGAGTAGGTGCAGTGAATAATAGGTATGTTTTGGTAGAGTTGGGGTCATGGTTTAGCCTCATGCTGCAGGTAACTCAATGATGATTTGCATCTGCAGTATGAGTTGCAAAAAATATGTTTGCTAAAGGAGGTTTAGGTTTATAGTTCTTTTATATATAAAAAGAGTAATTAATAATAACTTACATACAGTGATGTAACATCATGGAACGTTTTTTTACTTATAAAAATGACAGAAAAATCTTTGTTAAAAAGGAACATTATGGTTAAAATACACCCCACCATTGGGACATGTTCACCCCACCCCCACTGTTAGCCAGTGGTCTCCCATCTCGACATCCCTTGTCACTTCCCTCTTGGGCTCCCATGAGTACTTACCTATCCGTACTGCCCCTTCTAATTATGCACTCCTCTTACCGCACAATGCATATGTGCATTTGTTAAGTGGCAGTTGGTGTGTGGAAGTTTAATACGTTAATAGGGAGTTTTTGGAAGTGATCGGTGGATGGATGGTTGACTGTTCGAAAGTAGGCAACGAGGCAGCGTTACAAAAGTAAAAAGGGTAAAAGGGCTTCTCTGTGCGATATGTGCACGTGCCATCCGGGTATTTTATTAATGCATGGCCTGGAAAGGGGACTGGAGACTGCGGATAGTTAAGATCCATGGATTATGTTTTTTATTGTATGCTAGAGAAAAGTATTTGGGACAGAATATGGTTTGTCTTTTTATATTTACAATTTTCCATTATCTCCTTTAGGATAGTTTTGAAAACAATAACAGAGGTGCTGAAAATATGTTTTCAGTGCACGCTGGGGATTCTACTATTTGGACACACCTCTGATCTTTATGACAGAGAATTTAGCACTGACAGCACTCACACAGCATCTCAATTATTTAACACAAAACTCAGATGATAATAAATTAAGATCTACTAATGAGCGTTGTGAAGATTTTTCATCAAAAAAGTAATTGGCAGCTTCTAGTGGAATTAAAAAAACAAACTCAAATCTTAGATGAGATAATGTTGGCACTCACGGCAAAGCCAGAAGTGTGCTGCAAAACGATGCAAGATATGAACAATGAACAAGTCATTGCTGAGGAACTGGCAACAATGTCAGAAACGCAGCTAGGAATATCGTGGCATCAGCATGCAACATTAAAACAATGGTAGACACACATGTTAATGTAGTACAAGTAGATAGTTGGTAATACCTGTAACTCATACTATAGTAAACGAGGCGACTCAGGTGAACGATGTGGAATTCTCTGCAGGTTGAAATGAAGAAGCTATAACAAAAAAAAAATAAGGTCCCAGAGCAATTTATAATAAAAATATCGAAATAAAAGGAGAAAAGAAACTACGCCGGAAACAGGCTCAGGCTATGAAGATTCCAAATACATCATCTCGTGAATTTTTGCGAGATCGCGATTTACGTGAGGTATTTAAGGTTACCACAGACAATGTCATTTTGGGTTCCGACTCATACGAACAAGGGTTACCATGGAGTTTAGCGAAGAAGCCTGAACTACCCATTCATGAAGGGCAACGAGAAACAAAAGCAACCCAATGTGAGTACTCTGAAGGCACTAATCGCCTATCTGAGGCGTTCAAGAACAAAGAGACCTCTGGAAGGATAGATAAGCACTTAAAATCAATTGAAATGGGTATGCTAGATATATTTGAAAATCCTGACGCATTCTTGCAGGCAAATACACATACATCAGCAACCCCTGACTGTTTTGTAATTCATGAACCCCCTGAAATGGAGGCAATAATGGATCTAAATTTTAGTAGTCCAAGCAATAGCTCAAAGGGAAGCACCGTTCTGGACAACAGATTAAAATACTCAGGAAATAATGATACTCCTCCTAGAGCTGAATGCTTTGGCAAAGATATCATTGGCGTGGTGAAGATGGATGAGATACCAAATAGAGTAATTAAGGAAACAACTATTGTCGATTCCATTTTAACGTTAGAATAGTTGAAATCAATAGGTAAGCCACTTTAGCAAAACATTATATTAGTTTGGTTTCATGGAACTCAAGAGGCTGTTCTCATTTGATATCCAACAATGAAGTGTGTGGAGCCTTGACCCATTTTGATTTTATTTTAATTCAAGAATCATGGGCAAAGGGATTGTTGATGTGGGATGGTTTCCAAGTCATGTATTTACCTGCTAAATGTGGAGTTAAAGGTTGACCTATAGGGGGTCTTGTTCTTGCATACCGCAATGATGAAACAATTGAAATGGTATTTGAAGTTCAAATGCTTGACTCAACTATGGTAGTTACATTTAAATTAAAACAGACCATGCCAATGTCCATCTAATGCTAATCAATATTTATTGGAATACCCTTGAATTCTGTGACAACCTATTGGGGGAAGTGATGGAAGAACTAGATACCATAATTTATAATTGGCTTGATATGAACATTGGGGGAATTCATCATTTTGGCCGGAGATCTGAATGCAATATGATAAATGCGGATATTAAATGGGCAACATCCACTCTAGAAGAGTGTAAAAACTAAAATGGAAGTAAGGAGTTCCGAGGAAGCTTATGGCTCGCTCTTGCAAGTAGCTGGGGTTTGAATCTAATGTATAATAGCAAACCAATAGCTAAGCCCGTGCGTGCAAAGGGCATCCTCAGGAGTACCTGCTGTTGTGCTGGGGCTGCGTGGGAGAATCTATACATCAGCTGTTCCTCAGAAAGCGAGTGAAATTGACTGTGAAAGAAGCACTGTCGTGCTATTAAGCCCCGCCCCTTTAAGCCCTGCCCCCTTTTTGCCCCGAGCTCCGCCTTGCAGGAAGTGGGCCTAGAAAAGATCTTCCCAGGCACTCTTGCAGCGCTAAGCCCGTGCGTGCAAAGGGCGTCCTCAGGAGTACCTGCTGTTGTGCTGTTTGGCTGTTTGCTGTGGCTTTGCCAGCCACCTAACCTCACATCCTAAGACAGCTGGTCACTACCAGGAGGGAAGCAGATCGAGGAGCTGCACGACAAAATGAAGTCTGTGCCCATGGAGGCCTCAATCGCGACTCTAAGAACTCGTCTTCAGGTAAGACAACGTTTCACTTCTCTCCCGGAAGGGGAGGGCAACCCTGCTCTTTCTCCTAGAACGATGCAAAAGGATCTGCCTATGCTTAAACAGACACGTTTACCCTATAGTACAAAGAATAGAAAGAGCCTCTCAGTGGGGACCAATCTGTCAACTGAAAAGTGCTCATTGGTGCCTCTGGAAGTGGAGGGCAACTCAGCCTCTGCCGCTCAACTCGCTCATCTCCATAATGACTGCCTTACTCCAATGTCAGTGGAGAGTACTAGTCTGCCGCCTCAGACCCCGACATTATCCAAGCGACTGAAGCATGCCCGCTCGTGGGGAGCATCGGAGAGCTTCAGGCAAGTCATGTAGGGGAAAAAGGCCAGACGGATTGTATTATTCTCCCTACTGAGCGTTATACCTGCTTGGGTCTAATAAGACCGGAACGTTGAGACCCCAGAGAACCTGTCAAACAGGTCAAGGCCGGATAAAGAGAATCTGAACTCAGACCTTTTGGAAAAATCCAGAACCACCAAGGCTGGTCGCCCAAATGATTCCCCCCGCGGAGACCCCCAATCCCCCAACAAGAGTTTTGGGGCTAAAGCGACAGGTCAGAATGTGAAATCTGTAACGTAACTGTTGTTGATTTGACTCCCCCGACCCGGGAAGGGTCGCCTTCGCCTGTTAAGGCACCGAATGAATGTCCTTTGAGCAATACGATTGGAAGTAAGCTAGGGGCGGAATTTGCGACACTCAGTCCGGATTCTGATAGAACAAAGATACCATCCAATCATATCCCATGTGCTTCTGCATCTGCAGAGGCCTTATGGGAAAATGCCGACCCTTGGACAAAGCCTTCCAGGGCCTTAAGACCACCAAGGGGAAAATGTTGCACCAAATAACCCCAACAGGAACTGATCCAAAGGGTTCGACATTTTTCTACCATTCAAGGAAGACCACCAAAATCAAGGAAATAGAGGTAGAAGCTATCAAGTGAGCAAACAGCACGATGTAATGCCTAAGACTAATGAAAATCTAGGCGGGGAGGGAAGTCATAGCTTCTGCCCCATCCAGGAATTGACAACGTAAATACCCGATTTTGGTTGGAGTCACGATCAAGTACGGACGCCCGTAGAGAACGGGATTGTCAGGAGGTTTACGAAATAACGTATACCCAAACTCGCTAGGAACTAGCCAGAGCAACTCTAGTCTGGCGAATAAAATCATGGAAGACATAACGATTTTAACGGGGGAAATTGAAAGAGAAAAGGAAAAGCCTCTCCTTCATAAATGAAAAAATGGCTGCCCTAGACAAAGACCATGTGAAAGGGACATCTTCCAATGAGGACCTAGTCATGACTCCCATTATACCCCAAGGGAAAAAATCCTCAACTAAAATGACCCAAACATCAGCTTGCGACGATAATAGCCTGTCCCAAGCTGAGCTGATTAAAGAGCAATTGACCCAAATAGTCAATGAAGTTTGGAAAACTGAAAGACAAATGGATACTGACCACATTCAAAAAGTAATTATGGCGTCATTGAACATCATGCTTGCTCCATTTCTAAAGCTCTACGAGGTGATAAAGGACTCTCTCCAAGAAGTTGCCAGCACTAATGCACAAATCAAAGTGACAAATCTGAAAATGGAAACCTCCTTACAGAGCTTGGACACCCGAATAAATAAGGAAGTGGAGCAATCGCAACTCTGGCGAAATCGCCTCAGTGACTTAGCGAGAAGAGACGCAACTGATAAATCATTACTAATGGAGGCAGTCCTTGAGGACTGCAAATGGAGGAGGTCTGTTTATAAACAGAAAAACGACCTGGACCCCAGAGGAGAGAATGTAAAAGGGAGGAACTGGGCCAATGAAATTGATTCAAGGGGATAAAAGATACCCCACACACAAAGATAACCCACTGGAAGAGGTAATTCTGATCTCCCCTCGAAAGATATTTGAGGAAAGAAGTGCTCCCGCATCGAAACTCCTGGAGCAATCAAACTTTGCCATTTTTGCTGGTGGCAATTCAAACAGCCAGGACTTGCTGAATGGAAAGGGGGCACCAAAGAAAAAGCAAGGAAAAGGGAAAATAAAATCAAAGAATGAAACCCTAACATGGAAAGTAAATGGCTCGAGAGCCTTCCTGAGGAATCTAAGAACGCCACCCAAAAGAGAAAGTTCACAGTGCGCAAAGAAACCTAGAAGAGAACTGATTATGACAGTGTCGGAGACGTTGATGGATGACAGGGAAACGGAAGCCAAAAAACAGGGGGAAATAGGAGGATGAAGAGGGGGACGAGACGGAGCAAACCACACATCTAAGTGACTTAATTGAAATGATGGACAAAAACCACTTAAGAGGAGCAATGGGAAAGCATCAGTTTATCTGACTGGCAAACCCTAGATAACTGGGAAACTGTTGACCCGGGAATGCAACCAAAAAGTGTTAAGACGCCAAAGCCCAAAAGAGAGAAGCTGACAAATATGACCAAGATTCTTGGGAATAAGGCAGATTCCGCACATAGAGGCCCCTGTGACGATCAAAGTGATGCCATTCATTTCAAAACACTGGAACAAAAAAGGAAGCAGGATGACATCAAAAATAAGTCCGAAAGGAAGAATCAAGAAGTGTTCCATCCAACTCCAAAAAGGAATAAAAAAAAGAAAGTGTACATTCTGAAGATACGCCAAGGTATGCCTCTCCTCGGCGAAGCCCAAAGAATACAAGACCCCGAAAGGATACTACTTAAAATTAGAAACAACATCCAAAGGCCCTAAAAGGGTGGTGTTAAATAGAAGCTATGTAATGACTCTCTGCAATGAAATTTCAGCACTGCGCATGCCATCAACAGACGATATAAAAATTGTTGAATTTCCAAAAGAAAAGCGGATGGACCAAGTAATTCTCCACTTAACCTCAAATAGGATCAAACAGAAATTGCTGGAGGCCAGTGACACCCTCATAAGAAAGGGTTTCAGACTAGAAACGCTGGAAGAAAATCACAAGCCTGCCAGTATAAAAGAAACAAAGAAGGAAGAAAAGGACTGTAGGGGGGTGAGGAATGTCCACAATACAAAGAAAGACACCGAGAAGGAGACTAGTGCAAAAAAAAGATCACTCCCAATGGATGAAATAAAGAAGACCTCAAGCCAAAACACGAACGAAGACATGAAAACGCAAATGGGAATACTACCCATAATGAAGAACAGTATAGAAAAACTGAGGACCTTGAGGTTTACTGTGGACAACTCTGGGAACATGAGGAAGGGGAAAATAAACCCTAATAAAGGGGAAAAGAAGTCCAACGACTAGACGTGGAAGGCCAACATCCTAAACACAAAGAAGAAAAAATAGATTGATGAGTCCCAAAGATCGGTCTATTGCGCCTCATAGAATACCAGAGGCTTTAAGCATCTGTTCTCTAAAAAACAGTAGATTCTTGGGCAAATACGACCTCATCTCTATCCAGGAATCTTGGCTGCGTGAACCACCAGTGTGTGAGGGATACGAAGTATACATAAATCCAGCCGGAAAGGGGCCGAAAGGGAGACCCTTTGCGGGCCTCATGATCCTAAAAAATTAGATAGCCCCCTACAAGTGCTGGAGCACACCACCCCGAAACCCTACGTGCAAATAGTAAAGAAAGCAGTCAAATCTAAGAAGACCGATGGCCCGTCAAGTCTGCTACTGATTAACACCTATTGGAGTGAAAATATGCCGAATCTGGCGGGGTATCTAAACGCCATCATGAATGCCATTGATAAATCAATGACGGAGGAAAAAGACCAGTTGATCCTTCTCAGTGGGGACCGAAATATCAAGTTGCTTGACAAGGGTAAAATTAAAAAGACAGAACATCTAGTTGGGAAAGAACAAAAATGGATGGAGGAAATGCATATCCCAGACATGAGGTTGAATAACAGAGATCGCAATCAATCAGCATTAGGTGTCAATCAAGTTTCAGAGGAGAATTAGCTTAACCACTACACCCAGTTGTATGAGGGGGAAAACCAAGAAAATGCCTACAGAGAAGATCCATGAACAAACTCCTTGGGCCCTTGAATTCGATAGAGACGACATTGTAATCTTAATTAAAAACTCAGCACCTCTAAGGCAACTGGCCCAGATGGCATCTCGAATAAGATACTGAAAGACAGTTGTGAAGATTGGTTGGATCTAATATATGCGCTGTTCCAACAAATAAAACAGGCTAGGCAAATCCCCTCCTCTTGGACAGAGGCATATATTGTCCCAATCTATAAAAAAGGAGATTGAAGCAGCCCAAGAATTTATAGGCCGATAGCGCTGTTGGACTCTATTGGCAAGCTATTTGCTTCTCTCCTTCTAAGAGATCTAAAAAAATGGGCGATCCAGGCGAACATCATGGATGAGCGACAAACAGCCTTCATCAGCAGAGTAGGAACTGGTCTAAACCTCTTCCTGATCAACCTGTTGAAAGCCAAAGCCTTGGAAGGAAAGAAGGATACCTATTTAGCTTTTATTGACCTTGAACAGGCTTTCGATTGGGTAAATTGGGAGCCCCTGTGGATCAAAATGACGAACTGGGGATGCCTGCCAGATCTTCTAGAAGCGATCCAAGCCTTGTACACCGGCACTACTATACAGATTCAAACGACAGCTAATGGAGGGCTGACGAGAAAGATTGAAACTTCCTTTGGAATCAAACAGGGATGCGCCTTAGCCCCCTTTCTATTTGTCATATATATGGCAGATGTGAAGACCTCGCAAGATCTAGTCCGTGCCTTCCCTCCAAAGATAAACGGGACTGAAGTGCCGTGGATGCTGTATGCGGATGATGCCATACTGGTTGACCAAACGCCCATAGGACTCCAGCGTCGAATAGTGGCTTTCAACAAGTACCTTGTCGAAAACGACATGAAAATAAACATCAAGAAGTCAATGGTCCTAATAATGAAGTCCTGTCGTGGGAAAAAAAAAACGGCAGGGAAACATTTTGCATGGTCGCTGGAGAAGGAAAAACTGGAGGTGGTGGACACAACTTTATACCTTGGGGTAAGAATAAATAAAAACTGCAATGAAGAAGGGCACTACGCATTGATCCGGGAAAAGCTAACGACTCTGACCAATCAAGGGCTAGTTATACACCGAAGGTATGGAAAGTTTTCCATGACGCCCATAATAACCTTCTATAAACAAAAAGTTGTGGCCGTAATCACTTATGGGGCCGAGGCCCTGCTAGCCCTACGGTGGGAAGCCTGGAACTTTTGCGAGTCCTACTTTTGGGAGGAAAATTCTACACCTCCCAAATTCGCTGTCATTGGAGCTTATAAGAACTGAACTAAGGCTCCAATCCTTGGTATCAACTGTGCTGTGGAAAACTATCGCTCTACAGAAAATGCATCCTGGATAAGCCACCTAAACCGTATGATATCCTAGCATGGACAGGGCCCTTAACTGGAGATACGATACTCCAACGTTGGAAAGAAATGTAAGATCATTTTGGAACAGTTCGGAATTGCTGACGATACCCTGAAATCCAATCCAGACAAGGCAAAAAGAACCATCCTGGAAAAGGATTGGGAGGAAACTCAGGCAGACTGTCTAAGAATCAGTGCCATAACATTATATGGGAGCGAAAAGGCTTAAATCTGCTCCCCCCTTACCTGGCAAAATTTCCTTCAAGCCACTATAGAGACCTCCTGTTGAGATGTAGACTTAATCTTAATAGGAACTCCAGAGAGGTGAAATGGAGAAGAAAGCTTATGGAAAAATCAAAAGCTTACTATAGGTTTTGTAAATACAAAAACCATTTGGAAACCATCAGACATGTGATGTTAGCCTGTCCGCCCCTGACATCTAACCACCAGTCAGCTATGGGAAGTTACACTGTTAACATCTCTGAGGAGGAGTATTGGGAGGGATTACTGACAGTCGAAAAAGTTGGCAAAACATTAGATACCCTAAAATTTGTCGAATCCCTGAAATTGGAAATAGACGAAGAAGAACTTGAGGAGGATGAAGACCCTGTGGGCATATTGTACCCACAAGCTTTAAACCAGCACAGGAATAGACTTTCACTTACCTATTAACAATGGACATCTCCGAGATGTGACAGTAGTGAAGACGGTGAAATGTTAAAGGTTTAATCTGTTTAACCAATAAAACATACCAAAAAATATTTTTAAAAAAAATAGCAAACCAACATGGCAAACCCGTGGGGAATCCTCTGTAATTGATTATATGTTTGTTAGTGAACAGATATTCATGTCTATTGGTAACAATATTGTTAAATATATAGCAACAATTGATCATGCAATGCTTCCATCAAGCTTCCTTGGGTCAAAAAGCGAGGTATAGAAAAGTCACTGTGCAAGCACTGAGATCAATGTTCGAGGGACTCGTATAAAATGGAACCCACTAAAAACAACCAAATTTAACAACATGTTGCTTTTTGAGTTTGAATCAAGTACCATAAAGAATAAACTTGTAACCTACTCTGCTGAGAAATATAATGATTACTTAGATTATGCGTTGCGAAAATTTTGCAATGGCACGCGACAAATAAAAATGAAACTCATAAGCATGAGTTTGATATGGAAATCAAACAATGGAAAGCTTTGCTAAATAACTAAATTTGGCAGATAAAGAAAAATAAAAAATTTGGCGTAACTCGACAAAAGGAAATAAAACCGTGTAGGCAACGGTACAAAAATTGGATCATTAATCATTGTGCTAATATCCTGCAATAAGATTCCAAGGCCTTGCTCAGTGCCATAAGGTGTCAGAATTCGAGAACTATATGGTCTTTAATAAACAGTACCGAGGTGTCTCAAATTCAGCTCAATATCAACCCCATAAATGCCAATTTATGGTTTGAATACTTTGAGAAGTTATATAGAGCATCTGACTCCGGCATGGTAGAACTGCAATTATTCCAAACGGTTTGGGACATTGACAAATCTGTTGAAAATATAATAAAATAAATCAAGAAGTCAATGGCATCGAATACTCCAGGCCCGAACAATCTATAATTTCTGAAGCTGAAACAGAATGTCAGGCTGTGGGCTCGCATACTGCATATTCTGTTTGGTGATATCGTTTCAAGAAAGGGAATTCCTGATTCCTGGCAAATATCCTTTGTTCTGGTAATATTTAAAAGGGGTAATCGATTATGTCCAATTAACTATTGTCCAATTTCTTTAATGAATGTTGAAGCTAAAATCTTGTCATCAATTGCATTGGATAAATTGCTCTTGTGGATTAAAGAGAACAAACTTCTTGATTTTTGGCAGGTAGGGTTTAGAAAATGTACGGGGACTGGCGCTGGTGGTCTACTCGTCACCCAGTTACAGTTAAATGCTTGCGCTAAAGGGCAACCTCCTCTTTACTTAGCTTCGTTGGACCTCTCAATGGCCTTTAACATGGTCGATAAACCGATCTCATGGCAAAGGCTAATAGAACCAGGAATTGAAAAAGGTCTGTTGGAGATATCAATACATCTATACGCTAGAGCGGTGTTACGGGTTAGGCTTAACAATGAAGGATTTATGATAAATACAATAAACTCCTGCAATGGGCTCAAACAGGGTTGCTCACTTGCCGCAACTTTATTTCATCTTTATACATCTGCAGCGGGTAAATCCCTGGATAGTAGTGGACTAGTTGCCCCTAAATTGGGCGACTTAAAGATGCAATGGGTTACGTATGCAGGCCATTTTTTACTTTTTGACCGAACTAAAATCGGACTGCAAAGACTTGACGCATTTGTGAGCTTCATAGCAGAGCTGAAATTGAAAATAAACTCGGCTAAAACGGTAATTATAAATTTGGTATTGTGGAGGTATCGTGATTAAACAGCACAAATCATTGAGTTACCTAGGTTATTATTTCTCTAGTGTTCAGACTAATAACTTTATTAAAAATTGTTTAAGGATGAAGGCCATAGACGCCTCAAAACAGACGAGACTCATTGAGAGAAAGTACGGGAGATACTCGATGTATGTGTGTAGGGAATTTTATTGTAAGAAAGTAGTTCCACGCTTATCATATGGTTTGGAATTTCTCCCTGTAGTTGTAACACCAGATTTAAAAATAATAGAAGCGATCATATAGAGAAAAGTTCTGTTTTTCATGCCTGAATGTATAACTTTGGAAACTATTCGTTATGAACTTGGTTTGCTTTCCCTAAAAAGCTCAATGAATTGGAAAAAGGCCTATTTGCTGAGGAAAGGTTTAGTAGTGACAATAAATCAATGTATTTTATATTAGGTGAAGATAATTCTGGGATATTTATGTGACAACTGAAAGTGGAAGTTAACAGTATATTAACAAATTTGGGCATCTCGATGGTAACCCCAGTTAAAGTAAAAATGCTGATAAAAAGTTTTGATTGGGTTGGGAATAACGCTGTGATTTTAAACTCCAAACTATCCATGAATGGTGTCCTTTTGGAAATGGTATCCTCATCCGGAATCCTATATGCTAAAATACCCCTCACGAGTGTTTAGAAACTGTAAAATGAGCTTTAGATGCAATTTGTTGCGCACACAAGAAATATGTAATATTCGACAACGTACTGCAGGGGAGTACAAATATTGCAGGCATTGCCGGTGAAAAAGAGACATTACCTCATTTGCTATCATCTTGTCCAAAATTACTGATGGAAAGGATAAAATATTTTGCTCAATTTGTAAATGATATATCTCAAGTAAATAGAGAACTATTGTGGTATGAAATGCTACACAGGAAATCAATAGCATTGAAAATAAGAATCCCTGCTTTTCTAAAAAGTATCAGCAATTTGGAATAGCAAGATAATGTATGCTCATCACTGTGACATTTAGTTCGAAAATTAGTCTATTTGTGAGATTTTAATTTAGTTGGTGCTTCAGCTCTCTTTAAAGCCATGACCCATTTCTTCCTTATGATGCGTAAAGCAGCGCATGGTCATAAATATGACCCATCGGGCGGGTGGTAAGGAGGGTCGTGTGGTGAAGAGGCTGTTGCAACAGAACAGCTGTACTGGTGGTGGAAGATCTCACATAACAATCCCTTGAAATCCAGTGAAAGACCTTTAGTTGAAGTGAAATTAAGGTGCTGGTTTAATGCAACAAAACACCCCATTTTCGGCTGGTCTTGGAAGCTAGCCATCTGAACTCCGAGCCCTCACCATTGCACAGCCCACAATCACGCTTATGGCATCACATCTGACTTCACGTATGAGATGCCTGGAAACTAGAACACACTGATGACATCACTGTTGAACAGATTTCACCTGCATGCGAGAGAGATGCAATGTTTAAAGATTCACTACAACACTAAAAAAGAAACTTGTAGTAGAGTGAATCAAGTGCATTGTGTAACGGAAATGCCACCTCTTCTAACTAGCGTCACTTTTCAGCCAACAAATGACTACACTCCTTGGCCAGATAATGAAAGAGTATCTCCAAACCAAGATTCCTTAGCACGGATTTGATTTGAACCCCTCTGTCCTTAAAGTGATTTAATTTGCATGAAAGCTGCATCTACCAAGTTCTGAACTTGGACTAAATGAACAGAATGTACTTCGGCCTTCAGGATAGAAGGCAAGGTACTCTGCATGGAAGCAATCGCAAGTCCACACCACACTCTTTCAAAGCACGGCGAGGAACCGAGAGGGTGATGTGCAAAGCCCAGCTAGGACTTTGCAGCAGTCCAGAGAAGGACTCTAGAGGACACGAGGGGAAGAGTTTCCCTAATCATCTGTTTTTCAGTTCACACTGGTTTCTTCTACCCAGGAGAAAGGGCGGGCGGGGGGCACCCCATGCCAAATGGTGATGCTTGGATACAATGACCTGTACAAGACCACCTTGGGACATTATATTCACATATTTGGGGGGTGGGGGGGGGGAACAGGTTGTCGGGATAGTGGAAGAGTGTATACTTGTGATCCCTCGGTTGTATATGAACATTTTACTGAACCTTGAAGTATATTTTGAAAGGCTAACTATTTTTATAAGCTGAAAAACTACTTTTTGGGATCGCTTCACATACTCCCCTCCGTAAGCATACAGTACAGGTCTAGTTGTAGGAGATGTCTCAACGCATGCAACCTTTCATATTGACATGTACTTTCCAGTGAGGCCATCAATGATGTCCTAAGCGGTGTCATAAGTGATGCCATGTGTGTGCAACATGGGTTCAGAGTTGAGGTGTCGAAGCTTCCAATACCTGCTCAATTTCAGTGGGTTTGTTGTGTTACTTATATAGCGCTTAGGCCTAGCGCTGTACATAGAACATATTTACATACATTAACCACTCCGCCCGAAGCTGGCCCTCATTAATCGACCTCTGGGGGATGAAAGGCTGAGTTGGCCTCGCCAGGATTCAAAGCTGCAGCCTCCAGATCACACACAGATGGTAGCAGCGAGCGCTCAACCCGCTGAACTAGCTTAGCGGCTATAGCTTTCTTACCGGCATCTTAACGGAAATTCTATCACGAAAAATGTGTGTGTACATGTGCTGAAGATGTGTGGTTTAGAATTATCACTAAGAAAATATCAGTAGCGAGATGTTTCAGCAACTGGTTTATTGTCAAACATACCTACTTTAGAAACTTAAACAGGGCTTAAATCAACTTGTGTGTATTTGTTAAGCAAACAAATGCCTCAAAGAAAACATGAATGGGTTGGAGTGTTGGTTTTAGAGTCAGCTCGTATACTGCAGATAAAGAAGGGTTTGTGAAATTGCTTCTGCAATATGTTCCTAACAAATATGAGCTATAGTCTAACATTATTTATTACAGGCCCCAGATAAGAAAACAAAACAAAAATGAGGACCAGGAAAAGGTAATCACACCACTAAGATTCCAACCAATTGTGGCAAAGTTTGCCATGCAACGAAAGCCACTTCAGACTGCCTCAAACTCAGGCAGCCATTTTATCCATTTATGATACTGAAAGAATCTATGTGATCACCACGCCGCACGCAACTTCTCCAACGAAAATGTCGACTGCAATTACAGCGCGGAGGAGTGTTAAGATAGATAACTTCTGCCCCGGCCCGCAATCTCCCCCCACTTACCTTAACTGTGGCGCACTCCTGTGTGCGCCGCCGACATTCTTGTGCCCCTGCTGCGTCAGCTCCTCCCACCTTTTTTCACTTTTTTTAATATCTTATCCCCCTGCTTACCGTAATTGTAAGCGGGGGCACCTCTGCAACCCCCGCCCCCTGTTAATGCGTCCAAGGAGAGCAGGGGACACCCCTGCAACCCCTGCTCTGCTTGGGCACAGTAATATGGGTCGGGATTTTCGTACCGTGCTCTGGCGCAATTCTAGTAATGTCGCCACAAGCATGATTCCTACTTAAATGTTGCATAGTACAAACCAAACTGTCCCTTGACACGAAACTGCTAGGACAGAGTATAATGTGAGGCACATTCAAATTTCAGGAGTCTTTCCCTCACTGCCATCAAGTGACACAACCTGCTTGACTGCAGGCAGAACTATCAGCCCATCAGAGCGGAAGCAAACATCAACTTTGACGTTTGCTTCCGTTCTGTGTTCTGTCCAGAGTAGCGTCTGGCGCTCCCAGTGGCGGAGCCCGTGGGGCTCGGGGGCAAAGAGGCTGCTTGCCCCACCCTGGTGCCTGGTGTGCCCCCCCCCCTTTTGGCTCCCGCTGAATCTGGGCTATCAAATACATGAATTGACGGCCGCCTGTCTGGCTTGTCTCAGTCAGTCTCAGTCTGCCATACTGCCTGGGATGATACGGTCAGTTTGGCAAAACAGATAGTATCATCCAGGCTGGCTCTCTAGCGTTTGGGTGGTAGGAGGCACTGGCGGTGGCCTGCATGAAGGTCAAGAGGGCAGGACAGGTGCTGGAAGATAATTACACTATGGTGCGAATGAGCCGGACATGCTGCAGTTTCGATTTCCCCAATGAATCCCCGGGCCCAGCCAAGACTATCTGGAGCTGGTACAGACACAGGCAGGGCAGGCACCACCAGGCAGCCGTGGAGCCGGCAGCCGGGCACATTTGCTATAATGTAGCAACCCACTCTGAACCAATTTGTGTGTGCCGTGCTCGTACACACTTACTATATTTCGGCATCAGAGCCGTCACTGTCTCAGAAAGCCTAAGTGAGTGAGAGCCACGCCACACTGTGACCTATCCTGACCACTCCACGCCACTGTGTGTGAGCAGGCCCTGCTGGCCTGGCCCACAACAACGCAACGCCTTTCCTGCCACTTGCCTGCCCTGGTCTGCTTGCCCAGTGCCCCGCACTGCCCTGCCTGTGCTGTCTGTGCCGGTCAGTCACAGTCCGAGTCTGCCATCACCTTTCGTGCCTGCCGGCCTGCTCCCTGCCCCTGCAACGGATTCAGAGTTAACTCATGACTCTCGTGTCGGTGAGGTGCGCCGCCGGGCCACACCACTAACTATTGTGCACATACGCTACATGTAGGGGTCATGAAGAAAGCCACGGCACAACTTGGAAGCAGTTTGTGGTAGCAGCGATATTTCCATGAGTGGTAGCATGTTTATTTTTATATATTTTATTTGGTTGGTTGAAATTAATCCACCTTTCAAATATAAAACATTCATGAATAAAAATTTAAGCAACAAGTTTGAAATGAGTAAAAAACAAAAAGGTCACAAAAATACGGTTCACAACAAATGCAAATATAAAAATAAACAAATAAACAGATAACAAAGGGCTAACAGTGCACAGAATCTAGCAACAAACTATTCAAGAAATTAACAGTAGCTATTTGTATTGCTGTGCACGAAGAGTTTAAGATTACAGCCCAACAGTCTTGCGGGTCTAGAAGATCTAGGTAATGGCAGTGTTTTCAAAAGTGTGTCTCTTTTACCACGGAGAGGCACACATTCAGTAATCAAATGAATGAGAGTTTCACGAGTATCTGGTGTCATACAAAATCGGCAAATATTGCTTGATGGAGGCAGAAGTTTGCGTCTGACTTGTATGTCTCTTGTGAGGCATGGGTTAAATCTTAAGCATAGAATGCCTAGGTGGTATTTCGGGGAAGGCGATAACAAATATGGTGCAACTGTGCGAATTTTTTTATGAGGGAATCTTAGGCCATCCCCATCTTTATACTGCAGGCATAGATCCCTGGTCAGAAGCCAATCAGATTGATAGATTTTGAATTTGGCTCGGTCAGGGTTTGTTAATAAAGTTGCAAATATAAGAATATGGTAAGCTTTTGTTAACCATGTGTGTATGAAAACATGTGTAACAGAACATATAATCAGACAGCAATTTCAGCATAGAGGTGTGAGGAGTAGAAAGCAAACATTTTCTGAGTAGTGCGCAAATACGCCAATTATGGAGAGCTTGTAAAGAAACAAGGCCTAACTCAAATCTGATACATGGGCAAGGAGTGCATTGTGGTAAGTGTAACACTTTTCTCCAAAATGTGGCCTCCCAGAGTGTAAACAGCAGTGATAGATCGTCCTGAAGGGTTTCCAGGCCATAAAGTAAAGTTGGAGTGACTTTCAAGTTCCAAAATTGAAGAGCCGGAGTGAGAGAATTTTCCATACTTAAACATTATAAGAGAGGCCTGCGAAATAGCAGTCTTCAATTTGTTACCTACATGAACGATGTGATTGGGGGCGTGAGCCTTGCCCTCGAAAATCATCCCAAGATAAGTATATTGAGAGACCACAGAGAGAGGGATCTGAATGATATGCCAGAGATGGAATAAAGGCCTGTGGTTTCGTGGACAGAATGAGACAACTTGAGTTTTGCTGGTATTAACTCGTAATTCATTGCAATGAATGTAATCGTGAAAGGCATCTAAGAGATTCTGTAAACCAGAATGTGTCTTGGAAATAAGCACCAAATCATCAGCATACTTTAATGCTTTGAGTTGGTGATTATTGAATTTGGGTGAAGCTGAGATGACATTTTCGAAGGCACGTCTCACGTCTTGAATAAAGTAATTAAAGACAGCTGAGGCTAAGAGGCAGACTTGTTTTAGACCGCGAGCCGTAGGGATGGTTGAGGACAGGCGCCCGTCTAATGAAAGGCAAATTTGAATTGAAGTATTGGTATGTAAAGGTGAGATTATGTCAAAGAGAGTTGGTGGACAATGATCATGGAGTAATTTGGCAAAAAGAAGCGGTCTGCTGACAGAATCGAACGCGGCATGCAGGTCTACAAAAGCAAATAAAAATTGCTGTTTGATGGCATGGCACTGTGCTTCAAGGGCATTTAGACAAATTAAATTGATGGAGGTGCCTAAGCCTGTAACAAAACCTGAATGCCGAGGGTCACGCAGATAAGATCTTTCTTGGTGACTTCAACATCCACCTCGATGCCTCCTGTCCCCCCACTGGTCTCTTTCGTGACCTCTGCGACTCTCTCGCACTCTCTATTCTCCCGTCTGGGCCTACTCACTCTGCAGGGCACACTCTTGATGCTCTGATCTCCTCTGACCTTCCCCTCTCCGTCCCTCTCTCCACTCCTCTCTCCTATCCTCCCACATCACCCTCCCTACCCCACAGGCAAAGCCACCCTCTTCACTACCACCCACCTTCTCGGTCATCCGACCCATGAAGCGCGTGTCAGTTGAGGCTTTTGCTGCTACCTTCTCGCCCCCGCCTCCCCCTTCGGCTGACTCCCACCCTGACACAGCCCTCTCCATGCTCCACTCTGCTATATCTAATACTCTTGATATCCTTGCCCCCGTCATGAGAATCCGCCTGAAGCCCAAAGCCAAATGTAACTCCTGGTATGACTCGGATCTCGTCACCCTAAAACGCAAGTGCAGGGTGGCAGAGAGGAAATGGCGTGCTTCATGTTCATCCTCTGACAAACTGGCCTGCCGCCTGCTCCAAAGGCAATACCGGCTCTCCGTTCTCACCAAGAAGAGAGCCCTTATCCAAGCCCGCATCTCTGAGGCATCAAACAACTCGGCCAACTCTTTAAAATCTGCAAGGAGCTGGCCAACCCTGCTGCAGTCTCTACCTCTCCTGTCCCCTCCCAGGCCCTCTGCACTGCACTGGCCTCTCACTTCATCTCAAAAACTCAGGACATCCTGTCCTCGCTCTCCTCCTTTCACCTCCCTCCCTCTCTTCCCGGCTCTTCCTCTGGCCCTTCTGCAACCACCCCTCCTCCCTCCTTCTCTGCCTTTCCACTTTTTTCTGCTGGCGAGGTTTCCAGACAAGTCCGATCTATGAAAGTCTCGTCTAAACAGGTTCACCCCTGTTCTTCCAAAACCATCAAGGACCACATCGACTCCCTGGCTCCTGCCCTGGCTGATTTTTGCAACCACTCCTTCGCCTCTGGAGTCTTCCCTTCCCCCCTCAAGCACTCCCTTGTGCACCCCCTCCTCAAGAAACCCTCTTCCGACCCTTCCTGCCCGGCTAACTATCGCCCAATCTCCATTACTCCCTTCCTGGGCAAGCTCCTGGAGAAACTGGCCATCTCCCAGCTTAACCTCCACGCTTAATCTGTTGGTAGTCTTCATGACCATCAATCTGGCTTCAGAGCTGCCAGAAGCACGGAAACTGCTCTCCTGAACATCCGTGAGGACCTGCTCTCGAACCTCGATTCCAACACTCCATGTGTTCTCATTCTACTCGATCTCTCCTCTGCCTTTGACACTGTCAACCATGCCATCCTGCTCAACCGTCTCCGTGATAACCTGGGTATCACTGGTCAGGCTCTGGCGTGGCTGACCTCTTTCCTTTCCAATCGACCCTCCCAGGTCCAACTGGGGTCCTTCCTCTCCGACATCTTTTTCTCCTCCTGTGGTGTTCCCCAGGGATCTAACCTCTCTCCCTGGCTTTTCAACCAGTATCTGGCACTCCTTGTCCTCCGCATCGCCGCTCTCTGCCCCAACTTCCAGTGCTATGCGGACGATACCCAGCTCATTTTCAGGCTACCCTCGGCCTCCTCCTCTCCTTCCCTCATCTCTGACAGTCTGTCTGCTATCCAGGAATGGTGTGCCGCCAATGACCTTTGCCTTAATGCCAGTAAGACTGAGATTCTACTTATCGGCACACCCACTCCCTCCTTCCCTGCAGCTCTCTGGCCGGCCTCCCTTGGCCCCCTTCCTGCTCCTACCTGCAAGGCAAAAAACCTCGGGGTCATCTTCGACTCCACACTCTCCTTCTCTCCTCATATATCAGACGTCTCTAAGAAGTCACACTACCAGCTGCACCTCAGAGGTATTCTTCCCTTCCTCTCCTTCCCCCAGAAGCTCACCGTCTCCCGAGCCCTGGTTCTCTCAAAGCTGGACTACTGTAACAGCCTCTATCTTAATCTGCCTGCCTCCACTCTCCGCCCTCTGCAACTCATCCAGAACAGAACTGCGAGACTTGTCCTTGGCCTCAAGCCCAGGGACCGTATCTCTCCAGGACTGAAATCTCTACACTGGCTCCCAGTGGCTGCGAGGATTAAATTCAAAACCCTCTGCATTATCCACAAGGCCTTCTGGGGGCTGGGGCCCAAATACCTTCAACTCTCTCTTCCTAAATATCTTCCTTCCCGAGCCCTTCGCTCATCCGTCTCCAACTCCCTCAGGGTCAGCCGCTTCTCGAAGCAACGAGCTGGGGGTAGATCTCTCTCTGCAGCAGGGGCCTCCCTCTGTAACAGCCTTCCTGCCTCCCTGAAACTTGAGGAGAACCACCTCCGGTTCCGGAAGCACCTCAAAACCTTCCTCTTTGCTTCTGCTTTCTCTCTCCCTCTACCCTGCTGAACAGCTTTAATTCTTCACTGAATCTGCTCTGAATCTGCAACTGGGCCACTCTCAGTGACCTCGGTCCAGGGCCCAGCCACTCTCCACTTGCACTGCCTCCCTGGCACCCCCCTGCACTGCGGGACTGTCACGGTATCCTTACAGCCCCCCTTCCCAGCACTTGTTCTGCATCTACCTTGCACTTGCAACCATCTGGCCTAATTTATTATTTTTTACGCTACTTACCTTGTACTGCACTCCCCCCGCCCCCATCCCCTTCCCCTTGCACTTTTCCCTTCCCTCCACCCCTGCACTTGCGCGATCTGAATGACACCTGGCCTAGTAGGATCGTTGTCTGTCTTCCCCTTGTTCCCCCACCCTGCCTCGTCGCGCCTTGAAACACTTGTGTATAGGCGCGTTACAAATGCCATATCATATCATATCATATAAGAATTTTTGGTCCAATGGTTGAAGTCCCGTAGAATGAATTTACAGAATAATTTACCCGGAGCATCCAGGGGGACGATGGGGCGGTAATTGGATGGAAAGCTGCGATCGCCCTTTTTGAAAATTGGAATGATTAGTGAGGTCTTCCAAGAAGGAGGAATGGATTTGTGCCTTAGAATATTAAGGAAAATGGTGTGCAGGATATTGGCCCATTCAGACGGAAAGGCCTTGAGAATCATGTTAGAAAGGCCATCTGGGCGCGCAGCTCGAGATGAGCTTGCTTTCATAATTTGTTCTCGGATGTCAGAGATGGTAAACTTGACTCTCCAAGGGCCAGAGGTGAGGAATGGAAGGCTATTATTGGAACATTCTGGGTCAGCGTACAAGGATGAAAAATGAGTTATCCAAGCTAGGTCTGATACCCCATTGATCTGGAGGGCACCTTAGGAATTGGAAGTCAAGTTATGGAGTAGCTGCCACATAGTGCTTGAATTTTTGTTCTTCATGGCCCTAAACATCATTTCGCTGTCTTGTTGGTATAGTAGAGCTTTTTTGCTTCTGATCCAATTCTTATATCTGCATTTATCTGAGCTGAGAGAGAGAGAATCTGATCGTAGAATAGCTCTTCGAGCTCTTCGATAGTCTGCTTTGGCAGTTTGAATGTCCGGATCAAAAGCATGTGTATGGCGACTAGTTAACCTTTTCGAAGTGTTCAAGGTATTGGCAAATGGGCGCAATAAGTCAGAATAATGTGAGTGGTGGGGCAACTGAGCTTAATAGTCCACACTATTACCAAATGATAGCAAAGATGAAAGGTTCCAGCGCACTCGAGATCCAACTGAATTAACAAGTAGTTCAGTGGAGAGATGGTGTGTTACTTCCGCAAGGGCAGGCCACTGAATCTTCAGAGAGTAAATTGTGATCACTATGTGGGAGAGTAGTGATGAAGAGGCTGTCTATGTGTTGAAACAGTTTGGCATTCACGTAGATGTAATCAATGATACTTGAATTAGTTCCGCAATGCCATGTGCTTTGAGGTGGGAGATCGCCCGGAACAGCCCCATTTACCATGTGGAAATTGCGATACATCATAAAGGAGGACCACATGGATGTCGCTTGATTTGAACGGGCTTGGTTCCAACAATCAAGATTGATGTCACTGAGAATGATTGTATGTAAAATGTGAGGAGTTTGTGAGACCACATCGAGGATGGAAGCCAGACCATCATAAAACGCTTTATCGGTTTGTGCAAGAGGATTACCATAGATATTGACAAGCGCAATAGTGAAAGTGCGATGTACAATCTTCACTAATTGGATGTGGGCTTGCACTGATGCCCAAGGGAGAACAGAGAGGCCCAGCTGTGATTTGACTGCAACTACAAGGCCGGAAGAAGGTTGGCCTTTGGTTGGAAGAGCCGGGAGTAGAGTAAGG
Organism: Ambystoma mexicanum; assembly: GCF_040938575.1. Taxonomy (NCBI): domain Eukaryota; kingdom Metazoa; phylum Chordata; class Amphibia; order Caudata; family Ambystomatidae; genus Ambystoma; species Ambystoma mexicanum. The sequence continues at coordinate 1,474,135,594 of NC_090932.1, read as the reverse complement.
TCAAATCCATCCCAAACAGGGGGAATTAACAGCCAGGTTTCCTGCAAAGCTATGATGTGATGAGTAAGAGAAAGGGTGGACATGGAAGTGTGTAAATGAGCATGGCCTCGAGTATTCCAACTAGCAGGATTCAAGGAAGAGGAGGATACAGTAGTTGGTGGTTAGGACGCACAGATCAAGGAAAATGTCGAACAGTTGGGGAATTTGTTCCCCAGCCCTTGATAGATGTTCACTTTCGGCTTTGATGGTAAAGTGGAATGCGAAGATGATTCAGGATCCAGCGCTAAAAGAAAACCCAACTCGAACAGTTGCATTTCGCAGCGCCAGATTGTGTTCCACACAACAGCCGAAGGGATGCGAAGCCTGACCACAGAAAAGCAAGTGTCAGAAACAAATTCTATCTGATCTATATCGTGGGTGGTAATGGCATTCAGGTCCTCGATGTCTCCAAATATGTTCAGGACACTTGCACGGTTTAGATCGTATGTGGGAAAGTTGCCATCTCAACATTTGAGAACGAAAGAGTGAAAAGTGGGTCGTGAAGGTAATGATGATTTAGAGAAGGACTTGATTGTCGAGCTTTGAGTAGGCCATTTTGGCGATGGAGCCACTGGAACTGGTCTGAGACACGAGCGTAAGATGCTTTCTTCCTCTTGCATGGTGAGTGTAGTCGAGCATTGTGTGGGCAGCTCAGAGGCTTCATACCCGGTTGCGAGATGCTTAATTGCGAAGCTAGATATGCATCAACACTGGCTTTTAGGTCAGATAATGCAGAAGCAGAAGGAATAGAAGTCTGGGATACAATTGAGACAGAAGGTTTTTGAAAAGTGACATGCTTACTGATCAGAGGAGCAGTCTTGTCATTTGAGATTGCGTAATTGGAGTTGAGCCAAGTATCCTGGAGGACGCTAGAGGTGAAGGATCTGAAGGCAACCCCAGATTACACAATTGTGAGGTCAAATAAGCGTCAATGCTTGCTTTATAATCAAAGCGAGTTTCCATGGAAGATGGAACAGTATGATCAATTGGTGGGTTGGAAAAGGACTGGGATAGGCAGATTTGAGATTGTAACGGTGGGGGCAAAACAGCCGACTGGTGAGGTGGCTCATGATGTTCAATTGATAAGTGGGGAAAGAGAATCTGGATGAGATACTGAAATCGCCGCAACTGAACTTGCAGTAGGAGACGCAAAAGAGGAATGCAGGTGTGGAACCACAGAAGGGTTGATGGGAGGTACAGTGGTTACTGAGGACTGCCCTAGAGCTTTAAAAAAAAGCCATAAGGGTGTGTTTGGAGTGCTTTGACGCAGGCAGATTTTTTTTTTTTTTTTCAGTCAAACGAAGTCTTCGGTTGAGAGGCTTAACAATGGGATTAACATTTGTACCCATAGTGGATGCAGGAGAAGAAAATGAGACAAACTGTTTGGAGTTGGAAGACAAAGAGGGCGGTTGAGAGAAGAGAGAGTATGTGAGGTTGGGTTTAGTGAGTGAATGAGGACTGGTTCAGGAGGCAAGACAAGGGCAGGTGTAGGTACAGGTGTGGGGAAGTGAAGAGGAAGTGAAGACAAAGCAGGAAGAAAGGACTCGGGAGCAACAATGGGATGGATTGGCTCGCTGGGTGCATCCTGAGAACTAGACACTGGTGACAAAGGGAGAACATGTACTTCTCCAAACGCCTTAGTTTCTTCGCCAGAGATAAAGCATTTGAATTCAGATTTACAGTGACACAGCATGCCACTTAGGAGGAGGTGGGGTGCTGTGCGTGCATATCCTATGAGGTGTTGGCTGTATTTCATTAAGACACAATGTGAATACCCTTGAGCAGATCATTGACAAACAGCTTGTTTTGGCTCGTGTGCTTGTGGGCACACTGCACGCGCCATGAGGTTTAAGGTATCCGTTTATTTTGGCTATGGAGAGAGTCACTGTGCATGGGGAAGTGAAGTGGCCATTTGCAAACTAAGCATGGCGCTGTAGAGGTAGATCAAAACAGAATACAAATTTGGTGGATAAAACACCAGGTCACAAATTTCATCTAGGGAAGGTGGAATGCGACAACCTTTGATCGGGTCATTTGATGATCTATATTCATACCGCTGGAAATCGGGTAGGTCCTTTCTGCGGGGTAGGCAGGTCTTTGCAGCTCCTGGCTGATGCTGGACACTACTGCATGCGAGTGCGCAGCTCACTACTGGATATGGATGCTGTGTCTGCTGCAAGTACCTGGGCAGGTAAAGGATGCAGATGTGTCGTTTATGTCATTAGAACACTAGTACAATTTACAGAGCGACTCCCTCGCCAGGTCCAGTCACAGCTGACCTCACTATTCTATAACATGCATCCGTTTATCTGAAAACTTGGGGTATTTGCAATTTGATCAGGCGGGGCGACTCCGGTGTGGCCTCAGACATGTTCAAGGCAGATTGCAGGGAGAAGACACGAACAAGAAGCTAGAAGAACCATTTTGAGACTTTTCTCCGAGCTAACATGGCCGGCATCAGACTGCACTGCAGAGGCAGGTGGGTTTCGTGTACATCCTCAAGGAGTATGCTTAAGGGGCGCAGTTCAAAAGAGATCTACTCCACGCTGTGCGCGTCACCATTTCTCAAGATCAATCGAAGCGTATAGTCGGCTCTGTGCACCACATGTCATCTGAGCAGGAAAAAGGATTGCGGTTGCTAGTAATTCAAGCACAGCCCATGTTCAGAATCATACAGTAGGGAAAGGCACTCCAGACATGTCCCTCAGCCAGTTTCCATCTCCATTCACTAATTAAAGGAATTCCGAATTGCCGCCGCCCCCCCCCTCCCCACGCATTCCAAACCTGGACTACACGTTCATGACCGCCTGGGTTGGCGACGCCATTACGCTCCCTGCCTCTGCCACCATCTTGGTCAAGCCATGGATGCAATAGATGCACTTCACACACGCCTTGAAGACCGCCTCAAGGCTCACAGGAGACATTTGACTAAATAACTTTTTACTACAAGCATACATGAGTTTAGGACACCAGGTTTGCACATGGCTTCCAAAAGCTACCCCAGCATCCCATGCTCAGAGGCTCCCCCCCTTAAACGGGTGCTTGGAGTGCAATTTGCAGAATGAGGTAGGAGGGACCTGCTTTCCAGCCACCGGTATCCCTGTGTCCAAGGGGCGTGGGGGCAGTCCGATTAGGACCATCCCTGTGCAATGCGTAAGGCTGCGCTGCTGTGAAATGGGACAGGAGTGACATGACTGAAACATAATTCAATTACTTACGTTTTTTTTTGTTAACATGTCTTCCCAAGATTACTTTTCCATTTCCCCAGTGCATGCTAGGGTGCGAATGGGAATGGCCTGTGCTCATCTTGTCAAATGCATCTCGAGGTTTCTCAAATACTGGCGGGAACCCTTCACTGCAGGAAACGGACGAGCCTAGTCTTGGGCCGCATATACATTCATTCTTTTGTCCCAACCAGCATTTTGCAGACCGTGAAGGAAACAAATTAGGCTGAAACATACAATTTACAATTGAACGCTAAATAAATGCTGCAACAGACGGACATAATGCATGAAAAAGTATGCCTTCACCAGATTCTAGTTCCACCCGCAAAAAGGAAATGGTAGTGACCCAACCCCTCTCTGGCTTGACCAGTACGGTGTGCCCTGGGGAGCACTTCTCTGCCACCGGGCGCTACCCGAGGAAAAGGCCAGAGCAAGAAGCGGAAGAGGAATGCCAATGCCCAGACCAAGCAAACTCCACAGAACTAGACAAGTGGATAAAGGCAAGTGAGCAAGCATGAAGGTGTTAAAAACCAGGACCATCATGGGATTAAGGGTCAATGGGGCAGACACCAGAAGCAGGAGATCGAATCAGGGCAAAGGCAGTGGAGAAGCAGCTTTGCAGCCCAATGAGAAAGTGGAAAGGGGGGAAACGCAGCATTCCGAGACTTTTAAGCAAGTTCCTAAAGTGTATTAAGAATGTGCAGTTTCCCAGGCTGCATTAAGAATGTGCAGTTTCCCGAATGTGCAGTTTCCCAGGCTGCATTAAGAATGTGCAGTTTCCCAGGTTGCATTAAGAATGTGCAGTTTCCTGAATGTGCAGTTTCCCAGGCTGCATTAAGAATGTGCAGTTTCCTAGGCTGCATTAAGAATGTGCAGTTTCCCAGGCTGCATTAAGAATGTGCAGTTTCCTAGGCTGCATTAAGAATGTGCAGTTTCCCAGGCTGCATTAAGAATGTGCAGTTTCCCAGGCTGCATTAAGAATGTGCAGTTTCCCAGGCTGAATTAAGAATGTGCAGTTTCCCGAATGTGCAGTTTCCCAGGCTGCATTAAGAATGTGCAGTTTCCTAGGCTGCATTAAGAATGTGCAGTTTCCCAGGCTGAATTAAGAATGTGCAGTTTCCCGAATGTGCAGTTTCCCAGGCTGCATTAAGAATGTGCAGTTTCCCAGGTTGCATTAAGAATGTGCAGTTTCCCGAATGTGCAGTTTCCCAGGCTGCATTAAGAATGTGCAGTTTCCTAGGCTGCATTAAGAATGTGCAGTTTCCCAGGCTGCATTAAGAATGTGCAGTTTCCTAGGCTGCATTAAGAATGTGCAGTTTCCTAGGCTGCATTAAGAATGTGCAGTTTCCCAGGCTGCATTAAGAATGTGCAGTTTCCCAGGCTGAATTAAGAATGTGCAGTTTCCCACGCTGCATTAAGAATGTGCAGTTTCCCGAATGTGCAGTTTCCCAGGCTGCATTAAGAATGTGCAGTTTTCCACGCTGCATTAAGAATGTGCAGTTTCCCGAATGTGCAGTTTCCCAGGCTGCATTAAGAATGTGCAGTTCCCAGGTTGCATTAAGAATGTGCAGTTTCCCGAATGTGCAGTTTCCCAGGCTGCATTAAGAATGTGCAGTTTCCCGAATGTGCAGTTTCCCAGGCTGCATTAAGAATGTGCAGTTTCCCGAATGTGCAGTTTCCCAGGCTGCATTAAGAATGTGCAGTTTCCCAGAATGCATTAAGAATGTGCAGTTTCCCAGGCTGCATTAAGAATGTGTAGTTTCTGTAACGGGCTAACAGTGGATGCCGAACATTGGAATCCACAATCTTTAAAACTTGACAAAGTGAGTACAAAAGACATGCTCGTTTTGCATTTTGGCTTAATGCACAAAAACCCAGACTCGTTTAAAAGTGGAAAAGGTCGCTTTAATGTGACAGGCCAAAGCTTACAATCAAACGCTTAACTGGCTCCATGGCCTAACAAACTAAAGGAATAATTTAACCACCACTTAAATAAATTAAACATTTTCATTTTCCCCCAACAATTAAATAATTAAATAACCCAATTCCTCCCTAATGATCCCTTGGATCCTACCGTCTCCTTGCCCCTTTTCCAGGCGTCCCGCTTTCTCCCAGGGGCCATGCCCCTCCAGGCTCAATACCTGTTCCCCCGGGGTGACCTGCTTGTGCAAACAGCGCCACCCCATCCTTTCCCGTGTCATTCCCCCATTGTGCTTCCCTCCCCCCACATCAAAAGGGGCCATGCCCCCGGCGCCCCGACCCACTTCAACACCCTTCAAACTCCCCTCTACACCAAACTCCCCCTTCCTATGACCTGCAGCCAGCCTGACCTGCCACATCAGCAACATATATTACACACGCTTTCACAATGCCCCGACCTGTCACACAAAACCACCAACCCTACCTTCCTAACAGACCCCAAAACTCATGAACCCGCCATGTCATCTAAAAAACCCCCTGCATAATCCCATGAACAATGGACCCCCCCATATTACATAACCCGACACTATCCTAACGAAAGTGAAAGGGGTGGGAGGGCGGGACAATCATCAAGCCCTAACTGTCGCCTGCCTCCCGAACCTTCCCTGAGCCCTTAAATACCCCCCCAGGAGGCGCTCTGCCCCACGGCCACTCGCTGGCCATGTGCATCGCCAAAAACTCCCCGGGGGGAAACGCTTCACGTTCCCCCCGGGGCCCCCCTTTTGGCTTAATGCACAAAAACCCAGACTCGTTTAAAAGTGGAAAAGGTCCCTTTAATGTGACAGGCCAAAGCTTACAATCAAACGCTTAACTGGCTCCATGGCCTAACAAACTAAAGGAATAATTTAACCACCACTTAAATAAATTAAACATTTTCATTTTCCCCCAACAATTAAATAATTAAATAACCCAATTCCTCCCTAATGATCCCTTGGATCCTACCGTCTCCTTGCCCCTTTTCCAGGCGTCCCGCTTTCTCCCAGGGGCCATGCCCCTCCAGGCTCAATACCTGTTCCCCCGGGGTGACCTGCTTGTGCAAACAGCGCCACCCCATCCTTTCCCGTGTCATTCCCCCATTGTGCTTCCCTCCCCCCACATCAAAAGGGGCCATGCCCCCGGCACCAGAAAAAACCCTCCCCCGAGGAGTTCTTTCTGCCCCACCCCCCCCCAAACTTTTCTACCTCAAACTTTTTACCCAGTCTCCCAGACCAGAAACTAAGAAGAGCCACCCGTATCCCTCACCAGATCATTTTCCCCAGCAAAACTAATCCCCCCCCATCTGAAGGCCCATAGCTTTCCCTCACCCCAGCCAACCTAGGAAGCAACTAATCCCAGCCCAGCCTCCCAAACCCGGACATCTTACCACAACATCTTTTATAGTTGCCCCCCGGTTGCCCTCAACAACCCTTTTCTCAGCTTCTTTCCCCGCCCACTTAACCCTGCAATGTCCCAAAAACCAGATTTTTGACATCTGACCGGACCTCTTAGCAGCATCTGAAAAAGAAATTACAAAATCACTTACAAATCAACAACATCCTAATAAATGCAACACTCTTGCTACCTACTGAAAGAATTCTATAAAGACATTCCGTTTGCCCCCGGTCCCTGACATACCCTTTGTATCTCCCTTACTCCCAGCGTCCCAACCTTTTCACCTACTCCTCTTAATAGCCCAGCCTGCTACTTTCAGATGCTGCACCCCTCCTGAATGAATGAGTTCCAACCTCCTAACCTTTCCCACACCACTAGTAACACCTCCTCAGTACCCTATCTTCTCTGGCCATCTCCTTAACCTTCTCCGCACACACCTCAGGTCTTCTCCTACCGTCCCCCAATATTTCGCCCCTTTCCCCAACCTTTATACCATACACCTAAACCCACTTAGACCCCTTCTTTCCTCTAAACTATTACCCCCTTGCTCCCCCCTTTGCCCCCCCACCTTCCATCACCTTATTAGTATTGGCCCTGCGTTGCCCCCCCTGCACCAGGGGCCCACGTGCACCCCTGTCCATGCAGGCCCTTTGCTTTATTGCTCCTCACGCCCCTGCACCAGGGGCCAAACCTGCACCCCCGTCCATGCAGTCCCTTCCTTATCACTCATTTCCAAGATCCTCGCGTCCATTACCACCTGTTTCCCCCTGCACCAGGGGCCCTAGTGCACCCCCGTCCATGCAGGCCCCCTTTTCTTCCTTACTCCTCTCCACCGCTGCACCAGGGGCCAAACCTGTGCCCCCGTCCATGCAGTCCATTCCAAATAAATTCCTCTTCCAGCACCTTGCTTCGTTGCTCCACGTCTTTCCCCCAGCTGCACCAGGGGCCCTAGTGCACCCCCGTCCATGCAGACCCAGCTCATCACTTCCCCTATCTGCACCAGAGGTGCTCCCGCACCTCCGTCCATGCAGCCTGAAGCTTACTCACCTTGTCGTGCGGCAAGCGTGAGAGCTTCGCCACCGTTGTCCATGCCCTCTAAGCGACGGCCACCACCCCTTAACAATTTCCACAGTTACATCCCCCCTGCGGCCCTCCTCTACCTACGCTTCTTCCTCCTCACCCTTCTCCTACCCCCTTTAAGTCACCCCCAAAAACCTTTCAACAAACCTTGTGCCCCCCCCTTTTACGTTAACTGAGCCCGAACTACCAGCCCGCCACAATTTACCTGTCCTGCGGTCCTTCCCCCCCCACCTCTTAGCCCCGCTCCTCGCCCTTCCCCACTGCCCCCTGCCTGAAAACAATCTGTAACTGGATGCCGACCCGCACACTTGCTGCACTCGTGTTTAAATTTGCACATCCACCTCGTGCAGCCTTCTTTATTGAACGCCCAACATGCTGTCGAAGGCTGTCCTCCGCCCCCTCCCCCCGCCACCTCATGGGCGGGGCGACCAAGAAAGGGCCAGTAAGGCACAGGCAGCCCACTTGCTGTGTGCAATGTCGGGGCAGGCCTCGTTGGGGCCATCCATTGCAGCCAAAGATCCATATCTATCTCCCCCCAGACCGCCTGCCTGTCCTCTGCCATTCTCGCTCTAAATTCCTCATCATACCTTACCCAGGCAAAGCCCCCAAAACTCGTAAAAGCCTTCCTTATTACATCCATATATTTAAGCAGGGCCACGCAACGCTCCGGGAATTTTTCGCAATACACACTGGCATAAATGATAAACGCCGACGTCCAATTCTCAATGGTCACCGGGACCCTCGGGCGAGAAGCCAGTTCCCTCTCTTCCTCCTTAGACCCTTCCTTTGCTCTCACCTCCCTATGTAGCAATTTGAAAACATCCACAAATTCCCCTGCCTGGATCTTCTCCCTGGTCGCCGCCATCAAGTGTGCCCCCAATGGTTTTGTTATCCCCATGTATGGCAATTTCTTCCCCTTTCCTTTTACTTCCACCTCTTTATCTTTACCCGCCTGTACTTCGAGCCCCAATGGCTCCACCTCTTTGTCCGTTTGGGCCTCCACTGAGCAAATGTTCTTTTCAACCCCTTCGGCTCCAATGGCCTACACCCCCACCTCCTTCATCACACCTTGAAAACCACCCCGTTCATCCCCCAACCGCCTATTTGTAACCCCTCTCTGCCATGCAGATGACCACTCCCTTTCCCGCTCACCTCTTTCCACGCCTGCCACCTGCGGCCTGGCATCCACACCGGTGCTACTCCTCTCCATTCTTAGAGGGCTCCTGCTGCGGGGACAAAACATGTCAGCACAATCACCCAGCCAATAGTTCCCTTGACTCCTTCCACCTCGACCGCCCTGTACTTCCCTTTCCCTATCCCACCTTGCACTTCTTCTCTCGTCCACCCTTTCCCTTTCCGCCCTGTAATCTTCCAATTCCCATTGCCCCCCGTATTCCTCCCAACCAACTTCATCACCCCTTAAATACCATTGAGGATGCGAGCTCCTGCCCGAGATGCTTTGCTGCTCTTCTCGCGAGTCTGGGGCGTACGCCCCGCCACTCCCCTGAAGTCTTCTCGGCGGGGTTGTGGGAACCTCTGCCTGGTCCTCTTCTCTTGGGCGAGGCGTTCCGACCTCCACCCTGACATCCTCGTTGCTAGGGGCTGTGCCGCGCCCTCTAGGCTCTCCTTGCGCTAACCGAGGAGGGGCCGTACCGAAACCCTCACCCTCCATCTGTACAGCGGGGGCTGCGCAGCGCCCTCCGCCCCCACTCCTCCTATCCGGGGGGGGGCCGTCCCGCGCCCCCCCCTACCTTCCTCAATTGCCGGGGACCTCTCCCTCCTTCTCCCACCCGGGCTCTTCTGCAGGTATTTACCCCCTCTTCCTCTCTGCCCTGCCACCCCCACCTGCGCCCCACCCCTGCCCCCACTGGTGTTCCCTCGGTCCCTGCCCTCTCGAGCGCTCCCCTCTTCCCTAGAGCTATCATACCCTTCCTCCCTCCCTGGCTGCCCCCCTGATCTCCTTAAACCCCCATCCGCCCTCTTGTCTATCTCCCTCCTCATCTTCCTGCCCCTAGATTCCCAAATCTCCCCTCTCCCTGCCGTAGGGGTGCAAGCCACCACAGCCGCCAATGCACCGTCTGCTGCCGCTCTGCGCTGCGGCCTGCCCCCACCGCTCTCCTCCTCTCCCGTAACTTCCCCTACCGCGCCTTCCAATTGGGCTTTAGTTGCCCTGCTAATGATTTCCAGGGCCTTCTTCAAGGCCCCGGCATCCACCAGCCCCTTCTTGCTCGCCCCCCGGCCTGTCATCGTGCACACTAAAACGCGTGTGCCCAGAAATATACCCCTTCAAAATGCCCTAATTACTCTATGCCCCCGAGCCGGGACCTACCCGAGGACTATCACCCTCGGCCCTGAGAAACCTCACAAACCTCCCAGTAAGCTAACCGCCCCCAGAACCACAATCACAACCCACACCTAGTGAGGTCCCCTGTAAATAAACCTCCCTAATTAATAAAGGCAAAAATATTTAAACTAACCTTCCTTAGATATTTTTTTTTTTTGCTTCCCTACTGCTAAAATGAAAAATATAAACTAGTATGTATTTTTTTTTTTTTTGTTTTTTTTTTTTTTAAGCCTGCCAAACTACCAATTTGTACCCTCTACCCTCTCCCTCCCCACCACCTAGTCCAGCAACCCCAAAGCGGGCGCCCTGCAACCCCTATAGCAAGCACTAGTTAGCGCTTGCCAACCGGCAGAGAACACTGCCACCTGGCCGTGTCCCGACAGCACCGCACTCCAACAACCACAACAGGGACGCGGCTCCTTTAAGCGCGCTGCCCAGCCCCTTTATGTGAGAGCGCTGCTACGCGCCCTCCGCCCACGGACCAGAACGCTCGGAAAGCGGCGTGGGAACTACTCCCTAGTGGCACCGCGGAAAGCCGCTACAGAGCCACTGAAGCTCCGCTCCCCCCCCGCCTCAACGCCCACACGAAACGCGGGCCTACGAACAGGATCACTAATCCCTCCCAAAACCCGACGAGAAACACGGAGCCCCGCACGCCCGCGGGCTACCTCTACCGCGAGACGGAAGCCTGCAGAAAACCGGTAAGCCGCGAGGGGTGTCTTATTTACGGCACCCCTCCTACCCCGCTAACAACAATACGAACTTATATATTTTTTTTTAATAATACCTACCCGCCCTCCCGCTATACTAAACCGAACAGTGTTGCCAACTCCTCAGTCCAGAAAGTAGCTAGAGGCTGTCCTAAAAGTAGCTAAATGACATCACTGCCTAATTAGCATAATCTCGCAGCATTCTTGTGCCTCTCGCAGCCGGGTGGGGGCATCAGTGACATGACGTGACTTGTTGTGCTGGAGCCTGGCTACAAGGACGGGTGCATTGATTGGGGGTACTGCTATTGTTTTGTTGACATACACCCTTTTCTATTGGTTTGGAAACTTGCAAGTCTCCAAACCAATAGAAAAAAGTGTACGTCTTCAAACCAATGAAAGTAGCTAGATTTGTCGCTAGTCGCTTTCCATGAAGAAAGTCGCTAGGGGACTGCCGTTTGTCGCTAAATATAGCGACAAAGTCGCTAAGTTGGCAACACTGCTCCCGAACCTTCCCTGAGCCCTTAAATACCCCCCCAGGAGGCGCTCTGCCCCACGGCCACTCGCTGGCCATGTGCATCGCCAAAAACTCCCCGGCGCGTTTCCCCCGGGGCCCCCCTTCTCAAACTGGGACTTGGAATTTCTAAAAAAATAAGGAGCAAGTCAGACCCAAGACCCACAGTGAATGCTTGAGATAAACTCTCCTAAAACTAAGTGGGGCAAGTGAAATTAAAAAGGAAAACATTGCCTACCGCAATTTTGAGTCGGTACCCCCAACCCATGGTGACTATCAGAACCGTGAAACACGGTGGAGAAGACAGGTAATGACACCTTGCACGGAAAACACCAAATCAGAAGCCACCCGAGAAATTGGTATTGCTACCAAATATCGCAGACAATCACTGTGAATCCGAAAATGTCGAATTTTAAAGCCCCATTTCACCACATATATGTGTGGGAGGATGGATTAAGTTGAAAATGAATGTGGGGGACTGCAAGTGGGGGGTGTCCCCGGCATATATATATGGGGTGAAATGGTGTAAAAATAAATAAATGGGTATTTTCAGATTCGCTGTGTTTTTGAAAATATTTTAACATCGATCCGAGAAATGGAAGTACCACTTTGTAGTGGTATGACATATGGCTTTCAGCAGACTTTGCAGCAATGAGCCTAAGGCTAGGAGGAATGAACATGCTGCAGTATTAATATACATTATGCAAAGGTATGAGAGTTCTGCATTTAGGAATGGGCCGCTGTGTCTGCCACAGGTGCCATCTTGGATTGTGCCCTTCGGCATACAATAATGGTTCTCGGCGGCTCGTTTCCTCCTCCGCCCAATCGCATCATTCCATGCAGGCGAGTGCCGGGGCGCGAGCGCCCTCTACCACATATCTCCCTTTCATTCATCTCAAAGTCAAGATGCTTTCCTCGTACTGTTCCTTCACATCCGGGTCTGGTCCTCTGAGCATCTTTCAACACTTCCTCCCTGGTGGGAGGCGAGTCAGTGCCCGGGGGTTCTTCACCAAAACAGCGGCAACCACAAGCTGATCAGTTCCCCTGGCAACTGAAGGGTGGTGACTGCGTTGCTCCCTGCATCTTGGAGATTCCAACCAAGTGTGTGACGTGACACGAGCGTTCGGTCCCACAGAATTACACAATGTCAATAAAGCATCTAAACTATGCTTCTCTTTTAAGCCATCTTTTCGTCAACTCCGTCATAATGCACAGGGCTTCTGAAGTAGGGGCTGGGGGAATGCTCCCGCCGACTTCCGCAGAGCAGCAGAACACAGGGCCATTGCACCACACTGCAATCCAGAGACAAACGCAGGACTCGAGTCACGATTTGTGTTGGGAACGTGACATCTTTCGAGTGCTTTCTTATTACTTTTTTAAATATTTAATTGTAAAGTAACATTACAAGGAGGCAAACAGAAGGCTTTCGTTTGATGCCTGACGTTGTGTTATGACACAGCCATGTCCCAGTAAGAGGAGGTGGTGGTGGTGGTGGTGTGCATGGCAACCGTCCAGGCAGGGTGCAGTTCAGTAGGTAATGTAAAGCGGTGCCATATTAACTGGCCTTACTATGCTATTAAAGGAGTACACTCCTGCAGCAAATGTAGAGGCCCCTTTTAGAGCCTGTTCTTGCCATTTGCGGCACACCAGCTTGCCTCCAGTATACATGAGCTGGTGGCCCATATATGCAAAATCGATGCATAATAAGCGCTACATACAGGAATGTTTTGGTTATAATGCAGAACCTGAAAATGGCCGATATATTGCCGTGCTAATTTGCAATGAAACCACATGCCTTGTTGGATCCAGTGAGAGTAGGTAAGTACAAAACATGTATTGCCTTTTATTTGCCAGCGGGATGGCACAGTGCTCTGCTCACACCCATCTCCCCCGCCTCTCACCAACCGTCCACGTCTCCAAGGCTCCACATTCTTGTTTCCTACACTGGCATTGGACGTGGAGCCAACTATACACCAATACAACACGTCCACCTCCCCGGAGAAAAAGAAAAAAAAACGAGCAAACGTAATTAGAACAAGGCAAATAAAAGACTGATATATAAGAACAAAGGATGGCCTAACTGTTATGGTAATACATGCACAGGTCTCCTTAGAACCTTGTGCATGTAGATTCCATTTGAGAGTGCCTCGCCAGTTGATGCTTCCACTGCAGCTACCTGGGGGCCTCAAATAAAGCTCTTCTCTTCTCCCATACTTTGTGCCTCTTTATTTCATATGGCGACGAGGCACTGTACCCCGAGGCCCCCGGGAGCGTATTAGGTCACCTGATTGGGCGCAGCCCCCCCCCCTTTTTCGCTGCCGCCGACTTCTGCTGCCAGCGCCTGCAGCGGCCTGCCTGTCAGCTGTGGACAGCCAAGAGGAACAGCCAAGAGAGGCCTCGACATCACCTTTCAGTTCTCCACTGTAAAGGGTGCCGCTCCTCCCCGCTGGGAGTTTAGAGCGGCGCACATTGCACTCCTGCCCTACTCCAAAAGTGCTTCAGACAGCAGGAGCTGTCCATCTATCAGGTCAGAGGAGGGGGGAGGACGAAGTGAAACTTACACTTTCCTTTCATTTGGCATTTTATGTGTAAAACGGACAAAATGAAACGTACGCTTTCCTTTTATTGGCATTTTTTTTGTGTAAAACCCTCACTGCTGCCCTGAGCAGAACCCTGCATCATTTTCAAAATGAATGCCCAGCAACACACACACAGCATTAGCAGTCTTCATTCTCTCAATGGCTACTCTGACTTTCCGGGACTAATCACTCACTATCTTGGTCCATTGTGACATCACAACTGAACATTCCATCAGGTCTTCCCTGAACCAGCCAACCTGTGCTCCCAGCCCATTGTGAGGTCACAATCTGTACTAAGGACCATCCATACACTGAAGCCTAAAGACTCTGCAGTACAGATACACCTGGGCATTCTCTGAATCGGGTCCCACCCTGCCATGCAAGCAATTCTATAAAGACTGTTTCTCAGCGCCTCCTTGTTAACTGCCAACAGTACTGAAAACCTCTGCCTACACTACAGCAACTGGTGCCACTCAACGCCATTCCTCACCACTTACAACCTAGAATCAGGCACACCACCATGCAGGGCGTTCCGCCTCCCACCAAGTTTCTTCCATGCCCTGGGAGCCCAACCTGCCCATGGGAACAATGGATCGATGGATTCCACGTCTACCTCAGAGCCATTGGGGGCAGCAAATTAAATGATGACCTCAAGGAGGCGACCCTCTTGAACTGTATAGGGGCAGAAGCACAGACTTTTCAGGACCCTTCCCGAACCCGGCAACATAGGAGGAGATGGCAACCGCAAGTTTGACATAGCATTGGCCAAACTCACCAGTCATTTTGGCAACAAGACCAACGTAGTACTGGAAAGATACAGGTTCTTTTCCAGAAAGCAGCTCAAAGGCGAGTCTATTGATTCATACATAGCGTCCCTCAGGGCGCTTATGTCAACCTGCAGTTTCACAGGTGTCTGTGATGAGTATTTGAGAGACCAATTGGTGCTGAATGTGGCTGATCCACGCATCTAACAAAAATTGTGGCAAACCAAAAATCCCACCCTGGACCAAGCCACGGAGATAGCAAGGAGCATGGAATTGGGAGATCGATGCATGAGGGAAAGACGTGACCACACGACCAGTGTGGAAATCAAATGTGTCAGCCCTGAGTCTGAGACTTACGAGCCTCTAGTAGCAGCAGTAAGAAAGGCTCCGCCATCAAGGGGTTCGAAATTTGGCTCAAGCAGAGCGAGGCCATACAACTCCCAGAATCCAACGCGCTGCCAGAGGTGCGGATGGTACAAGCATGCAAATCCTGACAAAGAATGCCCCGCCATCGCTGTGGTGTTATAAGTGCAGCCAGATTGGACACTTTGCCAAAGTCTGCAAGAACACACGGGGAAAGACAACCAGATATGGCAATCTCACCAGGCGACCTTTCATCAGACCGTCCTCTGTGAGAGTAATCGAAAGCAACCAAGAGCACAATGACATGTTATCCATCAGTCCAATGCAACAAAAGGTACAAATACTCACTGTAACATCCCAACAACAGAGCAACGGTCCCTGGGTCAAAATGCAAATCAACGGCATATCATTACCTGTAATGGTAGACACTGGCTCCCCCTACACCATCGTGGATCTCAAGACCTTTTTGAGTGTACTCTCTGGCAAGATACATGACCTGCGAAGCACTTGTGTAAGAGCTACCGGTTATGGAAAAACGCCCATCGAGATAATGGGATATGTGTGGGTGAACCTCAAGTTCCATGACAGAGAAACATATTGCAAACTCTTTGTAGCCAAAGATGGCTCCTCCGTTGTGGGATGGGAAGAACAAGCCGCTCTTCGAGTAAGAATACACCCTGGAGAAGAAATCCCCGTGCTGAGTGTGCTCAATAATGATATGGACATCAAATCTAATCTAGCAAAACAATTCCCCAAGGTGTTCTGCGACAAGATTGGACTCCTAAAAGGTTTCCAACACAGAATAATCCTCAAAAGAGGTGCTGTCCCAGTGGCCCACCGAGTCCGCAGTATTCCCTTTGGAACAAAAGAGGCGTTGAAGAAAGAACTTAAGCGCCTCTGCGATGAAAATATCATACAGCCCATCGAAAGTTCAGAATGGCTTGCCCCAATTGTCTTAGTAAAAAAAACGGACGATTCCATAAGAATGTGCGTCGACTTGAGAGACCTAAACAAAAACATATGGGTTGACAGACACCCACTTCCCAATATATCTGAACTCCTATCGACCATGAAACCTGCAAAATACTTTACAACTCTGGACCTCTCCTCAGCCTATCACCAGATTGCTTTGGAAGAGAGCTCAAAGAACCTAACATCTTTTGTCACACCTCTCGGTGCATTCATGTTTAACAGAATGCCATTCGGACTCGCTTCAGCCGCAGCAGTCTTTCAGAGACTCATGTCACATCTATTTGGAGGACTTGATGGCATACACTGCTTCCAAGATGATATCCTCATATCAGCCAGTACAGAAGAAGAGCACAACGCAAAACTTGTGGGTGTCCTACAGGTCATACAAAAAAGTGGGCTCACACTCAAATTAGAGAAATGCAACATAAAGTGCGACCGAGTTTCATACCTGGGCCATTCCATTGACGCCAACGGCATCAGCCCCAAGAGGAAACTCATGGACACCATAATGAATATCGCCGAGCCTCAAAATAAAGACCAATTAAGGAGTTTCCTCGGGATGACAGAATACTACTCCAAGTTTATAAGCAACTATGCTGATAAGACCA
Organism: Ambystoma mexicanum; assembly: GCF_040938575.1. Lineage (NCBI taxonomy): Eukaryota > Metazoa > Chordata > Amphibia > Caudata > Ambystomatidae > Ambystoma > Ambystoma mexicanum. The sequence goes on along the minus strand of NC_090932.1, from coordinate 1,474,119,049 downwards.
AAAACATGAGAAACATCTTGAAGAAGGCAACCAAATTCATATGGTCCACCGAATGCAAGAACGAATTCGAAGAAATCAAATTTCAAATTAACCAAGCCCCAGCCTTAGGAATGTTCGATTGTAAAGCTAAAACCATCATATCCGTAGATGCAAGTAAAACCGGACTGGGTGGTGTCCTAGAACAGCAACAAGATAAGGACATCGTGACGATCGCATTTGCATCGAGAGTACTGAGGGGAGCCGAACTAAACTATTCCACCATTGAGAGAGAAGCTCTGGGTCTGAGGTGGATTCTTCAGCATTTCAGGAACCTAATTTGGGGCTTACCCGTCATACTGAAAACAGACCATAAACCTCTAGTAAATGTCCTTCAGTCCAAAACTCCTCACCTTATATCACCGAGAATAAGACGTTGGTTCCTCAACATCATGCAATACAACCTCCAACTATGCTATATTCCTGGTCCACAAAACCAAGTAGCAGATTGTCTTTCCAGATTATCGACCAACATCGACACAGATTGCATCTCCAGATGAGGACATCATAGCTGTCGTAAACCCTGCCATCTCGAGAGATGAATGGAAAATTAATGCCAATACTGATCCGGAACAGCGAGAAATCAGGGAAGCGATAGCTAATGACTGGGTGGAAACGGGAGAGGCTTTAATAACCTTCATTCCCTTCAAGGAAGAATTATCCATGGACGATGAGCATATCTTCAGAGGCTATCGAGTAATCCCACCCACCCAACTCAGAAAAAAAGTACTCCAACTGGCACACGAAGGTCACCTAGGAAGAAGCTTGACGAAAAACAAGTTGAGAAACAACTATTGGTGGCCAGGAATGTGGAAAGAAGCAGAAGAACTGGTCAAAAATTGCTCCACGTGTGCCATGAGTGACAAGTCCAAGATCTTAAGAAAGACCCCCTTACAGCCTATTGAACCTCCCAAACATGTGTGGTCTAAACTGGCAATCGACATCATGGGTCCATTCGAGAACCTCAAAACAGTCAAAGTATATATCATAGTACTTGTCGATTACACCTCTAAATGGACAGAATGGGGAATAGCTGAGGACAATGTGACCTCAAAGAAAGTCATAGATTTCCTGACAGAGATCTTCAGCAGGGAGGGAGACCCCAAGGAATTGGTTTCGGACAACGGGTCTCAGTTCATATCTATGGAATTTGCTGATTTCCTCAAGAAAAGGTCCATCAGCCACATAACAACATCTTTGTACCATCCAATTTCCAACGGACTTGTGGAACGCATGAACAGGCTCGTGAAGAGCGTAGTCCAACTGGCCACGGCCAACAACCTCCCGTGGAGAGAAACCCTCAAAGAAGCTTTGCATGCGTATAGAACTACCCCACACACCACCACGAACATAGAGCCCTTCACCCTCATGCGAGGTAGGGTTGCAACTAACCGATTTAGACCGGCGTGGATGTTCTTATACACGGGAGAAGCAAGGGTGAACATGGATCTACTTCAAAAGACAGTAAGAGAAAAACAAGCAAAATACAAAAGACAATACAACTCCAGACATGGAGTAAAAGAGATGATGGTTCGTGAAGGAGACTGGGTACGTGTCAAAGAACCGAAGAAAACTCTCAAGGGTGAATGCATCTTCAGACCTCCACAGAGAGTTGTGAGTTGTCATGGGAAGTCTGTCATCCTCGATGATGGAAAGAGATGGTTTGGAGATTATCTCATAAAGGTAACAAAAGACATCCAAGAGACCAGCATATCTAAGGACAACAGTCCTGACAAACCATCACAACACACCTCACATTCCCCAAGAGAATCCCTCTGTGAACATGTGGACAATGACAGACCTCACTCCATGCATCAAGGAGTCCCCACTGGAAGAATGTCCAGAAGGCACCGCAAAATCATCCAAAACTTCAACAATGACTATGTTTATTACTAATGTACCCCAGTTTACCCACCTTCCCTCTGCCTCTCCCACTTGACACCCTTTTTTTTCCCTTTCACTTTCCCGCTTTTCCCCCACCTGTTTTTCCTTTTTCTTTTGCCTCACGTGGGGGAGATGTTATGGTAATACATGCACAGGTCTCCTTAGAACCTTGTGCATGTAGATTCCATTTGAGAGTGCCTCGCCAGTTGATGCTTCCACTGCAGCTACCTGGGGGCCTCAAATAAAGCTCTTCTCTTCTCCCATACTTTGTGCCTCTTTATTTCACTAACCCACGACGTGGTACTGGGGCCACTGCTTACTTCAGAACATAGTTTTTGGACCAAGGACAGCTCGTAACTTCATAATATAATCTTTGCACCATATTGGTGGTCTGCGAATTCGACTCCTTAACACCATTTCCTCCTCTACCCATGCTTTCCTCTTGTATCCTACCATCACTACCTCCACTGTTGCTTGCCCCCTCCATTACCACTTTATCCACATTTCCTCCAGCCGCATAATTCTTCCTACCCTCACAAACGCCCAAACCCATTCCTTCACCACTCCAATTGCACTTATTCAACCTACTCATGTTCCACGCAGTCCTGTCTTCAATCCTTACAGACTTGTCAAATACTTATCCTCACTGGATCTGAGAATGTAGAACCTCCTTTACCTGGAGAAATACCTTTCTTTATCAGGCAACGTCATTTAAGGGTCGCCAGAGGTCGCAACTGCAACCTCTGAGGTCTCCCTTGCGACCTAAAAAAAATGGTGGGGGGGGGGGTTGTTTTTAATGCAAGCTCCTGGGCCAGCTGGGCAAGCTCGAGCACCACGTGGCTCTTTGCTTGTGGAGTGGCTGGCTTTCATGTTCAGACCCCTTAATAAAAAGAAGAAAAATAAGAACAGGGGTGCCACAAGTCTAACACTTTCAGAACTGACCCTAAATAAGAAAGAATAGGAATACCAAATAATGTGTCTTTCTGGAATTCTATGCAATAATTGCTAGACTGATTAAAGCTTTATTTCAGGCACACTTCAGGGGTGAGTCACTGATTTAGTCTGTTCATAACACCTCAATTCAGCCTTTCATCCTTCTGAGGTTAATAAATTATTACTAACAGAGTTTGGGTGATATTAGGTGTATATTATTTCTATATAAAAGCGCTTAAGCGTAAGTGCTATATAATAAACACATCATTATCATTTGGTCAGCCGGTCAAGTGGCACAGCGAGTAGAGCGCTTGCTTTGACATCCGTGCAGAGCCTGTTAACGCATTCCCGGCAGGGCCAAATGCAGCCTTTCATCCTTCCGAGGTCGATAAATGAGCACCACACACCGTGGGTAATAATAAGCCGCGCTCAGATACCTGAGGGCGTAGCGCTATATAAATGCCTAATTATTATTATTAATTATTATTATTATGGACGTCTGCTTGCATTCACAGTAATTTGGTAATATGGGCCTATACACACTGATCTTAATGATACATATGGCGATCCATTCTTGTATGAAACGTACATCACAGTGATATTGTAACCATATTTTTCATATTGTACAATGCTATATGATGCCACTACCCGTTTTGTCAATGGGTGAAAGGTCGTGTTCCATCGCTTCCCGCGATGTCACTTTGGGGTGGTGTCAAATGACATCACTTCCTGTGATGTCATCAGGGGGTCAAGGGTCGTGTGATGTCACTTCCGCTACCCCTGGCATTTTGGTGAAATTACATCCCTGTTCTTTATCCTCACGTAATCACCCTACTTGAACATTCTCTTGTTAGAATTCATCATGCTCAAACTACCTTGAACTCTGTGCTCCCTTTTAAAACATTTTAAGTTGACCCATGACGGATTAAGCATGTATTTGGCAGTCTGGCTCTTATCACAATTAGCGACTTGCCTGAATACTTGTCTCGCACAAAACAACCTCTCCTTAATCGCCAACCTCACATCCCATTTGTTTTTGACCACTTGCTCTACCACTTCCACCATAACCCTGTTACACCTTCCCACTTTGCCATTCATCTCCGGGTGGTAAATCGCTGAAAACTTCCATTCAATACCAACTTTGCGTGCATATCTCATCATTTCCACACTCCTGAACTGTACACAATTGTCACTCGCCATCCTCTTGGGGTAACCCTCTCTTCTAAAGACGTGTTCCAGAAACATCACCTCACCCATACTGACCCATTTGGCTTTGACCCATCCAGAACAGTGCTCCACCATCACCATCAGAAACCTCTTCTCTCTCCCTAATCTACTGTACGGTCCTAAAATGTCAATCCACGACTGTTCCCACGCTTCTTCTGGTTTAGGTACTATACTACACGCAACACTCTGAATCTTGTAACTGTTGTCAGCGTTCTGGCAAGGCCAACAGTTCCTCACAAACCTCTCTGCCATCAAATCCATGCCTGACCACCAATACTCTGCTCTCAAATTACGCTTTGTCATCATGGAACCAAGAGGACAGTGATGGGCCTTCTCCATCAAGTCCATCCTCAACTTCTCTGGTGGCACCAACTAGTCACCTGACTAAAACTCCACATTCCACAGAATACTATTCTCTAACCTCCCAATATGGCTTAACTTTCTCTTCCAGCTTTTAGCTGGCCACCCTTTACTCATAAATTCTACTACTTTCCAAAGTACTTGGTTCTCCTGTAAATTCCTCCATTTGCTTGTCTTAGAAATCACTTCACTGATCGCTGCCACAACTTCCTCTTCCAAGTCTTCTTCATCAACAACCTTATCTTTAACCAGTAACCGTGAGAGAAAGTCTGGCACATTATTTCTCACACCTGGTACATACCTCAGTACAAAATCGTAATCTTGCACTCAGTATCACCAATCTCTCAGTAGATTTGCACATACCTTTTGACCGTCAACAATTCCCCCAAGGGTTTGTGGTCGGTACACATGGTAAATCTTCTTCCCCAGATGTACTTGCAGAAATAATTTCTGCCCCACACACAAGCCAACAACTCACTTTCTATAACCGAATGCTTACTCTCTACCTCAGTAACAGCCCTTGAAGTGTAATAAATTACCTTTTCACGTTTTTCCACTACCTGGGACAAAACTCCTCCCAGTTCTAATCCACTGGCGTCTACCGTGAGTTTTGTTTCCCTACCAACAACGAAACCACCTAGCTCTACAGTCCCACAAATATGGCCTTTTATGACATTGAAAGCAGGTACACACAGAGGTGTAGCCAGGATTGTCTATCAAGTCGGGCCTGAAGCTATTGTAGTTGAGCCCACTGCAGTGACATTAACATCTGTAAATGCCCACACAGTGCTGCTGAGTGGGCATTTACAGATTTCGGGTGGGCCTTGCCCATTCAGGCCCTACCCTGTCTACGCCTCTGGGTACAGATGTCTCAGTCCCACACAAATTTACTGTCCTTCTGCAACTTCCGAATAGGTTCTGTAATACTTGCAAAATCACTCACAAATTTACAATAGTACTGGCAGAGACCTAGAAATGATGTCACCCTTCTTTATGTGTAGGGGCTGGGGCACTCCTTATAGCTTCCATAGCATCCATCTTTGGTCTGTATACTTTCCTGCTCACAATGTGCCCCAAATACTCTACTTCACGCTCCCTAAATTTACATTTGTTTTTTTCTACCTTGACACCCTTTTCAGCTAACTTTTGTTAACACCATCTGCAAGCTCTCATGTTCACTTTCTCCTTTCCCATATACTATTATGTCATCATGATATACTAATGTTCCGAGTACTTGTGTGTCATGGCTCTTTGGAACACGGTAGCTGCTGATGCTAAAAGGCATTCTCTCGTAATTAAACATTCCAAAAGGTGCAATGAATGCTGTTAAATCTATACAATCTTCCGTCAAGTTTATTTGGTTATAAGCATTTGATAAATCCATTTTCGTAAACATGTCCGCCCCTTCAATACAGTTTAATATTTCTGAAATGATCGGCATCGGGTAATTATCCACTTGGAGGTTTCTATTCAGGTCTCTTAAATCCACACATAATCAGAGCTTTCCATTCTTTTTCACTGCTACCACAATGGGGAAGATTCAATGCCCTCAATGGCATTCTCTTTCTCCAACCTGTCCTATTCTGCCTCAACCCTATCCATCAATGCAAACGGGACAGGTCTAGCGTTCTTGTCCACCACCGGGATCGCCCTGGTTTGAAGCATAATTCTGTGTGCATACACTTTCAGCCAGCAAACTTTGGCCTGAAATACATCTTCCTTCTCTTCTTCTTTGAGGATCATGCCATCTCGAAGTTTATTTCTAGGCAGTGTCTCGTTACACAATGACTCTTCTTCCTCGTTGCCCGTTTCCTTCTTCCTAACTACTGCTACACATGTTTGCTCACACAGGTCTTCCTCCTTGCTTCCTTCAGACTATTGCACTTCTTTGTTCTTGTTTTTAATTTCTTTTGAGCACCTCTGAGTGGGTTCTATCCTTTTTGCGATTGCCAATGTTTGCTGTAGTGATGGTTCTCCTACCATCCACAACCGCTCTTGTATCGCAGAATCTTTTGTGTGTATAATGATATGATCATATTAACTCTTCCGTTGTAATCCCTGCACCGAACTTGCATGCAAGTGTTAATTTCTTTAGAGAAGATACATCTTCATCCACCAACTCTTCTTCCTTTTATATCCTTTTATGGAAATTAAATCTGTTAGTTGAAACATTAGTCTGTGGTGCATAATTATCTGGTTGCCTGATGGCACGTTCATATGCATACATGTCTCCAGCATCCTACTCTGCTAGTACTGGTAACTCCCTATATGTGTGCTGCCCCTCTAGGCCAAGGGCACGTAGCAAAAGTAACTTCTATTCAAAAGTGAGACTTTCTTGATGTAACAGCGCCAATATTCTCTCCATTCTGGCCAGGGGACTGCTGGTTGGCCCGCATTAGGGAGAACTTTTGGGGGGTGCACCATTATTCATTGCATAGCCATGTTTTGCTTTAGCTATTGTTTCTTATTTTAAACACTTTGAAGTTACAGATTTAATCTTTTATATATATTATAATCCACCATTTGAGACTTCCTTTTGGTTATAACTTAAGTACTGTGAAGAAGATAAAATATGAAAATATTGTAAATATTTTTACTGTGATGAGGAAGATTGTTTCTTTAATATGATGGAAGCAGCCTGAATCAAAATGGCTACACGTCCTGCAGCATTTATGTGGCCTTTCCTCTAATCACCGTCTCTGATCGGAGCATGCGCACGCATACACAGTCCTAATGTGCTGGCTCCTCGTGCTTGTCTTCAGCCTCTTTAAAATTCATGCAGGCCCCCAAATATTATGCCACTTAGCACTTACATGCGCTGCGTAGCTGGTGGTGTTTCGATGGTGCTGTGCCCCTACTCGTTCTGCTGCGGTTCCTCACTGAAATGGGCACAATCCTCCTGCAAGACTGCTGATGCCAGTCGGATGCCTGCCTTGCGGGGCTCTGCCCCGCTGGCGCTCGTCACCAAAATGGTGGACCCAGTCAACAGAGTCGGCAAGTACCAAAATGTATTGCCTTTTATTAGCTAGTGAAACAGCACAGTGCTCTGCTCACACCAATCTCCCGCGCCCTTCACCAACCGTCTCACCTCCAGGGTTCTACATTCTTACTGCCTACACTTGCGTTGGCCGCGATTGTGGAACTAACTATACACCAGTATAACACGTATGCCATGCCCTGCACATCATATCCCTGAGAACAATGACTTGGTCAAATGCCATGAAGATTTCACATGTATGGCATGGTTGCAGGTTGTGCTAAGCACAATATTCCTACCTACAGTACCACATTACCAGAACCCACAACCAAAGGCTGTGCCCCTTCATGAGTGTTCACAGGGGTAAGGCAATCGGCCTCGTAGGCACTGTGCCCTTAGACGGACTAAAGGCCTGGGGCTGAGTAAGAGTGCTCGGCACTGCAGTGCTTGGAGGTCATGGACTAAATGATCTTGTTCTTCCGGGCACTGTACCATGGCATGACCTTCAGCAATCCCCTGTGGCAAGATCCACCTCATCTCTAGGGGCCACTGTGCATGGACAGGCAATGCCATAGAGATAGTAGCAACGTCCAAACAGCATGTCCTGTCGCTATGCCTTATGGTCTCTGTGCCCAGGGCAGGCACAGTGGCCATCCCAATTCCAGGCCCACAAAGCCTGCATTGCATGGATTGTAAACATATACTGAAGGTAGGGGGTCCCTGCCTATAATGCAACAGGGATGGTCTGTCGCCATACTTTGCAGGCTTTGTGCACAGCAATTCTAGGGGTGCTGTGACCAAACTCACTGCTTTCAGGACATGGCCTACATGCACCAAAGCCCACCTGGACAAGGAGCCCACCTTTAGCAAGCAAAAGGTACGCCGAACATCTATGACCTCATTGAAGGTCTGTGGATCCAGTCCAGTGCTCACTTTTTTCGGTGGCCTGACAGCATAGGATCATACACAAATGTACATAGCTGTCTCTCCTTTTGAAGCAAGTACTGGAATTTTACACCACTACTAGGCATGCAGTGGGCCTCTTTAGGTTCAGGGCATGCATGCAGTGACCACTACAATGCCTCCTTAAAAAGGTTTCTCAAGAACAGGCTCCATGACAATGGCTCTACTATCAATCATGAGCCTGTTCCATAGGCTGCACAATGTACTTGCAGATGAGGGTAGGGGCTGGGTGGACCACTGGCCGCAGGGGGTCTGTACCGTAGAAAGGGGCTTCATGCTCATGGAGGCCTTGCCGTCTTCTCTCACGCCACTAGATACATGAGGCAGATACCTGGGATACAGTATCCGGGACTACGCACCCTCCACACTTAAAGGCAGTGTTTACACGGGGCTCTGTCAAATATCATTTAGCATCTCTTATCAATGGCAAAATTAAAATGGGCAGCACTTTATTAGTGATGGACAGCAGCAGACTATGCGGGGAGTAACATATGGAGAACTGATGGACCATGGTCTGTGCCAAGCTGAAGGGAGAAATATAAAATAAAAATGACTAGATTTTAAATATTGAGAAGCAGTTGGGTGCTATTTTGATTTACCTAGCATCTTGCGCTTTGTTGGCATCCAGCATACGTGAAAAGTCAGGTGACCTAACGTTTGTGGGTTGGGGACAGCAACACAAGGCCTGGGCCTCGTCAACAGAGCTGTATTTTTGAAAAGTAACCAATTCATGGAGGGGCCTTCCTGACGAGGCCAAGCAAACTGAGAAGTTGACCAATGATTGTTTGGTTAATCCTGAGCTGGTTGTCAACTATTGTAAACCAAGTTCTGCTTACGTGTGCCTCCAAATTCCCACAGACCACATATATCTCTGGGTGATCATAAGTACGCCTTCTTCCAAGATAAAGAAATCAGAACAACAAAATAAAGCCATTTGTTTTAAAAATGGTCTAGCCTATTTTCAGGGTCTGCTCGCTTGACAAGCCAAAAAGAATTTGTGGCACTTAGATTTTGTTCACATCCTGCTTGTGTGCTTGTGCCAAAGAAGGACTAGAAGCAGGTGAACTAATCATACATGTCCTTTTATTGTGAGTCTTGAAAGTTATAAAGTCGAGAGGAGACTTTTAGGCCCACATTATTTTGCTTTTTTACCCCTGTGCCTCTGACAGTCAGTGTTCTTGTCTGCTCACCATGCCACATCTTCTGCAGCTTCTATCATTCCTCGAGCCTGTTTCCGCATGGCCGCCATGCAAAGGGCGTTTTCCTCTATACCCATGTTTTGTCATTCTTCGAGGTTATGGCAGTGCTTCATAACAAAGAACTTCCAGGGTATGCAACAGTAATCTTCCTGACATTACTTGCATCACTGGACCGACTACGCACACCATTGCGCAGGTCTATGTACACACCCCCCACTGTACCATCCATAAAGCAGTAAGGGCCCTTACCTGAGCAGGAATGATGTAGTCCGCCACATCCCAGATCCTCACCCCTAAATCCGAGGTATTGGTCACTGCTATGCCCTTCACCTTCGTGGTCACGGAGCTGACCACAGAATCAAACTCCTGGTAGCCCTTTTCCCACACAAAAACCCACCTGCAAAAAAAACAGAAAAGAAAGCACATTTACGTTACCTACTTGAAAATGTTCCTTTGTGACTTTGCATGAGCTCTTGGTCAAGTTTCTAAGGGCGGGCAAACCGGGAAACAACCAGGGCGCAGACAGAGGCAAGGGTCCCAGCGGGACATCCTGATAAATCTCCCACCTAGGGGAGCAGCAAGTGTTTGCATTTTAACATCATTAACAGGGCGAAGCAATACTTCCACCGAGGCAGGGGAAAAGAAATCTGCCCTGCCCATATCCATTTACCCCCCACCCCCCCCGCCCCTCACATGATGCAGCCAAGGCTTAATATGCTTCGCTCACCTCCTAAATAAGCATTTCTTTGTGAAACTAAACCTTCTGCAACTGCCCCTTTGTATGATAATTGCTGCAGAACAATGGCACACCAGAGTGCACGGTTTTGGTGCTTATGTTGGACTAAAAGGGCTTTTCCTGCCAGCTTAATCAAAAGGTCCAGAAACTGCTTGCAGGGATAGGAGATTGGGGGGGTGGGGGGGGGGGAAACAGACGTGGAAGACCAAAGCAAATTGGCAGGAATACTCGAAGGAGGGAGAGCTTGGCATTCATTTATGGTCTTGTAGCAGCGGACTTGGCTCATTTTCTGATTTGTGGGATGTTTTAGGGCAATGAAACGAGGGACTCAAATTTCGACTGAACCCCACTGGGGATTCTTAAAAAAATAAACGGGGGAAAAAACGAAAAAAAAGTAGTTTTCTGTTTTTTTTTAATCCTGTTGAAACAAAAAAAGGATACAACTGGCAGAATGTGCGGACCTCACCTTGCCAAACTATGCCGTTTACTGGGTGGCAAAAAAAAGTTTAAGTAGCGTGGGAACAAAAGCAATATCCTTACCCATTATGTGAGTTGCTACTCTATGTTTTTAGCCGACGGGCCTAAAGTTGGAAAAACTGAACGTTTGAAGGCTGAAGGGGAAACCTTCCTTGATTTGCAGTTGTATGCGTCCAGCAGCCATTTTGCACGTTTGTGCTGTTCACTGTGAAATAATTCTATGTGCTAAGCTCCAAAACAAGCCTTAACAAAGCCAACCGTTTCCACGTTTTTGTAGTGAAAAGGTTTTCTTTATTGCTACTGTATATACTGCGAGGACGTGCATATGCATTCGCGATTTGCCTAGTGTTACTCGCATGTCCAAGTAGCCATCAATCAATAGGTTTTGCCATGATAGAATATAAAGACTTATCAAATGGGGGTTGGGCCAGTGGTGTAACACAAAATGAGGGTTTCACCCGGAAAGCTCACAACCTCATTTCTCCCCATAATGCTGCACCACCGACTCTCGGGCCAGGCTGAGCCACCCCTCATGCAGAATACATATGATGATTGCTGCCCACTGCACTAGGTGGAAGGGTATCCGGTCATATTTTCGAAAACATATTTTCGAATGACCATTATGTCGAAAACATTTAGGCTAAATATGTTTTTCCAATGTTTATTTTATTAGGTTTTTTTTGGGTTTCGTTAGTAAAAAAAAAGTGTAAATAAAAAGAAAACGGGTAATAAACATTCGAAAAAAACATTTTCGGCAATTTTGGTGTCGAGAAAATGGCATTCGAAAATATGGGTTTCGAAAATATCACTATAAACCAGGTGGATGAGTTACGTTTTTGAATCAATTTATATATCTGACTCATAACTTCAAAACAAGGGGGCTGCCTGGCCCCTGCAACCAAATGTTCCAGCTGCCATTAAATACTGCCAATTTAATATGCAAGTAGCAGAGGCAGCTTTTGGTGACAGGGTGTGAGGCGGGTCGTGTGGGGGCACTGGCCGTGTAAACTATTCTAGGTCAGTGGCAGCAGCCGAATATGTTTGTGGGAGAGGTTACTGGCCCTGCACTAAAGTAGTGAGAGTGACAAGGTATAGCAAAAGCACACCAAGCAATATAGGGGAAATCGGATGGCTCTTCTCCAAGAATAAATGCTAATTGTCGAAATGGTGCATTTGACAGTATAATTTTTGAGTAAAATGGGTTACAAAACCAAACCATTTACAATTGGTTATCTAGGTTAACATGACAAAATCCAGTAAATGCCATGTCACCAACAGAGCATTTAGCATGTTCAGGCTGCCTGTGTTCACAACATATGTCAGCATTGTCGTTACAAGTCATTTGTATGCAGCTGAGCCCATTAAATGCCAGCATTGCCACTGTAAATCTTTTCAGGAAGCAGAATCCATAGTAAATGCCAGCATTTCCAATGTAAATCAATTTGATTTTGTATCCACAATCCATGCCATCATAGTCACTGTAAATAACCTTTATGAAGCTGCAAACACAACCTCTGGTAGTATGGCCACTGTAATCAATGTCGCGAGGCTGTGGCCACTATCTATGCCAGTGCGTTCACTGCAAATTGCATACAAATACGCCCACACTTGTGGCAGCAACTTCATGAAAGTGATGTACAGTAGTGATAGTCACAATCTCTTGGCAGTATGATCACTGAAATTCACTTATGAATCTGCAATCACAGTCTACACCTGAATTACCAGTAAAGCACATTAGATGATTTTGCACAACTTTCAGGATTCAGCACCCTGCCACCAAACACACCCACACATGAACCCTACGCCCCGCCTCACGTCGTCATGCAACCTTCACCACTCACCAAATAAATCATGTGGCACTGCCAACATGCTATTTTGGGTCACTCAGCAAGTCTCGGGTGGTTTTATTTGCATCCATCTTCCATACTTATTGTAATCTTATTGCTTTGGCTCAGTTTGTAAATAAATTGCTGTTTATAAGACACAATATTCTCTTGCTTAGGATATACACAAGTCAGTGAGGAAATCGCGCTCATTTTTTAAATACATCTTCTGCCAGATAGAATATGGGGATGAATAGCAGAATAGTTCATAGCTGCTTTGCATAAAATCAAAGAGCATTTTGGGAACATAAAAATACCCATGTCTTTTATATTTAATAGTGTTGCAAGGAGGCAACTATTTTGAGCACCCAATGCACACGGGGTTTGTGCTCATTCACAATAATCACCTCAACTGTAAAACATGCTCTCATACTAGGAGTCCTGTATACCCCTTTAGACAGGCTTTACTTTCCTGTGTGAGGCTGGGTGGGGGGTCTACTAGAGCAGAATTACTTACTTTGTCTTTCTCCTGAGGCTTGGTATATTGTGGACAGGTCGGGTGTGGTTGTAGCGATTAGCTGTGCGGACAGAAGCAAGTTCCAGTGGTCACCTCTTAGGAGTCCACGCTACACCAGTGGGTGGCCCATTACAAAAATATATTTCCTGCCATGCACAGCAATTTTTTACCCTTCGCACCCTGGTACAATGCCCGGGGGGCTGAAGGACCCTTTTTTCTGGAAAGAAAAAGGGGTAGGGGAAAAGCAGCTACTTTTTCAATTTTTCTTTTTTTTTTAAACAAACGATAAGAAAGCGGTCGTGGCAGATGGGCGCTGCCGATCTTCCGTTTGTAGGACTACGATGTGCATCGACAGGAAAGATAGCATGGAGGCCATAAAGTATTTTTAAACCAGGAGCATGTGGGAGGCGGACTGTGTCAGGCGGGGAGGGGGTACAACCACAGAGGCAAGAGAACGAGAAGCTAACGGGGGCTTCAGAATGGCTGCCTATACCAGCTGGCAACACCTACTATTCAAGCAACCCGATTGGCACCTGGCGAGGGTTGTGTGCCATGAGGAACATAAGAGAAACAAATTATGTAATGCTGCTGGCACAGGTGTACTAGTTCCCATTGTCCCTGGGAGCAAACAAAATCTGAAAAACAAATCAAATATATCTACATCATTTTCAAAAAATTAAATCGGAGAGTAGACACAGGTAGCTACCACTTCCTTGAGCACTATTTGGTCTGAGTTAAGTGTGACAGGGTCAGGAATCAGATCCTGTTAAAAGTGGATGAGACCCCCTCTCAGCCTGATGCAGAAGGCCTACCAGCGTGTTTTACCAGAGCCACTCCTGCCCCAGAGGCGGGGGGTAGAATTTAAGAGGGTCCCATTCTCTGGACCTTCTACAACGCAAGTACCACTGTCAATTACCTGTTGCGTCCAAGCCAGCCAGTCTCTGTCGCCTGTAAGACAACAGCTACAGGGAGTCATTGTGATGAGTGTCAGCACTCACCAGAAAGAGGCGGCGGAGAGCAAAAGGAAGCTGAGCCATTCAAACCTACACTTGGGACGCTCCATCCAGCACAGACATGAGCCCCAATGGTGACTTTGCTCATAGTGGGCTGCCATTACAAAGAGCCGTGGGGCACAAAAAGGACGTGGGGCCTAAAAACAGCTTTATTTTTTCTGACCATTGTAGCCCTTTGTGGGGTCTGGGGTAGAAAACAGTAGTTGGCCTGGGGAACCAGCTGTCAGAATACCTGGGAAGGGGAAAGAGGATAAAAGAGAGCAAAGGGGGCGGGTCAGTGTGGGTTGTTCAGGCGAGGTCAAGAGAGGAGAAGGCGGAACAAGAAACCAGGCAAAGAACGGAAGGTGTAGCGGAGCGTGGAAGAGGCATAGGAATAGCGCGTGCACGGTGATGCATTGTTTGTTGCGAGACAGTGGTACTTGTGGGAGTCAGTTGGTGTTTGGTGAGGACAGTGTGAGCGAGATGAAGGGTAGGAGTAGTGAGCGAGACAGAAGGAACCGAAGGAAGGGCAGTAAAGGGTGCGCCATCATGGGGAGGAATACAAGGGCGCGAAAGAAGGAAGTGGGGCCCGGCCAGTTCTAAAAAGGTATCTGTAGAAATGATCGAATTTAAAATAACGAATGGACAAATGACTGAATATTTTACCGATTTTAATCGAAATTTTGGGACATTTTTCTAGAATATAGGTGTGGGGTCGAGTAAGGGTAATAGTTAAGGTAGGGAGGGGTGGGGGAGTCTATCCCTGCATTATTAAAAACGAATGAAAAAATGTGGTCCTTTCTCCATTTGATCATTTCATGGTAATCCTTTGTAAAGACTATGGTTATTCTGAGGGAGTACTGGATAGGATCCACTTCTCAGAGGGGAGACAGCTAGATCGGGTGTTTCCCTTTAGAACATCACCATTAGCCGGTCAGCTGTAGATGGTAGGGGTTACCCATCTCTAGGAACTACCTTGGAAATAGTAGCCCCTGGACAAGAGAGATCAACGGCCCTTGGTGATCCCTTCTCCCAAACTCTTAATAAAAACTTTTGAACCTTTGAGATTTAGTGTGTTCTTAAGGCCATTCGTGACACTAGGAGCCACCCGTTGCCAGTCCCAGAAAGCAAGGGAATGGCTTGAACATGGCAAGTGCCAGCCCAATCAAACAGACTACGGCATTGATTGGGCAGCGTCCAAGAGGAATGGAAAAGAAAATTAATATAAATATAAAATAAAATCCTTGGTGCCCTCAGAGATGCATTTGTGAGGAAAATGTATTTGGTCTTGTGAAGCCTGTTGGGTCATTGGCTTTGGTTAAAACTACCATCTGCACAGTCATTAATGCAGAAAACTGGACCACGCTGGTCTGTCTGACCGGCCGTCCATTTGGGCAACGTTATACAGGCCAGGCCCTGACTGTGTGTGTAGCCAAAGTGTACTGTCTCAACTGGTCCATCAGCGATGCATGCTGGGGGAAAGCTAAAATGCCTAGGACCTGGTTTGAACCTACAACAGCTGGCTGACATAACCAAGGGTGTGCGGTCATTCATTGAGTAACTGAGCAACCTGGCAATACGGAAACTGTTGCGCTTTGTCAAGCTTTATCAGCGTGGCTGCTCGTTATCAAGTTTTATCCACGTTTCCTCTTTTGCAACTGTGACCGAGTTGGACGTGTGTTTTTATCCAACACGAACTGCTAGAAAGAGGCAAATCTTCACCACTTTCAAAATATTAACTAAAAAAACTAAAGACATGGCAGAACCTTCAGTAAAGTAAGATGGTCTCTGCATGCTAAGCACATTTTGTTTGACTATGCTCTATTCTCCTGTCCCTTTAATAAATGTGCCTGAGAGTGAATCCTTTAGTTTTTTGGCTCTAAACCAATCAGATCATCAGTGAACTGGAGGGTGGCATACATTGGCAGCCAAGGGTCTGCATTCGGCTATAACTCAGCCCTTAATAATGATTGTGCTGTTGGACTGGTGCCTCCACCCTGCTATTTGGGATGAGGCCGGATCAGGAAACCCTGGTAAAACAAAACATTTGCCATTCTGATTCGAGAAAAGCCATAATATACCTCTTCCAAAACCAGCAGTTAAAAAAGATGCAGATAGATCTTGGACTATCCATGTGCACAAAGTTTATAGAAGTCGCAAATAGTTAAAATAGCGTTGCGCTTTTTGGCGTTTCCCATGAAGGCGCAGCAGATCATTGTGCCTTTGCGAAGAACTTCATCACAGGCTCTTGAGGGTTTGTTCTCCAACGTATCTGGATAGCCTGTACAGGCTGGGCTCGGACCTCCGTCTGGATGCCATGCAGAGGAGCCCATCTCCAGAAAGGACACAATACCATATGCCCAGAGGGCGAGTTTCCTCTTCTCCGGCCCCCTGGGTTTTTGAGAACAAACAGCAGAGAATCGGATAATTAGACACCACAGCAGAGAACTGGTGTGGCCACACAGGCAGAAAACCACTGTCCTTTAGTATCTGGCAAAATTAGAAAACTTCACAAAAAAAAGAACTAAAATCCATCAAATTTGATCCATTTTTCTCAACTGGCTAACGGAGGACTGGATGAGCCGCTTAAGCCTGCAGCCGACTCATCTAAGTACCCCAGTGACGGCTCCCTGGTAACCACTCTGTCGTGCCCTGATGACTCCTACCATCTGCAAGGCTCTCCTCAAGCTCAGTCAACCCACTCACAGACCAATGGACAATACACCTGCCCTTAGACTCAAATGTATATGAATAGCATTCTGCCCTCTGTGGCTACTCGATGGCTACCTACAGTAGTAACTGCGTGATTTCCCTTCGATCATTTCTGGTTTTCAATTGCCACTTCTCAACAGCTAAACCATAAGAGCAACCAAGCGCTGGTGAATGGCCATCAGCCAGAGTTGGAGATCCCCCCCAAACCCCCACTCCACCCCCCATAGAATTGATTTCAACAATAGCCCAATGGCGATCAGCATCCACACCAGTTGTCACTACAAAGACACACAGTTTCACTCCGTGGATCCAGGTACCACTGATCAGAAATCACAAAGAGGGCTATAGCCGGTTGTCAGCCTCTTCACAGAAGGGTGGCAGTATGGGCACTGGGCAGGGTGTCCGATGGACGGTTTCACGCATAGTTACCATGCATACTTTTGTGATGTCTTTGTAGCATGGAATTTCCATGGCAAAACAGAGGGCGTTGTACAGCTATCTCAGTTGCCCCATGTCAGGTGTGAGATAATGAGGATTCCTTGCCTTTTGGCTCTTCTCATGGCAAATAAAATCTGTTCTTTACAGGAACGGAAGACGACAGCACAAGGACTGGCTAGGCAGCACATCACGGAAAATCTATTTCTATGCTGCCCGAGAAGAACTAGAGGTGTTAAGAGGAGAAATGGGTGCGAGTTAAGTCCATGCAGCCCACGATCTAACACACATGCTTGGAATGTGAAGGAAAGAGGCAGGCAGAAAGTTCTGTTGAAAGTCGATAACTGCGGTGGGGTCTATACGAGCACACAGGTTAGGCATGTGGCTTCCGTGAAAATCACGGAGGAGCAAGAAGAGGACCAGGACCAGGCCCGTCATAATGGGCACATAATGATCTGGGCCCGGGGCTGGCATGGCTGCTTCTTGGAGCGATGGAGCGCATTAGAAAAGAAAGAAACCAGGCAGGTCAGGGGGAGGGGGTGTGGGGGTAGAGGAGTCAGAGGACACAAAGGTGTGGTGGGGGCAGGGGACACGGGCTGGGGGACACCACTCCATGGTGAACCACGGGTGCCAGCTGGGAGATAGTGTGTGGATGCTGCAGCAAGGAGGGACTGTGCCAAGAGGTTTGGCAAAATGAACATTCATATTAGGATCACTTGGATCCCAAAAAAGGGGGCATTTTTCCTAAACTACTTTGCATGCAGATGAAGATTTTGGCAAAGAGAAACGCGTGCTCGTTTATTCCAGGATGGCAGAACCTTTATGTAGATCTCTAGAATTTTTCCAAAAGGGACACCACGCAATAGCGACTGCAATAAACGCTTTGTGAATCAGGCCTACTGATTCAACAGCCAATTAAAGCCGCTCCATCCTACTCGCGGCTCCTGTACAGACCTTCTTTCAAAGACACGTCACTTAATCTCCCACGGCAACTACCAATCAAAGTACATGGTCACTGCCCATGCTGAGGACCCCCTATCATTAGGATAAGGTACTTCAGAACAGCAGATGCCTCTGCTCCGAGGATCCACAGCACAGACATTCTGTAGCAGGAAGCCACTTGGAAGATGCAAGTTGCATGGGGTGTGCCCCGGCCACAGGGATAGTTAGTATTTTCTCACACCGAATAACAGCGCTTCGGCACAGCAACATTAGTCCCTCTAAGGAATTGGTGTGGAGTATGTGGCCATATTGTGCTTCCAAGTCCAGTAAAAGAGACCTATGCAAGACTGCCCATGGAGTCACACCACAGGCCGCAATGTGATGTAGTGATGGAGCAGGGAGATGGCATGCTCAGCTTCAGCTTGGATGTATGTTGCAGGTGGAGATCAAAGTTCATAGGTGTATTAATTACTGTCTTGACATTACTCTACCTATACATCGTGGAGATTTTCAGATCATTCCAGCCCCACTAAGAACATTTTAATGAGCAGCCACAGAGCATTATGGTGTTAAAGTCCATTTCTCGTGGACTGTAGGGGTGGGCCCCTAATCACCTTAACCCAAAGCAGGACCACCACCTGAAGAACGAGTGCACGTTTTGTATGTAAAGCAAGTTTGTTGTACAATCGTCCGAGGAGGAGCTATATGATGCTGTGGAGTCAAACTAACCCAAGTCTCCCGGTCCACATAAGTTGACACATAATATAAAATTTAGCAACAGTCAATCCACCCCCCACATTATTGGACAAAACCTTTTCAGAGAAATCCCATCTTTCTCCATTTCCTACATTCTCATTGAAGGCAGATATCTACAATCTTCAGATCATATTCATAGCCCAACCCTTCTTGGGATTCGGCTGTGGTAAGTCATGACATCTCAAACAGTTAAACATTTGTGTGCAAACTTAATTCATTACTATTAACAACTGGTCCAATCCCTTTAACCTTTATTGGGATTGCACATGGTTTGCATAGATGCTTTAAGCAATATGAGGAAAGCTGAATAAACCGGTTCTCTTTGAACCAACGATAGCCACGTCATCTGTCCCAGCTCACTGGCTCAATTAGAACATTCTAATCTAAATAACTGCCATTTCATCACATGCGGCACAGCTTGAGAATACAATTGAAACTCCTAGGTTTTGATTACTTTAGCCTTGAGCATTGATTCACCCCACTTGTATTTCTGGTCAAAAACAAATCGTGAAAACCCTCCGTCAAGAGGGTTGGCCTCTCTGGTCATGGGGATTATGGGTACTTCTGACTCCCGCTGCCTGTGTCAAAGAGGTTGGGCCCCCAAGTAGCCACGTCCTCCTTCTTGGTGGGTGTTCACCCGCTGTTTTTCTCTGTAGGGTGCACTTCAGCCTCTTACATTACTGCTGCCACCACTTTCCTACAACTCCTTCTTCGGTCTGTTTTCAGTTAGTGTTCCTATACCACCACTGCTACAGTTATCTTCATCTCACCTACTGCAACTCCCTTCTCTTCTCTCTAACCTCAGTCCTTTTTTTTTCTTTTCTTAACAACTTTGTACCACAAGATAAAGAAAGGACTAAGGTTTTGTATGTTAGCTGTTACTCCTTTTCCCTCTGGACGCAGCCTCCTCGTCTCAGTGATTTGAGTTGGGGTTTTTCTTTGAAGTAGTACAATATGGTATATTTGGATCCTACTGGTAAACTGTGGTGGGATTCTGCTTTGATTTTCGGTGTCTAGACATGGGAATCCCATTCCTTCTGATTAATTCTGGGACGAAATCTCCCAATTCATCACATAGTTCATAGTCTATATTCTTTCCTGAAGAGTGGATTTGTACAGTGTTTTCTAGTAAGTTATAATTGTAAAGGATTTTGTATTAGTGGTGCCACCCACTCCCCCTTCAATTGAATATAGCTAACATGATACGCAGAATTGGAGAAATCAGAATTAGATCGCCTTTATTTAAAATGTGAAAAGTGCACATGGCACTGCGCATATTTGGGTTAGGATGAGCTAGGAAATGAAGGGGCTTTAATTATCACACACACTCCATAAGTGCATGAGGATATAGATGAATAAGGATAAAAAGTGAGAGATGCTTAAATAAATAATAGCTCCCTGAAGCAAAATACAGTGTCAGACAAAACTAAATTTCAAAATGGTTTCCAGTCCTAAGCCAGGTGTGGGAGACTATGAATCATGCCAACAGTTTCAGACAAGCAACAGAGGCCGATACATTGGAGACAGTCTTTGGCAGCACCTTGCAGTGAGTATAAAGAAGGATAAGGAAAAGATACCTTGGAGCGTGTCTTGTCATTACAGCCAATAAAGACTGCTCAAAACTCCCAAGCGTTTGGTTTTCTGTTTGCCATCTGTCTAGATCAATGAAGTGTTCATGGGTGCCTTGGGCTTGATGGAGACTGGCACCGGGGCCCTCAGTTCAGTGTGTTTGATTAAAGTATATATTTGTATAGAACCTTGATTGGACATTCCTTTACTTTGGACTGTTATACTTTGCTGTTTAGGTTGTTACTGAACCACATACACACCCCTCTTAAAGAGCATAACCTGCACTTGGCCCACGCTTACACAAAAGCAGAAGGAGGTACATCTCTCAACTGTTTTACCTTTATGATTGTGTTGGCCCTTGGTTTGTAGAAGTGTGAGGACTGAGTGGGCGTTTTAGCTTCTACTCATCCTTGTGCTCCTGCAGTGCAGAAGTCAATTCGTCACACTTCCAAAGTAGGAACAAGTTAAAATTGGAATCTCATAAATTGCTCTCCTTTTTGGGCATGGAAACTTCCATCAAATTGGGGGAATAGTACCTCTTTTTCCTACCAGTTTAACACATTCCGGTAACGGTGAATGGGACATCAAGGCTTCCTTCGTCCGTCTCCAGTCCAAACCATGCAGGTTTTTTTTTTCTTTTACAGAAGACCAGTTGTACTAAATTGGTAGTAGTCACCTCCCAACTCCTCAAGAAGATCATTCATATAGTTATCAAAAATCATTACACAAGTCAGACTTGTTTTCTAATATTATTTTGAGATTGCAAAAATAGTGTATGCCTTGGAGAATCCAATAGCTTTGAGTATATGGAAACCATTTTACATTGGATATATGAATTTAAAGATATTAAACCAAGTGTGTGTCTCAATATAGATATTGGAAAGCTTGATGGTATGGCTAATACAGATACCAAATCAGACCCAATTAATCAAAGTGGTTGCAGTTTGTATATACATTTGAGTTCATGCCCATGTTTCAGGCAAGGCACCACTTTCGCTTTATAGTATTTGAAAAGTGGTACAACTGTAAACTTACAGTATTTGCACTTTCCTTTTCAATTGGGCTATTAGAGGTTTTAATTTGCCTCTCTGCTCAGAACTTTCCTTCAGATGTTGCTTTATGCAGAATTAAGTGGTGGCTGCTTTGTCGGCACCAGTTTCGTCACAGTGTCTTCTTGCACAAACAGAAAATGGCCAATTGTGACCGGTGCATGGGGGGCCAGAATATAGAAAGAAGTTTTAAATGTTTTCACGAAGCTTATGCAATCTGAGGTATTTCTGCTACCTCCTGCTAATGGAGTTCCAAAGCATGGGGGCCCAGACCGAGAAGGTGTGATGTCCACAACTAGACAGTTTAAACCCCAGTACCTTCAACATCCCAGCATTCAAGGAGTGAAGATGATCTTTTGGGACCATCTTGTAAACCTTTGTTAGGAAGGTGGTCCAGGTATGCAATGTACCAACTTCCACACAAGGTGCAAACTAACTTTTTGACCACTATATATGACCCATTATTTTTTAAATGTCTTCTAGATGTGTTCTAATGCTAACACAGAGTTTATGTTCGGTAGGTAAGTTTGCATGGTTCCAGTTGGCCTGTGCATGTTGGTGTCAAACTAACCAAATGATGCTATTCTACAAGTAGAAGCTGCATAGAAATGTAGATCCCTGCTCAATACCTGTGCATATATGTTGAGATTAGACTGTTTCCTTGCAGGAAATCCTTACAGTCCTGAACCAGCTCGAACAATGGTGGCTTTCAAGGCAATTTCTATCAAGGAGGTCCCTCCAACTCAATCCGCGTTTAAGTCAATCGTGCCATAATATGTTTTGGTATAATTTCTCCTCCGGTTTGAGGATCAATTTACCATGTCCTAGCCTATCAGCATTATTCCAATGTTTACGCTAATGAATAGGTTACAGGTTTATGGTGGAAAAAGTGTACCTTTAGACACTGCAGGATATTAGAGTTCACATCAGGCCGACTATTAATAAGCCATTGCAAAGGAGCACCAGGGATGGCATTTGGAGAGCGCAACTGCGACCCCAGAGGTCTCCCTTGCTAACCTACAAAAAAAAAAAGAAATGTAATGGCAGCTCCTGGGCTGTGGCCAGCGCAATGTGGCTTTGTTTCTAGAGTGGCTGGCATTCTTATTCAGGCCTCTAAATAAAAAAATAAACGGGTTTCCACAAGTGTAACACTGAGCAGTGACCCTAAATAAGAAAGAATAGGAATGGCAAATAATTTGACTTTCTGGAATTCTATACAATAATTGCTAGACTCATTAAAGGTTTATTTTAGGCACACTTCAGGGGCTGAGTCACTGATTTAGTCCGTTCTTAAACACCTCAAATTCACAATGCAGACAAAAGCTTCCAAAAAAGCATTTGGAGTAGGATAAGCATTCATTTCGGACTATGCATTTCGCTTTTCGCAAGTTGCAGTTATAGCATGTTTTCTCTGCGGTGGTCTCTATTGAGATCATACCACGACATTCCCAGCTTGGTGTCCTCGGTCACTTGACACCATCCTTGTGCCTAAAGGCTTGTGTACAGGGTAGAACTGTTTCACCATAGCACATCAAGTGGCCCTTGATTTCATCATACCACAATTAATGCTTTGTTGTAATGTGTCTATCTTACCCATCTCACTGGCATGCTGTTCAGGGTGTTTGCATGTATGAGGTAATGAGTGCCCAGGGTACGGTATGTCATGTGAGTGCACTGCTTTCCCGATTTTGCCAACCTCTGAAGCCTGAAAAGTAGATTCACGCAGGCTTGACGTGTGGCGAACTTTGCACCAGGCCCGCAGATGAACTGGCCTGCGGTTAAATGTCAGTTATCAGTTTAATGGTGTCTACTACAGAGTGTAATTTGCTTTCTGACTGAGACCATTCGGACATGCAATGGCTCATTTTACTATAGCTGGTAAAATAGCTCAGTGGGTTGAGCGCCCGCTGCTGCGATGTGTTTGTGATCTGCAGGTTTGAATCCCGGCAAGGCCAACTCAGCCTTTCATCCTTCGGAGGGCGATAAATGAGTGCCAACACAGGCTGGGCGATATGGTATATGTATTTGTTCTATATAAAGTGCTTAAGCGCAAGTGCTATATAATAACACATTATCATTTGGCCTTGGACGTCTGCGTGCATTCACAGTAATTTGGTAATATTGGCCTATACACACTGATATGAACGATACATATGGTGATCCATTCTTGTATGAAACGTATATCACATTAGTGATATCGTAACCATATTTTTCGTAGTGTACTTAATGAACAATGCTATGTGATGCCACTCCCTGTTTTGTGACGCGGTGAAAGGTAGTTTTTCATCTCTTCCTGTGATGTCACTTCAGGGTGGGGTCAAATGACATCACTTCCTGTGATGTCTTCAGCGAGCAAGGGGCATGTGATGCCACTTGGGCGACCCGTGGCATTTTGGTGAAATGACGGCCCTGAGGAGTACCAGTTTAGGCGCCCCTTATCCACAGAGACACTACCGCATTGCTCGCAGAGTCTTACAATATTTTAAGTGCTCTCTTACAATTTTCTAGCTGCCTTTTAACCACCACCTCAGATCAACAGATCGACTGCAACTAACGAGGGGAAAAAGTGGAAAACCAAACAGACATGCCAAATGGGGGAACCTTGAAGGTGCCGACAGGGTCTGGGTGGGGGCACGGCTTTGTTTGATTGGAGTAAACTAGAACTACCGTGACTTGGGCCATGGGAAACGAGGTTACACCAGAATCCACAGAAAGTATAAACTTATATAAACGAGCCGCCTCAAGAATCAACAAAGCAGAGTGTAAACGCCCGGACGCCCTCCCCTGCGACAAACAAACGTATTTGTATAGCAAAGGTGGCGCAATTTATGATCTTACGGTCAACAGTGGTCTCTCAAAGGAAGAACATGCAAGCAACCTGCTCAACATCGAGAGACAACAGGGAACGTGACCTGCCAACGTGGGGAATCTACTGGTAGCGGTGAGGACAGGAAAGGAAAGGAAAAGCCCTTAATGGCCGTCCAAAAGGCCCAAAAGGAGCGACAATGCACTTGCTGCGGGCAGAGCGGGGAGTCTGGCACAGGAACAATATTTTAGTTGCGAGTTTCAGGTCTCTACAGCAGGCTATAGATGATCACTCAGGCCACTGCCCCTGAAACTAGGGCAATAGGTCCGGGGAAGGGTTCAAACACATTTTAGCGGGCACATTCCAGACAATGCAGCTGGGGCAAGTGTACCCAACATGTGATGGGCAGCCCCACCCATTGAAGGGCAGCTTGGCAAGGCATCTACATATTTCTACATAAGGCTCCTCATGGGAGCAGAGTTTATTAGGTGGCAAAGACTGGGAACCCCAGTTCTAGCGAAGTCAACGGATGAATAAATGGACAAGTAGCACAACACTGTAAAATGACCTGCCTCTAGGCACTGTCTTGCTGAAGAGGTGGCACTGTGATGCACTGCAGCGTGAACCGGGCGCAGACAATGCACAAAATGTACGACCTGCAAGTGGTGTGACATGCCAGGGTCTCTCATATGTGGCGGCACAAATGCACACCCCTGCTCAGCAAACTACAAGAAATATTCAGAATGCTTCTCAAGTGTTATATCAAAAAACACAACTGGAGATACACATGAGAGCAAGATGGTCTACATCATGCACTATTAGTCTGTGGATCTACAGCATTCCCACCTCCCCCCCTCCCCCCCCCCCGCCAATGACAAATTCATGGCACCCCATGATTGCCTCATTAAGAGACTCACTAAGTGGGAGAAGGAAATAAATGGGCCAAGGTGTGCACCAATGACCCTCAAAGCATTTCATGCCTCCATTGTCTATCTCGTCAGTGTCATTGCAGATGTACATCAATTACATGGAAATCAGTTGCACTGCCCATAGGAGAACAGTGGAGACCAAGCCGTCACTACCATGCAACAACAACGAATAACGCACACAAGCATTGGCAATGCCAACAGTTTGGGCGTTTCTGTAGGCACAGGAAAGGCACTGGTCAGCTGTATTAACTGGCCATTGATGGTAGCAGGTGCAAAATGGTGCGAGTGACTGGTCATCTAATAGCAATAGTTGCCTCGTAAATGCCGAATACTTATATGCAAGCCAAAACTGTTGCCCTGGCCAATGCTCGTTTGTAACAAAACTTCAGTGAATGACATGCATAATGCTTATGGATAAGAGTGGCTGAAGCCAGACCTGGTTAAGAAATGTGCATCACACCAGCAGCGCTTTTACAGGGCAAATTAAGGCAAACTCTCAGAAGACTGCTCGGAAAAAACGCTGGCAGGCATTGAGTGCAAAGCCTGATGGTAAGGCTTGATAAAGCAAGCTCAAAGAGATCCCATGAAAATTTGTTTTGGGCGGGCAGGGGCAGGAACTGGTGCGAATAGCCATAGGGATTAGCATGGCCATGGGCAGTGAATGGGTGGCCAGATAACCAAACACCTACAAGCTGTGCCCCTCCTCATATGCCATGTTCTCCCTAGCTGTACTCCAACGCAATAGATTCGGCTTCCATGTGGCGCTGCCACCTGGGAGCCCGAAATAATACAAATGAATACAATCAAACAAATATATAAATAAAAGGGCCGCAAACTGCAAACATGATGATTACTATAGAAACAAGTTGAATGAACCAATTAAAAAAAGGTGTACTACAAAAAAAGCAACTATAATTAAAATATATATTTTATATATATATTTTTTTTTAAATTACAATCTTTATATAACCAGGGAATCCGGCCCATAATTCCTAGGGCCTCATCTCAGATGGAGGCTTACCAACAAAAAGTGGTTGATGGAAACGTTGGAGCCGTCGCTTCACACACCAACAAATGGAGAAATCGCAGCTCAGTATTAATTTGTACGTGTCAGTATGGCTCCAATGGCAACAGTCTCCTATGCTTTACTACTCCCCCCCCCCCATCCCCCACATTGATTGCAGTGAAGCAAACGGCGCTCGAACACCGGCCACGTTCTGCCGCCCACGGGACAGTACAATACCTTCACGGGATCAACCGTATGGATCCCTGGAATTGGGAGGCGGTCGGGCGGTCATGCGCTCTGACTTGGGACAAGGTGATCGTGGGTGGACAGGCCTGCAGGGAACCCTGGACATGCCTGCGGGGAACCCTTGAGATTTCTCAGTGGGACTCTTGCGAGGGTACCCTGATTTTCTGCTCTTCTTACCCTCTCTGATATGAACCTCGCCTTCTCCTCCCATCTCTCTCCATCCCTTTGATGTAAAGATGCGTCATGAAGCTTCTAGAGGTTACTCCTCACTCTTAACAAATGTTAGATTTCAGTTTTTGCTGTGTGCAATTACCTTCAATGCATACACAGGAGTAAATGTGTTTACAAGCTCACTACTTGGAAGCAATCTTTCCAGGTTTTCTTGTGGGAGAAGGCTGCAAAGCCTATTTAGAGGGGCTGGGGGTCTGCTTTCATGCTGTAATATGGGGGCCGCCATTTCCAGCACCACTTTTGGTTCCAGTCCACCCTTGGACGTGCTGCCTGTGCCACTGGAAGCCAAGCTGGCACCAACATTTCGTAGGAGACTGTAAACTCCCCCAAACCATTGACCAGTTCTGTCCTATAAGGGTTGGGAAGGAAGGAGCTACCAACTTCACATTTATAATACGGCTTCCCGGGGTCGCTTTCCAGAGGTAGACAACGGACTATGCCTCAACTCTGACGGAACTCCTCCTGGTAGGTTCTCCCGACACTAAAAAATCTAGATGCCCAATTCAGCCTCTTCACCATTGATTCCATTAAAATTCCAGTTTCCGACTCTCAAAACTCTGGGAGTCTATCTGGATTCCAGCCTATCCATGGACAGACAAGTCAACGCAATAGCCTCAGCAGCTGCATATCATGCCAAACTTATCAATGTAGTCAGACCCTTTCTCTCCAAAGAGAATTGCACCAACATAGCCAGAGCCATCACCGGCTCTAGGCTAGACTACTGTAACGTACTCTTTCTAGGAACCTCCAATAAAAACTTAGAGAGATTACAAGTAATACAGAACAATGCTCTCCGGGCAGCCCAAGGCATTGCTAAAAGAGAACACATCTCTGAGGCCAGAAAACTAGCCCACTGGCTCCCAATAAAAGAAAGGATCATATTCAAAGCCCTGACACTGACCCACAAGTGCATTCACCTCACTGCTCCTGCATACCTCTCACAAAGGATACACCCAGTCTCCACTACCAGGCCAACCAGATCACTGTACACCAACATGCTCTCTGTGCCACTAGTAAAAAGAGTAAAAGCGGGCGGATCCAGCTTCCCTTATCTCGCGCCCTCTCACTGGAATGCCCTACCACCCACTATCCGTGGTGAGGCCTCCTTCACCACCTTCCGCAAAATGCTGAAGACTACCCTCTTCACATAAGGCCAGACACATCAGCACGAATTCTTTTCATGTATACTGTATTATATGACCAAATGCAATATTTGTAATAACAGTATGATGTCCTGTAACATTCATAATGCGTCAACAATCGCTACCATGCCTCTACCATGTAACTAAGTTATTGCAAGTAACAGCGCCTCAATGCCCCTGGGCTGCTTGCGCGCTATACAAATGTAAATAAACAAATAAATAAATAAATAAATAAATAGATAGAGCAAAGTGGTCTCACATAAGAATACTTCGGCCATTTTGCCGGCCTCTTCGTATGGTTCCAAAAGAGGGTTAGTGGGAGGTGAGGGCAGTGCGAATCCCAAGGGGCTGATGGGTGCAGGCTGGAAGGATGCCACACTGTGTGCACGCATGTTTCTAGGTGGATTCATGGTGGCGACACTGTAGTATGGGACCAGCCACATGGAAAACCAGCATTGGCAAAACCCAACAGTTTGGGCCGAGGTGTAGGCATGGTAGAGGCATTTGCTAGTCACTGGCATAATAGCCATAAGATTGCAACAGCTAGAAAATAGAGTGATTACCTGGACATATGACAGCAATAGCTGGCAAATGCCCATCTAATGCCTCAAGCCAAACCCGTTGGCTCTGTTGTTTGCATAGTTTGAATAGGACGTCATGCAATAGGACTTCATTGCATGGAAGAGTGGCTGAAGGCACGCTGGTTAAGACATTTTGATTACTCACTAGCTCTTGCTGTATTTAAACCATTAACTCTCGGCCGGCTACGTCGAAATAACAGGGGCAGGCTAAAGTTTGATGGTGTCTCTTGATAGAAGGAGCTCAAAGAGATCCCAGAGGATGTGTTTTGGGTGGGATGGGGCAGGTGGTGTGTGGGTACAGCCATGATGTTTGCATTGCCTGGGACAGTCAATGGGTGGGCAAATAACCAAACATCCACAAGCTGTGTGTCCCTCCTCACATTTCATCACCCTCCCACCTGTACGCCAATGCAATAGTTTCTAGCTGGCAGTATAGCGTTGTAGTGGAGGATTTACCTCTAGCAAATTACTGGACAGAAGTAAATCCTCCAATTAAAATGCCAAAAACTGCAGGTATTACCCGGGTGGAATGAGCACCCTGTGGCTATTCCTCCAAATCCTCATGTAGTCATAAGGATTACATGAATGTGGACTCACACAACCACTCGCACAGCGACAATCATTTTGCAAGACCGAGTGGTGGTGTCACCAATAGAGTTTTGCAGTAATTCTGATGGAAATACTGCCCAGCTCATAACAAGGCCCTATAATATTTTAAGAAGCAGCCTCAAAAATTGAGACAAGGCCAAATGCTTTGCCTTGTCAAGAGGGGGCAATGGTCCCTCAGCTTGATCTGGGAAGATTAAGGAGAGATTCAGAGCCAATCCTAGCCCTGAGGGGCATGTTGGCAGCTTAGAGTGCCCGAATTCCTGTCCAAGCCGCCTTATGTCCCTCTGCAGACCGCTTATCTCAAGATATGCTTCAACAGGATGATACTTCAGCGTTCTCTTGTTTCTTGCAGCAACACCTTTGACAAGCCCAAAAGTACACACCGGAGAACGAGCAATGATAGAGTGCCCAACCGCCAGCAGACCACAACCCAACCAACAACATACAGTGCGCCTCTGGAACCCACGATCTGACGGTAGCAGAGAAGCAGAGAGAGGCCGCAGCGCCAGGGACGTCTCTATGGGAGGCAAACGGGGCACGTCCCCCAGACCCACATCCTGGTGGCCCTGAAGTGGGCCCCCACAGATTCTGAAAGGGGCAGGTGGCCAGGCCATATTGCCTGCAGGCGGCCTGCAGCAAGAGGCACGGGCACGGCTCCCCTCCCAGTGACTTTAATTTAAAATTTAACTCAAGTCTGAAGGCAAAGCAATTAAGTAAGCAACAACATAATTGTGCTCTCTGCAGTGCCCCCACCCCCACCGGGCTCGGCTTACTGATTTCGAGAACAACTCAGGTGGTCACTCAGTGCCAGTATGTCTGGCTTCAACAGAACACTTGACACAAAAAAAACTATTTTGATGGATTGGGCTCCTCGCCCTGGCTCTGCCTCTGCGACTGCCCACCCACACAACACATCAACCAATGAAAGTCTGTTGCCATGCATCATCGTGCAGGCAGACAGCAGCTAGCCAATGGTTTATTTGAACTTGTGGGTGGGCGTGTGTCAGGCTCTGAACATAATCAAGCCCTCTCTGCACGAGTAGCACCGGACTGGAGCATGAGGCCCCATGTGCTGCTCTTCTCGTCGAGGGTCCACCAGGGAACTGGGAAGGACATTTTACGTCTTGAAGAGGCAGCGTGGGCCTATTATTCGCACCATTATCCGGTGCGCACTGAGAGGCAGCGGTGCACGCGTCCCAGTGGAACGCAGCAGTGCAGCACTAAGGGGAGTTCTCTGGCTGGGCCTGGGGCACTGGCGCGCTGAATGGGTGAAGGGCGCGAGCCATTCTTGGACTCAATGACGCTGTTTAGGTTTGTTGTGGCGGCCCGCCAAAGCATGAGGCTCTGCAGGAGCACCATCGGCCATGGCGCAGAATGGACCATTCTGCGCCATGGCCGATGGTAAGGCCGCAGGCCCCACTTCAGGCTGCACACCCCCTACACGTGCCTGGTTTCATCCAGCTCCAATACCGTAGAGCTCCTTTCCCCACTGTGCTCCTCCCCAACCCCACTCTCCTTCCACAACACACAAATACCCTTGACTGATAGCTTCAAACGTGTGGATACATTCATTTCATGCCAGTTGTGAAATGACGTGAAAAAGCGCAAATGTGTACACCCACCTTTTATCAACATCACTAGGTAAATAACAAATCTATTTGGCAACAGTATGTCCGAAATATCACTTGATGCATAGCCCACGGTATGGCTTTCAAGGGAACATATGACCTGTAACGGGGTCTATGCACCGAACAGGCATAAAGAGCACGTATATATCGCTGATGGTCTGGGAGATATGATGAACTGATGGGATTCTGTGATCCTAATTGACAATTTATTTTGTATTTGCAAAATGTCTTGGTGTTCACTGGATGAAAAGGCAAGGTGGAAGAAATAGCCATTAACATGATGGAAACCTTAGAACAGCGTGAACTAGCAATATGCTCTACGAAACCTCACAAATCATGACGCTACGGTAGAGTGTCTGCCTTATGAGAAAGGGGAGGAAACACATGTCTCAAAATACACTGAGCCTGTGAATTAATGGAGATATTTTAAATAACATATGGAACTGACATTATAGAATAGAAGTGCGATTTTATGACTTGTTAAGAGTGCCATTGTTTGGCAACCAGGATCAGGATTGTCTAACGTGATTGAATTGTACAACACAAACAAGGACACCGATACAAAAGGGGGCGGGGAGGGAAGGCAGGCTCCCTTCACACTGGGAGCACTAACCGCCAGGCCCGAGCCAACTGCCCCACCACACAGCGACAGCTGGGAAGCTGGGGAAATCAGTCCTGTCCTGGCTGACACCCCTGGCTCTACGGCCTGATTTACTGGACGAACGGAATGGGGTTAATGCTTTAAAATCACTTTAAAAGACGCTGCGGTGTCATTGAACTGGCAGCATTTCTATATGAGGCTCAAGTGCTGCGTTGTTAAGATGGTGTCACTGCCAGCACGTCTGCACAGGACTGCAGTATCTTCAGTAACATAGAGCAATTATAAAACCTAACTGAAATAAATAGCCTTTCAATATGACAGCTATATATTTTATAGGCCAGTCCCGCGGCAGTAATTGTCAACAAAACTGTTTTGGGTGCATGCAGCAAATGTGTGGGCTTGGAGGGGAGTCACCAAGCTGGGAATTTCTCAACACGTGATGGAGCGGGAGCCCATTCAGTGTCTCCTACGCACTTTAATGTCATTGAGGCTCTCCCTCTGTGCCCTTTTTTCCACCTGAACGGGACGTCCTACCTCGAGGGGCGATGGTCCTAATTTGAGCCCAGTGGAGGTTATTGGTGTTTATGTGCGTAGTGCAATTATATATTGTTTAATGTAATTGTTCTGATGCGATATAATTTCTGGCAAATTATATAACTAGATAATTCATTTAAAGCTTTGAGGAGTATCTGTTGAATTGGACTCGAGATATGTAATCCCTTCATTTTTCAGATTGGGAGGAGGCATGGGTGTCGCGGGGGGCGACATGGGTCTGGAGGGGGGTGAGAGTAGGACATAGGATTCGGGGGCAACATGGGTTTTGGGGGGGCACATGGGTTTCGGGCGCGGGGGTAAAGGCTGTCTGTGCCCCGGGCCCCCAAAACTGTTAAGATGGCCCTGCGCAGCACAGCCGCTATGCGTGCAGCAGAGATGCCCAGCTGAGATTCTCATTCGCAGCAGCAAACCTGCAATGCTGTGAAAAGCCATAGACCACAAGGGTCTATTACTGGGGAAATTGGCCCCCAGAAATTAAAGGCTTACATATGTACATGAGGCCCCCCAAACACAAACTGGAGCCTGAAACCTCTCGGGCCACCATTATTGTTGTTCTGTGGTCGCACAGAAGAACTGGTCATGACATTGCCCCCTATTTGTAAACTGCACAGCATACAGTTCATCCTGGACAGGGAAGACAGGCCCACATTGACCAGGGAAAGAGAGCCAATCAGGGGAGGGCTATATAGGCAGGAAGCAGAAGCATGGCTTATTCTGGTGTGGTCAGAGCTGGAGGTGGAAGACGACCAAAAGACCAGCAGGCTGGAGAAAGAAACAGCAAACTGTGGAGGCAATTTTTGGAGAAGGCGAGTTATTGGCTAGAGAGTGACCGTGGTACTGCTGCGTGAGTGTGCATGGTTGCGTGGCAAGTGTGGTTAAAAAAAGTTAGGTACCCCCGAGGGTAAGGAGGGCAGGGAGCGATGGGTGCAATGCTCTAGCGTCAATAGGAACCCTCGCCCAACTCGGGGGACAGTTTGGTTAGTTTAAAGTTCAATGTTGGGGGGGCGGGGAAGTTCAAGGGCGGGGAAGGGATCGGAGGAACCAAAGAAATGAAACAAGAATAGAAGGGGACCCGAGGCGACGACAAACAAATATAACACAATGGGGATGTTACGCATTGTGACATACAATATAAGGGGCATGAATCACCAAACAAAAAGGGCTAAACTGGAAAAGCAGTTTAAAAGGGGGAAGGCGGACATACTACTTCTCGAGGAAACCCATATCAGAATGAGGGATAAGCTGAAAATGCGGATAAAAAGGATACAAAATATGGGCTCAGGCAACGACAACGGAGAAAAAAGCTGGGGTACTGATTGCAGTAAAAGAAGGAATGGACACTAAACTACTAGATACAAGCATAGATAGAGAAGGGAGATTTGCCTTTGTCAATGTGGTAATTGAAGGACTTCACATGACACTTGCCTCAATATATGCGCCCAATCAGGGACAGGACGGCTTTATTAGGGATGTCCTATCGAAACTGGAAAACTATGCTAAAGGGGAAGTAATCATAGGGGGAGATTTCAATATGGCATGGAATCCACATATAGATAGGAGTACGGGGAACGCACATGGCCATGGGGCACCATCAAAACGTCTGAGGCAGAAAATGGACCAAATGGCCCTGAATGATGTTTGGAGGGAACTGAAGGGTGAACAGAGGGGGTACACTTACTTCTCACATGTCCACAATACCATGTCAAGAATTTACTATTTCTGGGTCTCAGTGGGACTACTGGGAAAAATCCAGGGGCTGGATAAGGGCACAATAGCCCTCTCGGACCATGCCCCGCTATGGCTGGATGCGACTCTCCCAGGGAGGAAGAACAGGCTATGGAGATGGAAACTACCGCAGGAGCTGATCCAGGACCCAATTACAGGGGAGTCCATAAGGGAAATGATAGAGGAATACTTTATACAAAATGACACGGGGGAGGTAGCGCTGCAAGCAGTCTGGGATGCGTTTAAAGCAGTGTTGAGGGGGAAAATAATTGCATTGAAAATCACAAGAGATAAACAAAGGTTTCGGTGGGAAAAAGATCTGGAAAACAATCGAAGATATCCAAGAGAAACTTCTGACACACCCCACAAAGACTTTAAAAAAAATCACTGAAACATACACAGGGCCAACTAGAGATGCTCTGCACGAAAGGCGCAGAGAAGAACCTACTCTATCTGAAGCAAAGATATTATATTAGAGCAACCAAAGCAGACCGACTCCTGGCGAGACAATTGAGGGAAAAACAGAAAGAAACAACGATTAAAGCCATATATGACACCAACGGAGACCCCCAAACATGCACACAAGACATGGGGGAAACATTGAGGCATTACTACCAAACTCTCTACTCCACTGAAGTCCCCGACACAAACGCCCAAGATGCATACTTAGAAGCCATAAACTTCCCGAAAATAACAGAAGAGGACAAGCAGTCACTAGAGACACCTATCAGTGAGGAGGAAGTCAGTAAATCCATAAAAGGACTCCCAAGTAACAAAGCCCCAGGCCCAGATGGGTTTACGGCCTCATTCTATAAAAAATATGCAGACATATTGACCCCGATCCTAACGAGGCTCCTAAACTCCTTTAAGGACAGCGATAATGTGACCCCCACTATGAATGAAGCGAAGGTTCTGCTATTTCACAAACAAGGTAAAGATTCAAAAAACCCAGCATCATATAGGCCAATTTCCCTAATTAATCTAGATGCAAAAATCTATACGAAGATCCTAGCAACGAGGCTATCCCCGCTTCTCCCTAAACTGATAAGTGAAGATCAATCAGGCTTTATTCCCGGCAGACAAACCCATGACAACACAAGGAGGCTAGCCCATTTAGTGAAAAAAATTGGTATAAATCACACCCCAGCGATATTGCTGTCGGTAGACGCCGAAAAGGCTTTTGATAGGGTGGAGTGGTCAATACTGTTCAAAATACTGGAGCGCATGGGGTTTGGGGAACAGTATATTGCGAGCATTAGAGCGAACTACAATTCCCATCCAGTAGAATAGTCATTAATGGCGAGGTTACAAACACGGTGAGGATATCGAGAGGAACGAAACAGGGATGCCCCCTTTCACCTCTGCTGTACGCTCTGTTTTTAGAACCCCTCCTAATTAAAATACGGGAATCAGTACACATAAAAGGGATAGAAATGGCAGGTCAGCAACACAAAGTGATTGCATATGCGGATGACATGTTAATAACCCTAGAGGACCCAGAATCCACGTTATCAGCTGCAGTGAGAGAACTAGAAAATTATGGGGCCATCTCAGGCCTAAAAATAAATAGGAAAAAATCAGAGATACTAATCCTGGCAGGGGACAGAGCAAATATGGAAAGGGAAGCAAAACTACTGGACCTTAAGATAGTACTGAAAGGTATAAAATATCTGGGGATAATTGTACCTCAAAAAATAGAGCAATTCTATGGGGAAAACTACCCACCGCTTCTCAAACATCCGAAAGGAGCTAGGCAGATGGAACCCACTACAGATTTCCTGGTGGGGTAGAATACACAAGCTGTCAAGATGACCGTCCTCCCAAGGGTACTGTATTATTTTCAGGCTCTCCCGGTGGGTGTCCCAGACTCGTTCTTTAAATCATTAACAAAACTGGTATTGTGCTTTGTATGGAAGGGGAAAACGCCTTGAATAGCCAGGATGGTCCTTACAGCCCCAACCAGAGAAGGAGGGTTGGCGCTCCCCCATTTTAAAAAATTCTATCAGGCAGCACAGCTGAAAGTCCTGAGGGAGTGGGTGGGGGAGAACCCACAGCAGATATGGGTCAAACAAGACAGAGCAGTCGCGAGGACCCCACTGGTAGAACTCCTCTGGAAACAGAGGCAGCACAGACATGTGAACTTAGGAATAAGTGAAATTATGAAAACCACGCTGGAAGCATGGGATTCCCAAACAAGAAAAGGCATAATGTACACAGCGATAGGACCCTTTACACCCATCTGCAGAAATCCACTATTTCCACCAGGGATGGAACAGGGGGCATATGATAGCTGGGAGAAGGTGGGTATCACTAAAATTGGTGAGATGTTTGCAGATAAAGAAATCATATCCCTTGAATCCTGCTTCGCAGGCGAGAATATACCCAGAAGGGATGGATATAGATACGAGCAGCTAAAACATTGGCTGAACTCCCCGATGATCACAGAGGCAGCAACCAGGGATCTTAGAGGGTTCGAGACACATATCATTTCCAACACAGGGGAAAAAAAGTGGGTATCAACTCTGTACAAATACATAAACTCACAAGGGGAAAACATTAAATGGGCATACAGAATAAAATGGGGCAGAACACTGGGGAATGAACCATCGGACAGACAATGGGCAGACCTATGGAAACAGATCCCCAGAATGACCAGATCGGCACAAACCAGGGAGATGTGGGTCAAGATCATGACACAGTGGCATTATACCCCAGAGAAGCTTCACTCGATGTACCCAAACACACCAAACCTATGCTGGAGAGGATGCGATGAAGTGGGAACGTGGAGACACATATGGTGGGACTGTAGGGGCATACAACCATTCTGGGAAGAAGTGAAAAACGAATTGGGCAGAATTTTCCCAGATGTGGGGTTGATGGGGGAGGAGGTGTGGCTCTGCGGAATCAGAGATGACACAGCAAGACAATATCGTACATCACAATGGAGAAGCTTTACGGGACTACTTATAGCAGCACGGACCACCATAGCACAAAATTGGAAAAATAAGAATACCTCAATGACATTTACTTGGCTACAGAAGGTATGGTTCCATATAACAATGGAGAAAATCACCCACAAAATCCAAGGAACTGGAGACAAGTTTGTAAAAGAGTGGGAAGGGACCCTACAATATCTCCAGTCAGACTTTATGGAACAGTGGTGCCCCCACAACATTAAAGTTTCAGATATTTTCAATGCATAATGGGAACCCGGGACAATATGACTTCATCCGATCCAAGGGGAGGGAAGTGGGAGGGGGAAGGGAAAGTTATAAGTTGCAATGTTTATCTCTTTTGTGTTATTTATGTAAAATCAATAAACATAAGTTTAAAAAAAAAAAGTTAGGTATAGGGAGTGACTTAAGTGGATTGTACCAAGCGGAAGGAGGGAGGAAGGAATAGCACAGGGAGGGAGAGAGAAATAGTGCAGGGAGGGAGCAATGCTAGGAGGAAGGTCCAAAGGAGGGAGGGAGGGAAGAGAAGGGCAGGGAGGTGGTAGCAGCGCAGGGAGGGAGTAGCGGTGGGAGGGAGGATAGCACAAGTAGGGACAGAGGAGTGGCGCAGGAAGGGAGAGAGGAGTGGCGCAGAGAGGCTGGAGGAGTAGCGCAGAGAGGGAGTATTAGCGTGGAAAGGATGGAGGAGTAGAGCAGGGAGGAGGGTAGAGGAACATCAAAGGGTGGCAGGAAGGCCTGGAAGGAGTGAGAGACAGCGGGGACAGGAAAGTAGAGGGTGTAGACAAGAGAGGTGGTGGAGTTGAAGGAGGGGAGTAGTACAAGGTACAGAGAAGAGAAGGGAGAGGAGAGTGAGAGCGTGACAGTTGCAAGAGCAAATTGAGCTGGGAATCTGGAAGGCACATTCCCAATCCCCATAGAACAATAATCATTGGATAGAGTAGGACATGTCTTAGTAAGTCCCAGATGGAGTACAGCAGGCACATTTGCCTTTAGGTCATCATCCTTAGACTAAGACAGAGATTAGGCAGTAGGGATCAATATTCGCAATCTACTACAGGGACACCTGGGTTAGGGAGGAGGTGCTTTTTTAAAGATGAGAGAGAGGGACAGCCATGGGGCTGCTGATGAAATAAAAACCCTTAAACAGTCTGAGATTTGGACTGATTCCTGTGCCCTCTGTGACATTATAAAATAATGTCAAAATGCAGTTTATTTTTTTTAAAAAAAAGCTTATGTGACAGGATCAGGGTCATGACCCTGTCAAAAAGGGCAAGGTGACACTTAACCAGGAGCAGAGGACTTTCCAAAAAAAAAAAAAAATCCCTCCCCCCCAACACAAATGAAGTGAGCGTTGCGGACCCCGCACTGGGTCACTGAAAAAACGCCACCTGGTGCCAATTATGACAAAACTGATGCCACTTACATCATCTCAATGCCTCCCGATACAGTCACTTGCCACAGTTCTCTTGTTTTAATCAGAACTGCAACTCCAGGAATCTCCTTGCAGTCAGCCCAGAGAACCCGGACTGTATCCAAACAACTGGAATCCCAGGAATACAGCAATTCCAGCAGACTGAACTGCCAATACCATCCAACAGCAGCCACACACCACAGAAGAAAAGTACTCACCCTCCAAGCAAGAAAACGAATTTTCAGCCCACGGCATTAAAAAGAAACAGCAGACTGCTTGTAAATCTATGCTGGAGAAGGCAGAGTGGCTTAGAGGGATTTGTAAAGCTTCCTAACTGGGTAGCCGCCCTCCTGGGGAAAAGGCAGGCACCTACACAAGGAGCTCATGTCTACTCACAGCAGAGAATCTAGCACCCCACCTTCTTCACTCTGCCCTACAGGCCCCATCCTACAATAACCCCGAAACATTAGCCAACACTTTCAGGGAAGTCATCACATCAGCCGTGGACGCCATCGCCCCTTTGACCCTCAAAAAAGCCAAAAAGGCCAAACATGCTAATGCTTGGTTCACTAAAGAACTCCTTGACCAACGTACCCTAAAGAGGACTGCCCTCTCCGCATGGAAAGCCAACCCACCTGAAGCCACCAAACAAAAGTTCAAAGCCATCTCCAAATCCATAAAACAAACATTACCATAGCCAAAGCTGCCTCCTTTAACGTCAGGATCACCAATGCCAAGTCGGGCTCCAAAGAACTATTCACCATCTTTAGGGAATTGGAAAAACCACCTGCTCCCCCTTCCTTAGTCCTCAAGGACGCCAAGTGGTGTAATAGCATCCAATCCGCCATGTTCGAGAAGCTCAACACTCTCCAAACCAAAATTCGCGGACACCAAAAAGCACTCTCTACCCTTATAGCCAATCTGCACGCCAAACCACCTAACAAGACTACCCGCTCCCCGCCTTTTGACTTCAAAGATGTCTCGGAGTTAGAGGTCATTGCCCTGCTCAACTCTATTAAACCTTCCAACTGTAAGGGCGATGCCTGCCCAGCTAGTCTCATCAAAGACTCGGCACACATCCTGGCCCCATTCCTTACTGCGTTTATTAACTCCTCCTTGCAGTCAGGCCATGTCCCGTCTGGACTTAAGGAAGCCACTCCTTAAAAAACCCTCTCTCGACCCAACTGTCCCTGGGAACTACAGACCCATCACCACTGTTCCGTTCCTGCTTAAAATACTGGACAAAGCAGCCTACCTGCAAGTCCAAAAATTCCTGGAAGACAACCGTCTCCTCGGCCTGCGGCAATCCGGGTTCCGCCCACGCCACGGCTCTCCTTGATCTAAAGAACCAAATGGACGATCTCAGATACAAAGGCAAACCTGCTCTCCTATTGCTCCTGGATCTTTCCGCCGCCTTTGATTTGGTGGGCCTCTACACCCTGTGCCACCATCTAGCCACCCAAGCCAATTTCTCCACCAAAGCATGTCAATGGATCACCTCCTTTCTCCAAGAAAGAGCCATGAAGGTCTTCTCTGACTCAGCAGCCGCCTCTCCCAGCCTCATCACCTGTGGTGTCCCTCAAGGCTCTTGTTTCGCACCCACGCTTTACAACCTCTTCACTAGGCCTTTGTTCAACATCCTCGACTCCCTTGGCATCTCATATACCAACTATGCGGATGACACACAGGTCCTTATCCCACTTACCGGAGATTACCTAGCCGACACTAAAACCCTCACCTCCATCTACTCCACCATCCAATCCTGGATGGCAGAGAATTGGCTCTGCCTTAACAGTGATAAAACTGAACTCCTCCTTATAGGCTCCCCAATGACGCTGGGCAACCTCGGTGATCAATGCACCTCCTTCACCATCGATAACATCCCCATTAAGGTCTCCAACTACGTGAAGACGCTCGGAGTCTACCTGGATTCCAACCTATCCATGGACAGACAGGTGAATGCTATCGCCGCCTCCTCAGCGTACTACTCCAAAGTCCTCAACGCCGCCAGGCCCTTCCTGTCCCCCCATAACTGCCTTACCATTGTTAGGGCAATTATCGGGTCAAGGATAGACTATTGTAATGCCTCTTCGTTGGGACCTCCAACAAAAACATTGCCAAATTGCAGCAAGTCCAGAACAATGCTCTGAGGGCAGCCACAAGTACAGCCAGAAGAGACTATATCTCTGAAATCAGGAGGCAGGCTCACTGGCTCCCAGTCAGAGAATTGTCTTTAAGACCCTCGCTATCACCCACAAATGCCTGCACGAACTTGCCCCCCCTTACCTAACACACAATCACCAAGCACACGGCCACAAGACCCTTAAGGTCACACTATGTCAACACAATTGTCACGCCCACCACACGTAAAGTGCGCGCTGGTGGCTCTAGCTTCTCCACCCAAGCTGCCATGCATTGGAACGCACTGCCACCTCATCTCAGACCAATTGAGTCACACCTAGCCTTTCGTACGGCCATCAAAACCAGGCTCTTTGTCTAAAAGGCCTCCCAAGGTGATTCTCCTTCTGCACTATTGCTGCTTCTGCATACCAATGTATATCTATGTGTATATCACTGTATACCACTGTACTTCTATGTTTACATCACTGTATATCTATGTGTAACTATGAGACCTATGGTCATCCACTCTGGTAATCACAAGTTCCTCTCACATTCCCCTCTCCCTCCCTCTCTCCACTCCTCTCTCCTGGAGTGATCACTTTCTTCTATCCTCCCACCTCTCCCTCCCTACCCCACAGGCAAAGCCACCCTCTTCACTGCCACCCACCTTCTCGGTCATCCGACCCATGAAGCGCGTGTCAGTTGAGGCTTTCGCTGCCACCTTCTCGCCCCCTCCTCCCCCATCGGCTGACTCCCACCCCGACACAGCCCTCTCCATGCTCTATTCCTCTATATCTGATACTCTCGACATCCTTGCCCCCGTCATGAGAATCCGCCTGAAGCCCAAAGCCAAATGTAATTCCTGGTACGACTCGGATCTCGTCACCCTAAAACGCAAGTGCAGGGTGGCAGAGAGGAAATGGCGTGCTTCATGTTCATCCTCTGACAAACTGGCCTGCCGCCTGCTCCAAAGGCAATACCGGCTCTCCGTTCTCACTAAGAAGAGAGCCCTTATCCAAGCCCGCATCTCTGAGGCATCAAACAACTCGGCCGAACTCTTTAAAATCTGCAAGGAGCTGGCCAACCCTGCTGCAGTCTCTACCTCTCCTGTCCCCTCCCAGGCCCTCTGCACTGCACTGGCCTCGCACTTCATCTCAAAAACTCAGGACATCCTGTCCTCACTCTCCTCCCCTCTCCTCCCTCCCTCTCTTCCTGGCTCTTCCTCTTGCTCTCTTGCAGCCGCCCCTCCGCCCTCCTTCTCTTCATTTCCACCTTTTTCTGCTGACGAGGTTTCCAGACAAGTCCGATCTATGAAAGCCTCGTCTAAACAGGTTCACCCCTGTTCCTCCAAAACCATCAAGGACCACATCGTCTCCCTGGCTCCTGCCCTGGCTGACTTTTGCAACCACTCATTCGCCTCTGGAGTCTTCCCATCCCCCCTCAAGCACTCCCTTGTGCACCCCCTCCTCAAGAAACCCTCTTCCGACCCCTCCTGCCCGGCCAACTATCGCCCAATCTCCATTACTCCCTTCCTGGGCAAGCTCCTGGAGAAACTGGCCATCTCCCAGCTTAACCTCCATGCTGAATCTGTTGGTAATCTTCATGACCATCAATCCGGCTTCAGAGCGGCCAGAAGCACGGAAACTGCTCTCCTGAACATCCGTGAGGACCTGCTCCTGAACCTCGATTCCAACACTCCCTGTGTTCTCATTCTGCTCGATCTCTCCTCTGCCTTTGACACTGTCAACCATGCCATCCTGCTCAACCGTCTCCGTGATAACCTGGGTATCACTGGTCAGGCTCTGGCATGGCTGACCTCTTTCCTCTCTGGTCGACCCTCCCAGGTCCAAATGGGCCCCTTCCTCTCTGACATCTTTTTCTCCACCTGTGGTGTCCCCCAGGGATCCAATCTCTCTCCCTGGCTTTTCAACCAGTATCTGGCACTCCTTGCCCACCGCATCGCCGCCCTCTGCCCGCACTTCCAGTGCTATGCGGACGATACCCAGCTCATTTTCAGGCTACCCTCGGCCTCCTCCTCTCCTTCCCTCATCTCCGACTGTCTGTCTGCTATCCAGGAATGGTGTGCCGCCAATGACCTCTGCCTTAACGCCAGTAAGACTGAGA
This sequence comes from Ambystoma mexicanum, assembly GCF_040938575.1. Lineage (NCBI taxonomy): Eukaryota > Metazoa > Chordata > Amphibia > Caudata > Ambystomatidae > Ambystoma > Ambystoma mexicanum. The sequence goes on along the minus strand of NC_090932.1, from coordinate 1,474,076,793 downwards.
TTCTACTCATCGGCGCACCCACTCCCTCCTTCCCTGCAGCTCTCTGGCCGGCCTCCCTTGGCCCCCTTCCTGCCCCTACCTGCAAGGCTAAAAACCTCGGGGTCATCTTCGACTCCACACTCTCCTTCTCTCCTCATATATCTGATGTCTCTAAGAAATCACACTACCAGCTGCACCTCCTCAGAGGTATTCTTCCCTTCCTCTCCTTCCCCCAGAAGCTCACTGTCTCCCGAGCCCTGGTTCTCTCAAGGCTGGACTACTGTAACAGCCTCTATCTTAATCTCCCTGCCTCCACTCTCCGCCCTCTGCAACTTATCCAGAACAGAACTGCGAGACTTGTCCTTGGCCTCAAGCCCAGGGACCGCATCTCTCCAGGACTGAAATCTCTTCACTGGCTCCCAGTGGCTGCGAGGATTAAGTTCAAAACCCTCTGCATTGTCCACAACGCCTTCTGGGGCCTGGGGCCTAAATACCTTCAACTCTCTCTTCCTAAATATCTTCCTTCACGAGCCCTTCGCTCATCCATCTCTAACTCCCTCATGGTCAGCCGCTTCTCGAAGCAACGTGCTGGGGGTAGATCTCTCTCCGCAGCAGGGGCCTCCCTCTGGAACAGCCTGCCTGCCTCCCTGAAACTTGAGGAGAACCATCTCCGGTTCCGGAAGCACCTCAAAACCTTCCTCTTCGCTTCTGCTTTCTCTCTCCCTCTCCCCTGCTAGACCTGCTTAACTCCCCACTGAATTCTGCACTCACCTGCATCTGGGCCACTCTCAGCGACCTCGGTCCAGGGCCCAGCCACTCTCCACGTGCACTGCCCCCCTGGCTCCCCCTGCACTTTGGGACTGTCACTGTATCCCTACAGCCCCCTACCCAGCACTTGCTCTGCACTTACCTCGCACTTGCCACCATCTGGCCCTTTTTATTTATTATTTATCATTTATTATTTTTTTTTTTTACGCCACTTACCTTGTTCTGCACTTTTCCCCCCACCTCCTCCCCCTGCACTTTCTCCTTTTCCCCTTACCTCTGCACTTGCGCGATCTGAATGACACCTGGCCTAGTAGGATCGTTTGTCCGTCTTCCCCTTGTTTTCCCTCCCCCCCTGCCTCGTCGCGCCTTGAAACACTTGTGTATAGGCGCGTTACAAATACCATATCATATCATATCATATCATATCATATCATATCATATCATATCATTCTGTAACAGCGCCTCGATGCCTCTTGGCTGCAAGTGCGTTTAACAAATGTAAATAAATAAATAAAATAAATTTAAGAGTTGGTGGCAGAGCTGGTGGTTTTCATTACCTGTGCTCTTATAGCTTGCCATCTTTATTTCACCTTGCACTCTACGGTCTTAACATCCTGCTCCTTCAAGCTAGTGCGATTTGAATCAGGAACTTCATTTGTTCCTGCACGCACTCAGATTTAAGTCAATTTTTCGTTGGATTTAGATAGTTCTTTGCCTATTGTGAATGCGACGCCTGATGTTCTTCCCAGCGTGGATGATTGTGCGGTGTACTCGCTTCCTGCGACACAGGGAACGAGTGAGTTCAGATTTCTAAAAGGGACACTGACTTTCACAGACCTTCCCCCTCAGTGACTGCACGCCGCTTGACACTAATGCCAGAAACTGGTAAAACAACATCAGAGTCTGTCAAACGAGTTGTCAAATCGGCAACATAAATTAACATGTCTGCTCCTAAATACCAGATCTCTAATCAAACTTGGCTCACAAGGTCTCTGATTATCGGGAACATAGCTATTCTTAAGCCCAATTCTCACTTCATCTTGTTAGGCGACTAACTACTGGCTAGGCCACGAAGATGACGCACTAGCAGCAGAACTAGAGCAGACTCTTACCGATTTTGGGTTTGAGCAAAAAATCTGCGTCCCCAACCACCAACTGGGAAATACATTGGGTCTCTATGAACTATGTTGATAGCCAGGACTTTCTGGTTTCTCCTTGTCCCTGGTCGGACCATGCCTTTCTGCATTTTTCGATTCTTGCCACGTTTCCCGTAAAACTTAAAAATAGAAAGTCCCGTACTACACTGGTAAGGAACTTGAAATCGCTCACCCGTGAAAATATTGAACCCTTAATTGGTTCTAACATCCTCTTTGGAGACTCCATTCCTGTCTCAGATAGGTCTAAAATTCTTACTGATAACCTGGATGCCATTACTAACTCCCTGGTCCCCCTGAAACCCAGGAACATCCTGGAAGGGAAGAAAAGTAAAGCCTGGTTTTCACCCGACTTACAAAAACTGAAATCATCCTCCCTTAAGCTTTTCCATTTGTGGAAAGCCAATCAATGCCCTCGATCTTTGGCGGTTTACAAAACAGGTGCTAAAGTGTACTAAATCGGAGATAGTGGCTGCCAAGAAAAACTTCCACAACTTAAGAATTCAGAACGCAAAGTCTGACGCAAAATAATTTTTTAAAAATATTGAACGAACAGAAAAACATCTCCCCTCCACTAGCTAGCTCCTTAATTAAGGATGCGTCTTGGTGTCAAAAGATTCAAGACGCAATGCAAAACAATCTTAACGGCATCAGGTCAGACATAGACTCTAAAAAAAAAAAAACACTACACGTCTGTTCCACCTGATGACAGGCAGAAGTCTGTCAGAGGCCCTTCTATTCCCCAGTTTAACTTTACACCTATCGAGGTTGAGGACCTGGCAACAGTTGTAGGACAACTGAAAGCTACAAGATGCAAAGGAGACCGTTGTTGTTCAATGATAATTAAAATTAAAATTGTGCACCTCTGCCTTCATGGATGCTATTTGTAAATTTGTCAACTCCTCCTTATCTGAAGGGTCTGTTCCAGTTGATATAAAAGCCTGGGTCACCCCTATTTTGAAATAACCTGGCCTTTATCCAGAGGTTCCCCTTAACTATAGGCCTATTTCTAAAACACTGTCCTTATTGAAAATACTTGATCGCATTGCATACAATCAAATTTCAAAACACCTCGATGAATTCCCCATTCTGAACCAATTCCAATCAAGCGTCAGAAGGGGTTTTGGAACCCGAGACGTCATTACTGGAATTAAAATCCAGACTTTTGGAGCATTTGGAAAAAGGATCACAGTCTCAATTAATAGCACTGGATGCGTCAGCCGCGTTTGATTTGGTTGACCACGCCATTCTGGTTTCCAGAATGGTGGAGGTTGCCAATCTTTCGCCACTTGCGGCCCAATGGATTGGGTCTTTAGCTAATAGAGAACGTAGGGTCTCTGTGGATGAGGGGGAGGCCTCTCCGGTGCCAGTCGACATTGGGGTACCACATGGGGCCTGTATCTCCCCATGTTTTTATAACATCTTTATGGCTCCCTTCTTTGCCGCTTTGGAGCAGGAGGGGGGGGAGGTCATGTTTTGTAATTATGCGGATGACACAATGTGTCATCCAACTGACTGGCGTTCATGCCAAAGACGAAGGTGAACTTAACAGAGTCTACTCTCTGATAGAGAAATGGATGGACTATAATCTCTCCCTCAACAGAGGTAAAACGAGTTGATTATAGGCAGCCCATCGATCCTGGCAAAGTTGGACCCTGACTATTGTTGCTTATGCTTGGTGATTTGAAACTATCCCGACAGGTGAAAGTAATCCTAGGGGTTACCCTTGACCAACTACTGAATACGAGGACTCACATGGGTTGTCTTGTCTCGGCAGCTGTTTATTATGGGAAAATGCTGGCGCACCCGAGACCTTTTATTTCTCAGGACAACGCTGCTACCATAGCGAGAGCTATTAATTGCTCCAAGATAGATTATTGTAGTAGCACATTGGTGGGCCACTGTAAAATCAGACATAAACAGACTTCAAGTTGTCCAGAACGAAGCAGTCGGAGTCATCGTTGATCATGTCTCAGCGGCGAGGCGGGCCCTGCATTGTCTCCCGGTTGAAGCACGCATTCGCTTCCGCCTTCTGGTCATGACCTTTAAATGTAGATCTGGCCTTCTGCCCCTGTATTTGCAAAACCTCATCCGTAAAAGGGGCAATAGCAGATCCCTTCGGTCCAATGATCAAGATCTGCTGGTCTCGCCTAGATGTAGAACTAAGAAGGCCAAAACAAAAACTGCTGCAGCTCCGAAGGCTTGGAACTTGGACCTCCCCTGCCCCCCCCCACCCCCCCCCCGAGCTACGTGGTATGACCTCTTTGAACCTTTTCGGGAAAAAGTAGAAAACGTGGCTGTTCTCGTAACTTGATTGGTGGTTGAGTCTCCCTCCCCTTTCCTTTCTGACTAGTTCAATGCTTTGGCCCGCCCTGCTCGACCTATTCCCTCTGTGTTTTTGTTGTTCGTCTTGTTATGCGCCCTAACACCTAAGGGTCCATGGTTGCTCTATTTAAATAGAATAAAAGAAAGAGCATTGAAAGGGTGAGGTATTTGAGAGAGAATGGTATCAGTGGTATGTAGTGTAGTATATTGTAGTGCAGGAAGCGAGTAGGATGAGATAAGGAGGTGAAAGATAAAAAATAGTATGAGAGATAGTATTAGAGTAGTGAGTGTAGTAGTTAATATCAGGGGGAAGGTTTGAGTGTTAGGAGATGGTGAGGCTAGTAGAGAGGGGTGTAGAAGTGGGGTGCAAGGAGCAGGGTGTATTAGAGAAGTGGGGAGGGAGTTGGCGAGCAGGGCACCATACTCCCAGGTTTCATGGAGCAGTGCAAGTAGAAGTGGTAGTTGGGGGAACGTATAAGTAGAGTAGTAGTATACAGAGGAGAGCATTGTAGGAGAGGGACAGTAGTAGTAGAGGCTGTTTATAGTAGAGAGGTGGGATAGTGATAGTAGTAGTAATACAGAAAGTAGTTGTAGAGCACGAAGAGTTGCAGTAGTGTGGAGAAGGTCGAGAGAGTGGTAGGGAGAAACGGAACTGAAATCTAAGATGTGTGGGGAGGAGAGAAGGGGGGTAGAGTTGGTAGGACTGAGGGTAGTAGGGGAACGAGGTAGTGCAGAGTTCGGCAGAAAGTCCCAGAGGAAGATAAATAGGCAGCGTTTCAAGGATACCTGATAAAAGCAAGGTAGCAAAGCGACAGTAAGGATTGCCATGCTGTAGGAATTAACTGGAGCCAAAAGGACGCCACGGCAAGGGCAAGGGCAGGAATCCAAGTGGAGTTGAGCGAGAGAAGGACAGTCCTAGTGCCACTTTCCCAAACCCCTTTTTCCACCTTATCACTCTACTCCAGAGAACCATCCACATTCTGTAATTCTCTCAATAAAACGCTTGAAATTTCCCAGGAGACGTAGTTAATTCAGGCCATCTGTAACACTAAGTAAACATACATTTAAAACTCTTGTGTAGAGAGTTTTGCTATTGATGCAACCGGAAATTGGTGACAGAGCAACAATGTCCTTGGGAATATTTCTGCCTAAACAACATTTTATCAGTGGTATCTGCTGTTTGGGTCCAGACAATGCAGCAGATGTACCCCATAGAAAACAGCCGGTGGGCTTGTTATGGGGCATTAGTAAATTGCTCAACTGCGAATGGTATGTCCCAAAAGTACTAGGGAGGAGGTTCTGCAATTCCGGACAACTGCCATCAAGACTGCTTCAGGTGATCAAGCAGGTCTTTTGACAAACGCATTAGCAGGGAGGACTAGACCGGTTAACATGAGAAATAAGAATAGTTCCTACGAGCCGGGTTGGAAGTGCTGTGCGTTCACCAATTTTCATGTAATGGAGTCAAGGTGTGAAGAGTTGAAGGGAAGCATAAAACTTAGCCATTCAAGGGATGGTGCATATTGTAAGAAGATTCAATCCAGCACTACAGCCAAGTCAATGCCTAGCCTGGGATACTGAATGAAAAACCCTTATTGATATATCTTTATGTCCAGGTTCATATTCTGGATGACAACCCCTGTATAACACCCCTCTCTTAGAATCCCCCTGACCCCACTGAGCCAAGAAGTAGATCTGTTTTGCAAGTTTAAAAGGTTTATTTGAAAAAAAAATAAACGGTATATATATCACAATTTTATAATGAATTAATAATTGAATATCACACTTAATCTGAGCAGTAATCAATAATGGATAGTCTGGCACTAGCACACTTCTTTATAATCAATGATGAGTGGGTATAGGATGGATAAGATAGCAACAATACTTTTATGGTTTCAAATAGATGCAATGTTGAATGAAAATGCAGTACAGAAAATAACTTGATAGGATTTCAGCAAAAGACAATGTAATCACTTTCTTGGACAATTCACCCCCCCCCTTTATGCAATGTAAGGAGATGAAGAGGAGAGCACTCAGTTCTTAGGAATGCAATCAAATAGAATTCAGTTCAATTCCCCCCAGCAGCTTATACAACAGATAGGAGTTTTGAAACACAGGCAAAAGCAGCTATCTTTTTACAAGTAAAGAAATCGGGCCAAATCGCAAATCGCGGCAAAATTCGGAGTTATGAACGATTTTGTGAAGGTTGTTTTTCGGATTTGAAATTTTAAAAGTTCAAAGCGACAGGTTACAGCTTGCAGCTAGAAAATGACAGCTGACAGTTCTACTTAGTTTAATATAATATAATTCAATCTATTTAACCTAACGGATATGTTCTGAGTTTTGCTGAGTACTCACAAGAGATTTTGGACAGGAAGGCGACTTTGTCACGGATCCGGTCACTGCGCACAGCACTTCACAGCGATCTGGTCTCCGGTTCCGAGTACAGCTCTGCTTTCTAGGTCCCCGGCACTGCTCCTGGATCTTGGGTTCTGCTGGTCTGGTCTAGCACCGGTCTGCACGGCTCCTGGTCCTGCTTTCTCCGGACACAGCGCTGATCTGCACGGCTCCTGGACACTGCTACCGGTCCCGGCAATGTTCTAGGCAGGGAATTCAAACAGCTCGCCCGGCTGTTGATAGTTGGTTAGGTTTGCTGTACGCTGAGGCCTGCTGAGAAGAGTTCTCAGTCTGTGGGTTTAGGCCCTTACTTTGAGTTCTGGATCAAGTTCTTTGGAGTTTTAAAGTCTAAGTGTTGGATCTGGTGCCTTCTGGATGCTGTGTGGTCCGGCAGAGCGCGTTGCAGCAAATGGATTTCAATCTCTCCACCTGGGTTTCAATGTTCCTTTTATATGTTTTGAAAGTGGGTGTGTGCGCAGCATCACTAATCCAGCCCCTCTCTCAATTTATTATTGGTCAAGCTTTCCTTTCTCTCTTGATTGGGGGAAAGAAGTGGAGTGTCAGAGCGATGTCATTATATGGCCTGCAGAAAGGACACTCCCCTGTCAAATTGCACACAAATCTATATTTGATCAAAATACACATTTCTCAAATACATAGTGGTTTGTCATTGCATGTACATATTACCCATCACATGAGGTAGTCTCTGTTCCAAATCTGCTCTTTCTGAGGGCTTGCATTCAAAAATGGCAACTTATTTTCGATTTTAGTGGGTTATGCAACCTTGGTTCTTCATTAAAAGTTATACACATATACACAGGCTGTCCATACCTACTCCAGTAAATTCCCATATCTCTAGCTTAAACACAGAATATGTGGTGTCAATAAATAGCGGGGTTTTGCCCCAGAACATCAGACAAATTGGAGTTTGGGCTTGAATCGAAGGTACATTTTTTAAATTAAGGCTCTCAAAGTTATACATTCCTGTCATTTGATTACAAAGAGTTATAAGTTTTCTTATAAACTGTATTTTTACTGCAATTCAGCTCTCAGAGCGTTAGTCTCCTCCTAGAAACTTGGGTGGGTCAGAAACCATGCCTCTGCTGGCAGGCAGGCCTTTGTTGACAGGAAACAGTCAAAATCAACATATTCTATTCAAGTGCAAGAGCCTATTGTGTGGTCTCTGGGAGGCTGAGGTCAGCAGACCAGGGGGTCACTTTGCATTTGGTTATTATGACCATGTGATATCCTGGGCTGTGGTGTGACTCTCTTGAGGTGAGAGGGTTTCCCAGGCTTCTGGCCTCTGGGAACAGCAGGTGGCTAATGTTTGATTAAAATGCAGCCTTTGAAGTCAGCTGAGTCAAATTCCTTTGTCAGCAACTGCACTCAGTTCTCCTGTCAGAGTTTAGACTGCTAGCACCGCCTTGGGGATTTTGTTGGTACTGCATCCATTTTTGGGATCTTTCTTGGATTAATGCATTCCAAACAGGAATGGTTCTTACATGGTAGTAAATAATCCTTGCTTAACATTGTTTTGATGGGGCTCCTTACAGTAAAATGGTTATGTGGAACCCCACAAAAGGGTTGAATCTTTAAAGTGGTCCGATGAGCCACGATTTCAGCAACTTTTTGACATCAGTAACAGTGGATTTTTTTTAACAAAGATCTTTCTTTACACTGGTGGGTGGCAAGTTAGGTAACCATTTTGATGTGCACACAAACTGCGTGGTTCTCCTGGATTCTGGCGCACATGTGGGCTTTTTGGCCATCTTGGATTTTCTAAGCCCACAGCACCAAATGTTGCAGCATGATAGCTCAAACGTGGGTCAGGACACCCAACAAGGCCCCCCCACCCGACTGCACTTTAAATCTGAGTCGATGGGGAGTCGGGTGCAAAGAGTATTTTGACCCACGTACTGGTATGCCCACATAATCTTCTCCCAATTCTGCAAATGGCACAGTTCAGCATCTTTTCCTCCATCCGGTACTGATCGATCGGTTCTCCTCGCCGGTCCTGATGGGAATATTGGGCGGTACCCCGGGCCCCTTGGGTCTCTGCTCCCGGTCTCTGGATCGTCCTCCTTGGCCAGTCTCCAGGTTTTCTTTCTCCTAGGACGACAAAGGAAAAGCGGCAATACCTATTCATGGACATTTCTCCCCCACCATTGATATAGTGGGGTGGCATATATATTTTAGAACTCAACAGATATGAATATGCACATTTTTTTAAATTAAGAGACAGGAACACAAACTTGAGAAACACAGAATTTGATAGGCTATATGTAGGATATTTTAGGGTTGGAATTGAATTACTCTGGGATTACAGTGTGCCTGGGATGGCAACACTTCAACTGGTTTATGTGGACCCACTTGTCTTCCCCCTCTGCCAAACCGCCTTTGGGGATGCGGATCTTGTAGGCCACAGGGGAGATCTTGTCTATAATTTCAAACGGTCCCTTCCATGTAGGCAAAAATTTCCTCTGTTTGGCCTGGTTCCTTTGGAAATTGTATAGATAGGCCCGATCACCCACCTTATATTCCTTTCGGGTAGTTTTTAAATCATAGTGGGTCTTCATGCTCTCGGCTGATCTTTCTAGATTCCGCTGAGCATAGGCAAAAGCATGCTGAATGTGTTTCCTTAAATTCTCCACATACTCATGAGTTGTGGAGGCATTTATCAACGTTTGCTCTTGGGTTCTGTAGAGCAAATGCTGGGGAAGCACCATCTTGCGTCCAGTCATCAACTCAAATGGTGACATTTTGGTTGCAGATGAAGGGGTAGATCTGATGGCCATTAGGACCAGAGGTAATCGGATATCCCAACTTGGCCCAGAATCTGCCACAAACTTCTTCAATATGCTCACAATGGTTCGGTTATAGCTCTCTACTGCCCCAGAAGAAGCTGGCCTGTAAGCAATATGTAGCTTTCTTTTGACCCCCAGTATCTCCCACATCTTTGTCATCACTTCACTGGTGAAGTGGCTACCTCTGTCTGACTCAATCCTTTGAGGTAGACCAAAACGGGAAAAGATGTGGTTAATCATCAGGGCAGCTGCAGTTTCTGCCTTGCAATTTGGGGCTGGGAGACATTCCACCCACTTGGTAAACAAGAATGTCACAGTCAACATGTACTTATTCCCCCTAGCAGAGCGAATCACGGGGCCTACAAAGTGAATTTGCAAATCTGACCATGGGAGTGTCATTCCCCTCTTTTGGAGAGGTGCCCGGTGTGTGAGGGATGTTGGCTGAAATTGTGCACACACAAGACAACCCTTCAAATATTGGTTGAGGTCCTGGCCCATGTGGGGCCAGTATGCAACCTCTCTTAAGATTTCCAGTGTTGTGTGAAACCCCCTATGACCGGGGGTGGCCGCATCATGGGTGTGACTTAACATCAGGCTTCGGAATGAGGTAGGAACCACCCACTGATCATGGCCAGCTTGGGATTTCCTTACCAACAAACCGTCTTGGATTCGGAACATTTTTGGACATTTCATCAACACTCTTAGGTCCTCTTTCCCAATGTAATCGGTATCCGTCAGGGGAAAGTTCTCAGGGTCCTCAAGGTGTTGGTAAAACTTACCAATAATTGGATCCCCCTTCTGAGCTGTAATCAAATCAGCATCAGGGGTCTCCTTGCTCCATTGAGCAGTTGAAAGATCATTGTGAGCATTTGTCTGGGACCTAGTGATAGCAGTGACCTGGATTTCCCCCAACAAGGACTCTATTTCTATTAGATCCCCTTGGATGGCCCCGGTTTTGGCCAGCTGATCAGCTAAGTCATTTCCAGTTTTGTCTGGTCCCTCTACTTTAGAATGACCATTGATCTTTTTCCAGTAGATGGTCATCCCATTCGATGTGACCAGATCATCAATGTTTTGGATTAACTTCCCATGTTTCAGGGGTTTGTTATTAGCGCATAAAATGCCTCTGATTTTCCAGTTCACCAGGTGCTCCACGAACCCGTTCCGTACATAATCCGAATATGTGATTATGACCAGTTCGTGGAGTTGATGCTGGACAGCAGTGAGGATGGCCTGATGCACAGCCATCAATTCTGCCACCTGACTACTTCGGGGACCAATTTTGTATCCAGCGGAGGGTTCTGGGAACTCCTTCACCCATGCATTCCCTACGCCAGCCACCAGTTCTTTCTCCCCGTCGTTGTCAACATGGTACGAGCATCCATCCATATAGACAGTGGGCATTCCCTCACACTTGTCTTCTTCAAAGACTTTGTGTGGGGAATTAAGGTATGCCTCCATGTTGTCCTTGATTTTTAGACTTTCATCCTCGAGACAGTTTTCTCTGGCACAATCATGCAAGTCAGCCAGACCTTGCGCGAGGGGACTCTTCTTGTTTTGGCCATATCTGACCTCCACAGGAAAGCCTTGCATTCACAGAATCCAGAAAGTAATTAGGGAATTACTCACATTTCCGGCCCGGATTCTGTCACTTTGGAGATATTGCAGAGGCTGGTGTGGAGTCTCCACTATGATGTGTTCCCCCTGGATAAACGGGCGGTAATTCTTCAATGCCCACACCGTTGCCAGGAGTGCCTTCTCACAATCGTTGAATTTTTCCTCCACAGAGGATAAAGTTTTGCTCGCATAGGAGATTACTTTATTGACCTTGTCATGCTTTTGGTATAATACTGCCGTCAAGCACGTATTAGAGAACCCCGTCTCCAGGAAGAAGTCCTTGTTTCTCACAGGGTAAGCTAGGCAAGGCGCTTGTGAGAGGCTTCTTTTGAGTTGTCTTACTGCCTCGGATTGTTCTGGACCCCATTCCCACTTGACCCCCCCTTTCAGGACATGAATCAGGGGTCTAGTGATCTCTGCGTAGCCCTCAATGAACTTTCTGCTGTAATTAGTCAGTCCAAGGAGGCTCCTTAGTTCCCGCAGAGTTGTGGGGTCTTTCAGTTTCTGGAGTGCTTCCACTTTCTTTTCTTGGGGACAGAGACCCTGAGGAGTAATCTCATGCCCCAAGAAATTAACACGGGTTCTACACCACTGTGCTTTCTGAAAGGAAAGTTTTGCTCCGGCGGCCCTCAACTGGGTCAGAACATAACGGATCTCCGCTATGTGTTCCTCCACAGATGAACTTTTGATGAGGACATCATCTACATAAGCCAGGTTACCACTTGCACCCAGGTCGGGCATGGCCTTGTGTAGGAAAATGTTGAATTCATTGCCGGAGTTGAGGTATCCGAAGGGAGTACGGGTCCATGTGTACTGCTGGCCCCCAAAGGTAAAAGCCAGCTTGTATTGGTCCTCCCTACTGACAGGCACAGTCCAGTATCCATTGGTCAGGTCTATTGCAGTGAATACCTGTGACCCCTGGATCTGGGCCAGCCCTTGGTCAATGTAGGGCAGAGGCCATCGGGAAGTATGGACCCGTTTGTTGAGCTCCCTGAGGTCGGCGCAGAGTCTCCACTGGCCGTTTGGCTTCAATATTCCCAGCACCGGATTATTGAAGGTGCTGTGTATTGGACGAATTATTCCCCGGGACTCAAGGTTCTTAATTATTTCAGTGAGGACTCCATGGATGCGAGAGGCAAACGATATTGCTTCACAAACACTGGAGTCATTCCAGGGTCCGTGGGAATTGTTGTTGTGTGGATGTCGGTGCGACCACAGTCATATGAGTCTACCGCAAAGAGATCTTGGAAATCCAAGAAAACTTGTTTCAACTTTTGCTTCTGTTCCAGAGTCACACAGGCATCAGCTAGGTTGACTCTCTCTTCCACCATCTGCCTGAAGCCTGGAAAGACTTCTGGTTTGGCTATCTCAGCGGCCTCCTCCAGCTGGGTGGAGAAGTCCCTGGTCAGAGTGCTGATTTGGACTGGAGGTCTCAGGTGGGAAAGGCAACCCTCATGGACCTGGAAAATCACCTCATCCCTCCTGAAGTCACAAGTCACATCTTCCTTACCATAAGGGCAGGAAGTGTACACCAGGAAGTTCCCCCCATGCCGGGTGAAAATCCTGTCTGGTGTTGTATTGTCCTCACTGTCACTGTCAAAACAATCCTTGGGGATTGGTCCTAACAGTTCATTTCCTAGATCATTGGAAAAATGTCGGTCATCAACCGCCATTCCAGTAATGGTGCCTGAGGCTAGAGTAATACTCTAAGTCGCTGTTATCCACCTCTATTAGAATGGTGTCAAGTTCTATGTTGACTAATGGAGTTGGGTTTACCCCCAACCCTTGCTGTTGGAGAGAAGCGTTTAGATGTATGTAAGCATCAGGGTTTTTCAAATGTTGTCCTCTTAACTTTCACTTCCAGGGAGAATTGTCGGGTCCTTTCTGGATGGTGACTTCCTCTTTGATCTGAATTTCAACTGCATAAGGTAGCAATTGAGCTGACCTAAATGCTTTTTCTGGATCATCAAAGCCCATGGGATTATCCGCTAATCGGGACCAAGCTTTGAAGTTTATTAGGTCCAAACTAATGGCAAAGCGATTGAGAATGTCACTGCCTAAGTAAAAGGCGGCAGTGACGTCTCGCACGACCCAACAATTATGGACTATGCTCTTGTTGCCAATGTAGATTTTGAGCATACACCTGCTTGGCAGGAGATGTTTGGAATTGGGTGCTTCCAGGTCCATTTCCCATTTGTCTATCAGTTTGAATGTGGGAATGGCTGGATCTTTTGGGAGTTGGCGGAACATGGCTTCGCTGATGAAGCTCTTACCGTTGTTCACGCACACTCGAGCGAGAACAGAGTCCTTCCCATCATTTAACTGAACAGGGATGAACAACTGCTCTCCAATTTGCTGGATATCAGCCAGGCTCTGAGCTGATTTCACATCTTTCTGGACTATAGGAGTGGGAGTTTCTGATTGTGGATTAGTAAAGAATTTCAGAGTGTTTCCTTCCAGTGTGGAATACCACCTTAAACTGGAAGGAAGGTTGATTTTCAGAAATAGAGAGGACCCCCCCCCCCCCATCACCAGTCTGTTGTCCTACTGCTATTACTGTCACGTCTGGAATTTGGTTGTTTTGGAAGTGAAATTCTACTTGGTCAGATTTTTGTTCAACCATGTGGCATGTGCCATTTAAACTAACATGGTTGACACTCTGTTTTAATTTTATTGGTCGGCTAGTCTGGGTCCAGAGGACCTTGTTTACGCAATCTATTAGGGGTGACAACCTTCTCAGGAGGTCATTCCCTAGTAAACAAGGGGTGCCCTCTGGAGTCACTACTATGACCGGGTGTTTCACCTTGTGTCGCCCAATTTTGATGTCCAAATCTGCAGTCCCCTCGACAGGAATTTCCTTCCCGTCAAAGTTCTGCAGTTGTCCAGGAAGAGAGGTGAGAGGGATACTGTAATTCTCCCCCCTTCCTGCATTTAGTTCCTCAAAGGCCCTTTTGGACAGAAGGGTAGCTTGGGATCCAGTGTCCACCAGTGCCAAAATTGTACCCTGCCCCTGTACTTGTACCGGGGCATAGTATCTTCCCTCCTTCTCCTCAAGGGGGCACAGATAATGCACATTTTTGGACAACTGGTGGGCTAACTTTCTGGTTTTGGACATTGCTAGAGAAGAGATTTGGGCAGAATTCTGTGGAGAGTCTTGGGAATCTGAAAGAAAAAGTTGGCAACTGGAGATCAGAGCCATTGTGGGTTCCCCTGGTTCCGGTTCTGGGCCACCCCCCCCTTTTTGGAGGCAGTCACCAGGATGGGTTTGAACCAGGGGATTTTGGTATTGTCGGTTCTGGGATGAGATGATGGGCGGCGGTAGCTCAGTCTCCACATCTCCCCAGTCTGGATTGGAATCCCTTGGGACCCATTTTTCTTTGGGAGGAGTTCCCCCATCTCTGAAGGAGAAGATCCTTTTCCCAGGATCTTCTGAGGATCCCTCTCCCTCAAATTGGAAGACCTGTACCTCCTCCACAAAGTGGGTCTGTTTGGGTACTTTGTTTCTCCTACCTCCTCTCTGCTCCTTGGGAGGCAGGCTTTCAGGGGCAGGAGATTTTGTTTCCGGTTCCTAGTTTTCCAGGGGCTGTTTACAAGTTGGGAAGGAAGCTTCCTCCAAGGCTTTACACCCCCTTCCCCTTGTGCCTCCTCCCTGGGAACCGGTGGGTTATCGGGGTGTTGCCCCCGTCATTGTTCTGGAGCACCAGGTCCAGAGCTTGGGGGATTCTGCGGTGGCATGCTCATCTGAGCGTTCTGTTGAGCCCCCAGTATGTGACCCAGATCCCGTGCCATATTTTGGACCTGGCGCTCAAGTTGTGAAACCCGCTCAGGCTGATACGGGGCTCCATTTTCTCCCCTGGGCTGATCCCGGGAAGGGTAGCTATCCCTTCTCTGGTAGTACCCCTGGTTGGGAAGATTTTGGTACCCCTCCACCCTTGGCCTCCCCTCTCCCGGATTAGGTTGTCTGGGCTCAGGGAATTGGGGAAAGAAGGATGGATGATTTTGGGGCTGGAAATTGGGTGGATATCTCGGGAAAAAGTTCTGCCCAGGGTTTGAAGAATTTCTGCCCTCCTGTGGGAAGTTGGGAGGGAAGTTCCCTGGGTTAGGTGCTTGGCCGGATCCCCCCCCTTGGGCTGGAGGAGTCCACACATAACCCAGGATTGGTCGGTTTCCCTTGTAGCAGGGACTTCCATAGTCAGGGGAGCGGGGGACCCCATTTGTGGGACTACCTCCTCGACTCCCTGTCTGTGACTGGCCCGAGGGCCTTCTGGGCTGTGAATTATTTGGTGCAGGCAGGTTTTTAGCCCCCCCCTCCCCATCTCCAAATCTAAAACGGGGGCAACCTTTACCTCTGCCACCTTGGCAGCATCCGGGGTGCTGTTGGTTTTGGGGTTTTTCGGCGCGTTATTTTTTATTTTCGATAGGCTTCTGCACCTCATAGATCCGGGTAGCCTGTTCAATGACCCAGTCTAAAGATCTTTTCTCATGAAAATCTCTCACGAGCTGGGTCATTATATATTTAGGGAGAGCATGGAAAAATGTATTGACAAACTCTTTGCTGTCTGTGCGCACCCTTCTGGTGGTCTGCGCAAAAGCACGCTTTAATTCTTGCACAAACTCTTGTGGGGCCTGATCCTCCCCACATTGCAAATTGTAGGCTGCCTTGCGAGCCTCTTGAGGATTTCTGTGAACAGAAAAATGTTTGAAGATGGCCGCCTTATAGGTGGACCATCTTAAATGATTTTGGTCCTCCAGCCCCGCAAAGAAACTGGAGTATTCTGGGGAGAATGTCCATTTGACGTACTGGATGCAGCTACTGCTGTCCTTCAAATGGAAAGTCTCCATCATTTGCTCATAGAGCTCCAAGTGTTCCCAAATGGAATACTTGGCGTTCTTATGATAAGGCGTGATGACACTCCTTATTGCCTTTATTTGCTTCAATGGGTCCTTAAGCAAGGCCCTTTTTGCCTTATTGGCCTTTTTGGTTCGGGTAACCCTGGTCCATTCATCCTCTGACTCAGAGGCACTGCTCCCAGAGGTTCCTGTCTGCTCTTCCAGGTTTTCCCGGATTCTGCGAGCCTGGGAATGGCTGGCAGAATGTGGGGACCTGGTCTCCTGTGTCCTGCGCCGTTCAGAGGAGTCTTCCGATTCCTCCTTGCTGCCAGGATTGATGGGTACCCCCCCACTGACCTAACTAGGCAGAAGTTTTCGGGATGCCCTTAATGGGCCTACTCTCCTGGGGTTCCCCACTAAATTACACTGTGCTTGGGTGCCCATACCCAGATGCCCGCCCATCCATTCCTGGGAGGTACTGGCCTATGAGCCCCATACTTCTAGCTGGATAGTAATCTGCCAACCCCGTGGCCCTGGGCTCAAGTGCGCAAGGGGACATGGGGGTGGCAGAGTCCAGGGACTGGGAGAGATGAAGGCCTCTGGTACTGGGGCTCCTGAGGTTATTCTCAGGAGTTTCTCTTTCCCAGCGAACCTCATCTCTATCCGCCCCTGCTTCCTGTTGCAATGCAAGAGCCTGCACTTTCAGTTCCTCAGTTAAGGCCTTACTAGACTCGATCAGTCTCTCCTGCATGGCTACCTGTTGCTGGAGCCTATCATTGTGCTGACAGAGAGCCTCATTTTCTCTCTGTGCCTCCCGATTGGTCCTGGAGTACTGGGCCAGTCTCTGCTGCAGGAGGGTTACCTCCTGAGCTGTGTCCCTATTGGCCTGCTCCTTTCTTGCCAGAGCATCCTCCACCCTCCTGGTGTGCTCTAACAAGTTCTGGTGTTCTTTTTGGAGGTCACCCAGTCCCTGGAGAGCCAGGTGATTTTCTTCCATTTTCCTTTTTAAGTGGCAGGCTTCCTGGCCTAAGGTATCCCTTTCCTGACTAAGAGCCTGCATCTGTGCCGCCAGGTCGTCCCTTTGCCTTTGGAAGGCACCAGCTTTCTGGCGCTCCTGGTCAAACTCTGCCTGGGTATCCAGGTCTTTCAAAATCAGTTGATTGCTCTCTGCCTTCTCCCTATCTAGGTGGCTTTGCAGGGTGACTACCTGCTCAGCACATGCCCTATTGAAGTCTAACTGTTGCTCCAGCTTTTTCTGGCTCTGCAGTAGTGAGTCCAAACCTTCTTGGTACTCCTTTTGCAAGGCCAGAAATCTGGTATCCTGGTCAGCCTTTTCCTGTTGCAGGATGTCCATATCCTCTTTTATTTTAATGATATACTGCCTACTATCATTTTCTAACTCCTGGCTCCTCTGCAGCCTCTGCTCAGAAGAGACCAGGTCAGATTGGACCTTCTCTAACGCCATCTGTCGCCTATTTGCCAGATCTTGGCTTTCAGTACATTTATCCTGCATGTCTCCCATATATAGGTACAGGTATGCCGCTATCCTGGCAATCTTATTGTTTTCATCTTTGGCTTTAGGAGCCATATATAGTTCACTCAGGGCCACATGTAATGGACCCTGATCTCTCCATATGTCTGACCCTGTTTCAGTGACCTGTTGCGCGATGGCCTGCAACCAGACCGTTTGGTCCTGGTGAGTCCACTCACCTCTCACAAATAGCTTATGTAAGAGGTGCTCCCTCGCTATTTTCATGTCTACCAAGGTCGTCATTCTAGAGATTGATCTCTGTCCTGACTTACAGAAATTAGTATTTTATTTTTGCAAAACAGACCTTTTCCTTAGAGTGTCCCTTTGAAGAGTGCTGTACAGCGTAAAACAGCGTGGTGATCCGACCGGATGTATGTATCCCGTCAGTTAGCACACTGTATTAAGCTGCACAAGTGATAGATCTAACCCAGACATCCCGGACGAGCCCCCAATTTGTAAGAAGATTCAATCCAGCACTACAGCCAAGTCAATGCCTAGCCTGGGATACTGAATGAAAAACCCTTATTGATATATCTTTATGTCCAGATTCATATTCTGGATGACAACCCCTGTATAACACCCCTCTCTTAGAATCCCCCTGACCCCACTGAGCCAAGAAGTAGATCTGTTTTGCAAGTTTAAAAGGTTTATTTGAAAAAAAATTAAACAATATATATTTATCACACTTTTATAATGAATTAATAATTGAATATCACACTTAATCTGAGCAGTAATCAATAACGGATAGTCTGGCACTAGCACACTTCTTTATAATCAATGATGAGTGGGTATAGGATGGATGAGATTGCATCTATTTGAAACCATAAAAGTATTGTTGCTATGTGGAATGAAAATGCAGTACAGAAAATAACTTGATAGGATTTCAGCAAAAGACAATGTAATCACTTTCTTGAACAATTCACCCCCCCCCCTTTATGCAATGTAAGGAGATGAAGAGGAGAGCACTCAGTTCTTAGGATTGCAATCAAATAGAATTCAGTTCAATTCCCCCCCAGCAGCTTATACAACAGATAGGAGTTTTGAAACACAGGAGTTTTGAAACACAGGCAAAAGCAGCTATCTTTTTACAAGTAAAGAAATCGGGCCAAATCGCGGCAAAATTTGCGAGTGCGTGAATCATGATTACGGCAAAAATATAAGGGGTAGCAAGTCGGTTCTAAGCTTGTTGAAAAGCTGAGATTCTAAGCTTTCAGAGGAAAGTTAAACCAAGTTCCTAGCCCAAACGGTTCCAGAGATACGGAGTTATGAACGATTTTGTGAAGGTTGTTTTTCGGATTTGAAATTTTAAAAGTTCAAAGCGACAGGTTACAGCTTGCAGCTAGAAAATGACAGGTGACAGTTCTACTTAGGTTAAATAGATTGAATTATATTATATTAAACTAAGGGATATGTTCTGAGTTTTGCTGAGTACTCACAAGAGATTTGAACAGGAAGGCGACTTTGTCACGGATCCGGTCACTGCGCACAGCACTTCACAGCAATCTGGTCTCCGGTTCCGAGTACAGCTCTGCTTTCTGGGTCACCGGCACTGCTCCTGGATCTTGGGTTCTGCTGGTCTGGTCTAGCACCGGTCTGCACGGCTCCTGGTCCCGCTTTCTCCGGACACAGCGCTTATCTGCACGGCTCCTGGACACTGCTACCGGTCCCGGCAATGTTCTAGGCAGGGAATTCAAACAGCTCGCCCGGCTGTTGATAGTTGGTTAGGTTTGCTGTATGCTGAGGCCTGCTGAGAAGAGTTCTCAGTCTGTGGGTTTAGGCCCTTACTTTGAGTTCTGGATCAAGTTCTTTGGAGTTTTAAAGTCTAAGTGTTGGATCTGGTGCCTTCTGGATGTTGTGTGGTCCGGCAGAGTGCGTTGCAGCAAATGGATTTCAATCTCTCCACCTGGGTTTCAATGTTCCTTTTATATGTTTTGAAAGTGGGTGTGTGCGCAGCATCACTAATCCAGCCCCTCTCTCAATTTATCATTGGTCAAGCTTTCCTTTCTCTCTTGATTGGGGGAAAGAAGTGGAGTGTCAGAGCGATGTCATTATATGGCCTGCAGAAAGGACACTCCCCTGTCAAATTGCACACAAATCTATATTTGATCAAAATACACATTTCTCAAATACATAGTGGTTTGTCATTGCATGTACATATTACCTATCACATGAGGTAGTCTCTGTCCCAAAACTGCTCTTCCTGAGGGCTTGCATTCAAAAATGGCAACTTATTTTCGATTTTAGTGGGTTATGCAACCTTGGTTCTTCATTAAAAGTTATACACATATACACAGGCTGTCCATACCTACTCCAGTAAATTCCCATATCTCTAGCTTAAACACAGAGTATGTGGTGTCAATAAATAGTGGGGTTTTGCCCCAGAACATCACACAAATTGGAGTTTGGGCTTGAATCGAAGGTACATTTTTTAAATTAAGGCTCTCAAAGTTATACATTCCTGTCATTTGATTACAAAGAGTTATCAGTATTTTTATAAACTGTATTTTTACTGCAATTCAGCTCTCAGAGCGGTAGTCTCCTCCTCCTAGAAACTTGGGTGGGTCAGAAACCATGCCTCTGCTGGCAGGCAGGCCTTTGTTGACAGGAAACAGTCAAAATCAACATATTCTATTCAAGTGCAAGAGCCTATTGTGTGGTCTCTGGGAGGCTGAGGTCAGCAGACCAGGGGTTCACTTTGCATTTGGTTATGACCATGTGATATCCTCTGGCTGTGGTGTGAATCTCTTGCGGTGAGAGGATTTCCCAGGCTTCTGGCCTCTGGGAACAGCAGGTGGCTAATTTTTGATTAAAATGCAGCCTTTGAAGTCAGCTGAGTCAAATTCCTTTGTCAGCAACTGCACTCAGTTCTCCTGTCAGAGTTTAGACCGCTAGCGCCGCCTTGGGGATTTTGTTGGTACTGCATCCATTTTTGGGATCTTTCTTGGATTAATGCATTCCAAACAGGAATGGTTCTTACATGGTAGTAAATAATCCTTGCTTAACATTGTTTTGATGGGGCTCCTTACAGTAAAATGGTTATGTGGAACCCCACAAAAGGGTTGAATCTTTAAAGTGGTCCAATGAGCCACGATTTCAGCAACTTTTTGACATCAGTAACAGTGGATTTTTTTTAACAAAGATCTTTCTTTACACTGGTGGGTGGCAAGTTAGGTAACCATTTTGGTGTGCGCACAAACTGCGTGGTTCTCCTGGATTCTGGCGCACATGTGGGCTTTTTGGCCATCTTGGATTTTCTAAGCCCACAGCACCAAATGTTGCAGCATGATAGCTCAAACGTGGGTCAGGACACCCAACAATATACACATGATGCGTGCAAGGTCTGTTGGTATTGCAAGTAAAATATCTCACTGCAATTTGGGGTATACATATGTAGGTCAGACATAGGAGATCGCCAACTAGACATGGTTCACAGTGTTTCAGTTCATTAATATAAAAGGAAAACCGGGTCATCGAGCCCTACTGCTACAATGAAGTTTCCCTATTCTAAAAAAGCAATAAAAAGGGTGCTCGTCAGAATGTCTTACAAAGAAATATAAACCTTGTCCTCAGTCCATACCTATCCGATTGTGCTAACCCCATCATTAAAAAAGGAAAACACAACTTGGCCTTGAGAAGCGTTTCCCACTCCATCTTCTTGGCTTGTGCTGGTTCGTGCTTGGCCCCTTCCCCAAAAGTGTATCTTTCTCTCAGGCCCTCGCATGCTCGTACATAAAGTTCAAATGCTTCTGGGTTTCTCGTTGGAGTTTCAAGCCTGGCCTCATCATACAGTTCAAGAACAGAAAGTGAAAAAATAACCAAAAGGTACAAACAGAGGGTTCCTAGTGCTGTAATTCAGACAGCACACAGTAAAGCCAGTCAACAGAGACGGGACGACTTGCTCATCCCCAAACCTAGGATGGTGGACATACCATTTCTATAGACCCTCAAATATTCAAGCCAAAGCCACCCAGTAACACGATTGATCAAAAAGAATTGGAGGTTGATCGAATTAGATGCCCAACTACAGAAACTCTTCCCTAAACCACTGCTCATTGCCTGTAAAACGGGTAGGAACTTCCGAGACCAGCTAGTCAAGGCAGAAAAATCAATGACAAAAACACAAGCCACACTACTGAAGAGGAAGAATGGCACATTTCCATGCCTCCATTGTAACAACTGTAATAACATCATGAAAGGTACCCAAGTCAGACATCCCCGTTCAGTGGTGAAAATCCAACGGAGGGATTTTGCTACATGCAACTCCAGCTCAGTGATATATGGTCTCAGATGCCCATGTGGGGTTTTCTATGTGGGCCAAACATCAAGGAAAGGTAAAGAGGTGGAATGAACATAAAAGTAGCATACGAACCAAAAACACCTGATCACCAGTAGCAAGACATTTCACTGAGCATAGGCACACCATCGCACAGTTGAAACTTATTCTTTTGGAAGTAGTCCACAAACCACAGAGAGGAGGTGACCTGGGCAAGAGGTTATACCAGAGGGAACTCTATTGGAGATGGATAGAGATACTGGACAGTCTTACCCCTAATGGGATGAATGAGGATTTTTACTTGGGGGGGGGGGAGGGGGGGCGTGGGCGACTTTTTTCTAAGTAATGGAAATGTATTCTGGAATGAAGGACCTATAACATCCCAATGTTATCTACATGATCATAATAACAATGCTGTAATCAAGATGGCATCCTCCCTGAATCGGTCAACTGGAGAAGTCTTTGATGCTCCTATATTTTGCCCATAACCACAGCTAAACAATCCCTCCACCTAGTGTGACCTATGACCACCCACTCTACATCAGATCACACATGGACCTACCCATATACATATACATATGATGTATTGAGCAGATTGATAGATAGCACGTTCATGTAACCTTATTTAACATCTGGCTTCAAAGCTATTGAGTTTTTAGATTTACTAGGTGCCATGCTCTGTGTCACTCACTGGATGAGGTACTAAGGTAGATACTATCATTTCAATGCCTATGTTTCATAATGTGCAGCATTACCTTTCTAAAGTAAATATATGACATAATCATGTTGCGTCGCCACTGGTATGGCACAGTCAAATACGACAGCCATTTTCAAATTGCCTTACAGCACCTCCAACGCGGCCCAGTCTGTTTCTAAATGTCAGCGGTCAGCAAGGTATGTTGGTAGATCCCTTTACTCCTGAACATGGTAACAAGTACTTTCACAGACATTAGATTACCTCTCATTAGATTTCAACTCCCTCACTAGATGCTTCTTTAATTCCCACAGGCTCTTGGCACTAATTTCCCCCTAAACCCCTCTTGTCCGATTCTAATCGGGCTGGGATATTCACTATTTGAACACCCTCGAGGTTTGGATCTTACACCTAGACACAGTACATACATCTGAGATAATTTCTTACGACTTTCTCTGAAGGCAAGATCATTCTGCCCTACTTTTGACTTCTGTAAGTCTTGCATTTAGTTTGCTAATGTGAACTATTCTTTTACCCACTAAGATGGATATTCCCGCCTGAGGTTATGCTACCACTTTACATTCTGAAATAAACGTGAACAGCTTGGACTGTCTGACCTTGATCTACACTGGGTGAATGATTATGGGATATACCATGGACAGGCGTATTGCGTGAATTTAACGTGTACTTATGTAAATAACCCCTACTAATGTAGACTAGTCTCGGTTTAGTTTGTAGATTACTGAGCGGACATGCACATGAAAAAGAGTTAGATTGATTGCTCCGTACTGGATCTATCCCAAACACAGAGCTGATGGTTTTATCTTGCCGATATGTTATTAAAATGTGCCGATTCAAATTTCCTTTGATTTAACTAAAACACTTGACTTTGTAGAATACTGGCCTCTGAAGACTCCATCAATAATTTATCCGATTTCCTCCTAGCATTTGACTATTGCACAATATAACGTGTGCAGGGGACGCGAGTGTTCCACAATCTGTGGACACTTAATTGTGCGTCTTGATTATTTACAACCTAGTGCCAGGGTTGAGTCTCTCCCCTGCACCCTTTACTAGCCTAACCTGTATTAACTATTGTTGAATATCGGTGTGCGCCTTGCCGTTTGGGTGTTCTTTGCATGAGAGACCAACACCATTGGTCAAGGGAGAGGGGTCAGCAGCACAACCAAGCACACTTAACGGGCCCTTACATGAAAATGCTCCTCAGCTCCCATATATGCAGAAATCACTTTGGACATTGGTGTCAAGGGAGATGTTGTAAGGTGGGTCATCAGGGAGTCTGTGTCCCCTAAGGAGAGGGTCACCCTCTTTCAAATCCTGCTTGCCCCTTTTCCTAGTGAGCATGTTGCATAGCAGGCGCACCTCCCTAGTCCCAATGGGAGTGGCACCCTCTTGGGAGAAGGGACACATTCCTTAGATTTGTCACAATACATTGGTAATCTATTTACACTAGAAATAACATAACCTTACCAAGCATAACATTGCACTTAAAGCATTTATGAGTGACAGTGACATACTTCACCTTTCTGCAGCTCTAGGCCCAACCATGTGGTTGTGGTTCCTCCTCCTTTACCAGATGTCTTTTCTAGACGTTCTCCCTTTTAATCCATTTTAATATAAAAGGCTAGAATACCACATTTTAAATTGGAAGGGGAAGCATTTCTACTCTTTTGCCCTTTTAGGCTTTTCTCAGAGTAAGCACTAAATTTCTAATTTCAGTTCCTTTTCCACCAGATTTTTGGACATAAATTAACTTTGCATGAAAACCAACATATGCGCACAGTCTTAAATAACAGTCAACTGCACTAGAATTGCAGGTAAACTGGTTTAATTAACATGGCCGAGTTTGAAGTCAGCGGCAACTGTTGGGAACAAAGTTTCACTAGTAGTTCCACTACTTTTCACAACCATTTTCACCATTCTGAGGATGGTTCTTGTCAAAGTTAAAGCACGCCTGTTCATATTACCACACTATAGCATTTACAGCTAAACTTAAATCTGTATGGTCTTACATTCACAAAGCCTGAATGACATCTCAGCCTGGATGGACTCTTGATGGCATCTTAATGAGAGGAAGACAGAGGAGAAAGGATGTCCAGTGGTATTTTGAGGTTAAATGCTTACACCTTTTCTAATATAGATTTTTGAAAGTGTGTCCATTTGTCCGATACTAAATGAAGGGGGGACCATCTAAAGGGTACAAAGGGTCCAACAAGGGTAACTGTTTACAAGATTTGTGGGGTGTAGAGTAGCTAAAGATGAAATTGGAACTAGTGTTTATTTTGCTTAACAAATGACCATAGCTATTTTGTTCAGCAACCCACCATAACAGAAACTAAAAATGTGCTTAAGAAACTATAATAAAAGCTAGGAATTCACCAAACATTAGCACAAGCAACACAGATCATCAAAACAAGAAAATACGTTAATCGACACTCAAGAAGTGCACACACCCAGCGAAAAAGAAACATGTCATCATGCCACCCAAGACACAGTCTACTTTTGGGAAGTAGTCTGCTGCTCGGCAGAGAGGAAGCCAGGACAGCAGACAGTTGAACAACACCCACCACCAAAGACTTCAAGCACAAGCAAGCAGACAGGCAGAACTGACACAGCAAGATACACCAGAACAGAGGCAAGCCAAACAACAGGATGATGGTTTGATGCTCAGCATAAAGTGGCAGCCAGGGCATCAGTGGAAAACCATGGTCAAAGCTTGGTTACTTTGTTTCCCGGGCAACACAGGGGAAATCCACTAGTAGTTAATAATTGTCCAGTCCATTCACATGGAGGGAGAGGGGGAGGGGGAGGGGGGGGGGTATTTTAATACCACCGCGCAACTTGATGTTTACACCTTCTTGCCACTGGTCAGTGGTCAGGTGTACAGTTGTAAAATGATACTAATGAGTAGTCACTTGGACTACTGTAATGCACTCCTGGGGGTGTTGTAATTAAATGTATTCAGAGACTAACTGTCTCAAAACGAATTGATTTCTGGATGTAGGACAAGTGATCTCGTCCAGGATACTCGCAGGAACCGGCTGTGGTGAACAATTCCCTGCATCATCTTTGCATCCATGCGGCTGCTCCTACCGGCCTTAAGGAAAGCATAAGACAGCGTACCCCAGGGTGGAACCTTTGCTCTAGGTCTCCGCCTCTCTAGGGCTCTCTGTCAAAACAGAGGAGATGAAAGGCTTTCCATCTTGGGATCCAGGATTTGGAATAAATTACCAAAAATTATATTCATGACATTGCAGGTTTTTCTAGATTCAAGCGCCTGATGAAGCATTATCTATTCAGGTCGGTAGTCGGTTTCCAGCCGAGCCAAGAACAGCGAGTAGGGACAACCGATTTCACAAAAGCAATATATGCATATTTCAACTGACTGGGTGAACACATTAGCAATACATGAGGCCTTACTTTTGCCCGTTCCGCCCACTTGCCTGTCAACCTTACTAGGGCATGACCCCTTGCCATGTGCTGAACCATGCCAGTCCTGCCTACCCCTTCACTCACCAGAGTCACTACAATTTCTGGTACAGTCCTGCCACTGGAAGTTGGGCGATCCCAAGCTACGATAACGCCACATCAAGACCTCACCGGTGTTACTGGAAATTCACACATCTTTTCCACCGAATCCCACATGGTACATACACTGGACTAGAAGTTTCCAGAGGTGAGAACTGTGATCCCCTGCTAATAGAGTCAGCTCATCAGCCCTCTTCTGAAAGCCCCGGAGCCCACTTGATCAGACCAGATTAAGCCCCGGGTATCGGATTAGGAGAGACAATAAGTGGGGTGGGGGGGACCAATCAACATACGGAATGTGCAATACTAATGCAGGAAGTAGCAGCAGGGTAATGACTGCACCTTTTAGTGAATGAGGGCATGTGCCTGGGTCCTTGTGGAAAGATGGTAGGTTTCGGTCTTCACACTGCACCAAATCACCACCTAGCAGATCCCTCAAGCGGTGTAAGAAAACGATCACGGGGAAATAGAAACGGATGAGAAAGTGGGAAATAGATGCTACAAACAAATGGGGGCAGGGAAGTGTGGTGGTGGGGTGGTCAATTGGCGAGTAGGTTTTATGATAGCATGGGTGCATGTCAGGCCTGCCAGGTGGACCATGGTTCAGGAGGAGGAGGCTGCACCCTCAAGTGCTGTGATACTTTGGGTGCGTTTCCAGGGCAGGTTTGGAGAATTGTAGGATGGATGCACGAGGGGTTCACTTGATCTGCATGGAAGTGATACATCTTGTGTGCCCTGTAAAACAATAGTGATATGTTAAGTAATTATGCTGAATACCTCTAGGAAGGTTGATACGCTACAATGCACTTCTCTATTCGACTGTGACGTCTTAGTCAATCTAAACTTGTTTACAAGGAAATACAGAGAAAGAGCTCACAAAAGACAGTGCGCAGGCCTGGCTTTTATCCTGTTGCATTTTGCATGTTTCATTTTCCCTTTTGCCGTTGTACAACTACTTAAATGCAACGTGGCGTTACCTCAATTAAAGCCACGATTACCATAACAGTTTACACACGAAAATGCATATTTTGAAAGCTCTGGTCACTCTCATACTGCTCTAAAGGTTTTAAGAGGGATTAACCTGCTTTTGGTCATTCTTGGACACACGGCCAAGCAGGTGGATTGCGAGGAAGAGTGGTAAGCATTTGTTGTGGTGCGGAAAAGGGGTGAGGGGTTCTGTGGTTAAATGATTAAATAAAAACAAAGCATTCAAACAGAAATGCAGGAAAGGATGGGAGGTCAGGTCTGGAAAAGTCCACATTTAGGATGCAACCTTTGGCATTTCGAGGACTTTGGAAGGTGCAGATAAGGGAGGGAAACGTGTAGCAGTCTCCAAAACGTTAACCTTATTTTGGGGGAGGCACCTCACTTCTCAATGTATGAGCACCAGCAAATGAATGCAAAGGGTGATCATTTCGAAGCCTCGCCTGGGAATTACACTCCCGACTCACCTAGAAAGAATTGCTGAGAAACATCAGTTCAGGACACTAGTAATGATCTTATCTTATGAGCTGGTTCCACTTACCCTCATCTCTGCACCCACCCCCCTCAGTCGCTCCCAGAACCTCTGCTTTGGGAAATGCCAGCTCTGACAATCTGTCATGCCTGTGCCACTGACGCACACATTGGCAACCATCATGGACTATTTGGAACTCATTTATCTTCATAATACTACTACATGTACCATAATGCACCTTGCTACAGTTATTTCCTGGTTATTCCCATTCATCAGTATTGGGACCACAATCCCCAGAAATCCTAGCGATCAGTGCTGCTTCCACCTTCTCAGGACCAGAGAGGAAGGAGGCAGATTACTTTCAGGTGTGTTGCTCCAGGTGCTGCCAATTAGCCTGCCTCAGGGCAGGGCTGTATTTAAGCAGCTGCCTGCAGGAGCACAGTCTCTTGCATCAAGAGTTCTCCCAGCCCCTTTTTGCCTTGTGCCACGATTTGTATGCTGTTCCTGTTGCCATATTATCCTGCTTCTGATCCAGTGCCTTGCTGCCCTGCTCCTCTGGGCTCCCTGCCTTGCAGCCTGCTACACTCCTCTGCCTTCAGCCCTGGTCCTCTGGGCTCCCTGCCTCACTGCCCTGCTCCTCTGCGCTCGCTCCTTGCTGCCCTGCTTCTCTGGGCTCCCTGCCTTGCAGCCTGCTACACTCCTCTGCCTTCAGCCCTGGTCCTCTGGGCTCCCTGCCTCGCTGCCCTACTCCTCTGGGCTTGCTCCTTGCTGCCCTGCTCCTCTGGGCTCTCTGTCCGCAGCCTACTACAGCTCTCTGTCCTGCTCCTCTGGACTCCCTGCCTTGCAGCCTACTACAGTCCTCAACAGTTTTCCTGCACCTTGTGCCATCCGTTACTCCAGCCCTGCTTCCTTGTTTGCAGCCCCCCTGTTTCCTGGTTACTGCTCCCTTGCTCTCTTCCTTTTTTGCAACCCCTGTTCTTGATCCCTGTCCTTCTGTTACTGGAGTCTTCTGTCCTCCCCTTAGGTTATCCATTTCAGTTATACGGTTTCCTTCATTTCCTTCTGCTAGCTTTCTCTTGTCTTCCCAGCCCTGAGTTACTGTTCTACTTTTCCGTGTACAGTTTCCGGTCTCCATTCCCTACAGTTAGATACTAGGTTTCTGCCCTTCCTTTCTTCCGGATTCTGTTCTGAACCTTGTTCTCTTTGACTTCCTTTTCCCTGGATATTTCTGTTCTTGTCTTCACTTGTGTCTTATGTAAATCCTTTGTACAGAGCTTGACTGTTGGTTTCCGGCAGGCAACCTCTGCCCCTTCCCTTGTCACGTTTTCAGTGTTGTACTTCGTGTCATTGTTTGGTTCCTGCTGGACCCGTACAGGCTTCAGTCTTGTGAAGTACCGTTACCTTGTTCGTGCCTTAGGGTTCAGGTACAGACACCCACTGCTGTTCCCAGCCATGAGCATACAGAGTGGGCCCCTGTAATAGCAATCTGTGCAGAAGGCTGGAGTTTCCAAAGGTCCGTGGAACACTCTTTCACATTTCTGCATACACCCCAAGAGGGAATCCAGTTTGTTTGTACCTTTGTATTCCCTGCCCCTTTTTGTTCACAGCTACTGTTGCCTATTCTTCTTTCTTGTTGAGCTTCCTGCTGTGTGTGCGCTTATCTGTCACCTTACATCATCACAGACACCCAAAACCTACCTTGGTGCCCTGTGCCACTCTTGACAGAGTGCCATCCTTGACACAATCTGCCATGCAATAGGATATATTAGATTACATTGTGCCACAGAGTTTGTTTTCTGGTTAGGTCCCAACTGCTCAGCCTGTGTTAGAGAGCGGGGTAGGGTGGGGTTAACGGTTATAATATATTGCCCTGTTAAAAGTCCTTCAATATACAGTATACAACAATACATTCTATCATGTGGCTGCCACACGCAAAATGTAAACTTTTCCTTCATAAAGGCTACTACCAATATCTGTCGACCAATCACATTTTTCCATGGCCTTCCCAACAGATCCTCCATTCACCCAGAGTCAATGTTTTGACCGTCCACACCAGCAGCAGGATAAGCCTTGTAGTGGCGACAGCCAGTGAGGCGCTGCCTCGCCTGCCCCACGTGAAGAAATTAGCCTTCCCATCTTCACTTCTACAAGGAACCAAAATGCCACCTTTTCTCAGCATAAACCCCCAGGCCTTCCGCCCGCGACCAGATGTCCAGCACCAATAGATGGTTGAGCATGTGAACAGTGCTATATCATTTTCCTTACTTGCTCACCCGAGGGAAAACTACTAGATCCCTATGGCAACAGAAATGACTCAGTCCAGGACCCTTTCCACAACCATGGGCTTCTAGACTGATTACGGTTTGGCTTCAGCCCAGGGTAGAATACCAAAATAGGGATGGAAAAACATGCCTGGCAATGTGTGTATGCGTGTAGAAACTGCATGCCTCTCGGCACGGTAGAACACAAGACAGTTATTATTCACACCTCATGGGTAACATGCATCTCTGAATCCTCCTTCATCTGGCTGGCCAAATTGACCCAGGTTGGGCCTCGTCTGGTCTACCTCCTGTAGGGCAGTGTGTGTGGAGTCTTGCATTGGTCATCCCCGTTTCTAGCGCTTGTCGATATCCGTGTCTGCCCTCGCCTGAAGGTCATAGGTGACCACAAAAACTGCCAGTTTGTCACCGAGTCATGGTTGAAAAGAGGCTTCCTGAGCATGTTTCCTAAATTAACTACCGATACTCTAATTTTACAACCAAATGTGTATAAAATCCACCCCACTTGTACCACATAATCCACTCATCTTCTGCATCAGGGCTGCTACTCTTTTCTCCCTAATGCCCTTCAAGATTTGCAATGACAAAAGAAATGAACCACTAGCATCGTGTCCCACTACAACTTCTGCCTACTACTTTGATCAGCGTCCCTTTTAATGTGCCACAAAGATGTCAGTGTAGTAGAGGGAACTAACAGTAATTCCTAATTGGACTATGCCAACTCCCTCCATCTGGGACGCTCGAGACATCGTTTTGTAGGATGTCAGGCAACAAATAGTTTGGGGGGAATTCTCCACCCACCCAAAATCAGGCGTGCACAATTTTCATCGTTTCCCAGACAGGTGGGCACCCTCTTAAGGACTGGTTCAATCCCCCCCCCCCTTATAGGAACAGGTGGGCAGTCAGTCAGCAAGATGGGATCAACTTCCATTCACAATTTGGTTCCCTCCTTTATGTTTTGGGCAGGTCTGTTGTCTCTTCCACTAAATGAGGTTTGGTGGCTTGATTATCTCCAGGTCGTCCTCTCACAAAATGCTGCTAGTAATCCAAATATAGGTCCAATGCAAAGCAATCTATTCCCTTCTCTTTTTCCATTACCAATTCTCTGTTCTCTCCTTCTTCCACCTCCATCAGTTAGTGAGTTAGTGTCCCCAGGTTTGGACTTTTATAGATCAGATACCACTTTCTTCAGCGGCGTACAAAATTTCTCTGGTCCAATTGGTCAAAGTATGCGAATGGGCAGTGTTCCAACATGACATTACGCTAAACCATCCCCTTCAGATACATTGAGCATATTAGGACAGAGAGCTGTCAAATGGCAGTGGCTCTAAACCCAGTTTCCCTCCCATTCGATATGATGTCATCTTAGAGATTTCTACATTAAACAATTGTGGTTTTTTGAAAAAAATGTCCTCATATGTGAGCATGTTACTAATCAATTAATCAGATTACTATCACTTAGGTGAATCCAGTGATGCGATGTTCATCTTGGCACAACATATTGTGGGCGTCTTAAACATTATGAACATTTTCTTGTTTTACCCTCCGATTTACTTATGCAAAAATATCTCCATCTTAGAGTAATCATCTCGCCGGCACGGATGCTTGGGTATATGAATCACCAACATGTGCTGTTTCTGTGAGAAACTATCCACATTCGCCTAATTTGCATAATAAAATAAACATTACAAATAGTTTAACATTCAGCAGATAGAGCTTTCCACAGTTTAACATTCTGCTGATAGAGCTTGCCACCCAGAACATATTTTTTTAAAGTTTTTTTTTGTTTTTTAACGACATTGCGTTCAAAAGTTAAACAGAAATATTATTCCATATGTCCGATTTTTTTTTTTACTTTACAAAATATTAAATAGCATCTCCAGTTCATCTTGTCTGAAAACAGAACATATGGTGTTATAGAATTTCAGTTCCTTTGCATGTGAGAGTGGGGCCATTTATGACTCCTGAAAATGCAGCCATCATGGGACCAGTGTTTGAAGGTTCTTTGAAATTGTAGCTAGCAAGGGCCATTTATGACCCAGTCCTGCCCACTAAAGTAATCACAGGATCTGGCTGCCTCTGTATCATACTTTAGGTTTTTGCTTCTGGAAAGACCTGGTTGACCCAAAGATAAGATTGTGTGGAAGAGGGATTGGTGGAAAAGCCTTTTTGTTGTATATTTAAGTATGTTAAGCCTAAACTCAGGAGACAGGTGGAAGTTGTAAATGGGGAGCAATTGTTTTCCTTGCAAAGCCTGTTCCCAGAACTAAGGGTCTAGGCAGAGTCATACAATGTTATGGTCCGCTTCAAAAGCCTGCGTTTTGCACTTTACTCAGACGAATACTTTATTTCGGCTTTCGCCATTTACAAAAGGCAATATTTTACAAATTACAAGGTTAAGATCAGATTTTAAAAAACAAAATAAACCTACATTCTACAATTTTAAAAGTGCGCACATTTAGAACCGTCTACAATGTAGCAATATAATTAAAAGGTCCTTTCCAGACATGTAAAAGCGGCGAGAATATACTCCCACAGACAGAACAAATTTCATTGCCTCCAAAACAGTTCTAACATTGTTGCCAACAAAAGGTCTTTTAAGCCATTGGCGTCTTAGATCCACTAATTTTGAACAGATAAGCAGGAAGTGTTGTAACTCCTCAATCGCACCACTGCCACAGGTGTAGAACTTGGATCTAAAGTGCCATGCATGACATACAGCACCCCCCCCCCCCCCCCCCCGAGTAGTAAAATGTTTAATCTTACCATTGCAAAGATAAGTCTATGAATGGGAGGCCGAATATTCCTCAGCATGCCGAAATCCTAGTGCACAGACCTTGCCATTGACCAATGTCTCAATGAGCCGAGATTTAACATACCATGTGTTGCAAGATTGAATTCAAGGTTCCTTGCTTTCTTTTTCAAATCATACAAGGACACCCAGCCCTCGTGTATCTGTTTAAAATCAATGTCCCACTTTTTACATAATACCTCAACACTTCTTATGCCAAGGATATTCACTGTAACTGACTGATTTTTAGATAGGCCTATGTCTATTTTCCGAAAATAATCAAGGAAACCAAATTCGGCACGCAAATATTTAAAATACCAGCTTCAAAAGGCAAGAAACAAGCAGGGGTGCTTGGACACACGCCAAGTAGCTTCCTTAAGTAAATGTGCAAGATGCGATCCATGGCAATACAGGATGAACTCCCCCAGATTTCACTGTAATACAGGACAGATGAAAAAACCTTCGCTTCCATTACCTGGATGCATTTGTCTAGACAGAGGCTACTAAACTTGTAATAAAATCTCAAAAGACCCCTCATGCCAGAAAGTAGTCGATTTTTCAGCTGCTGTAAATGTGCCATCCATAGACAGTTGCTCGAAAAAAAGCACAACTAAATAGGAATAGGAGGCTGACGTATTCATATTTGTATTATTCACAGACCAATTCAGTATCTTTTTGTTGGCACCAAAAGCCACTATCTTTGTTTTGTTTAGATTTAGGCTCAAGCCATTAGCCTTAAAGTAACTGTTTGCATAGCTCAAGCTGGCCCTTAATCCTTTTGGTGTTAAATCTAATAAAATGGCATTGTCTGCATATAAAAGGAAAGGGTAGAGAACTCTGTTTAGACTAGGCCAAAACAGGTCTTTGTGTGAGTGGTTCAGCATAAAGTCTGAAAGAAAAACAATGAAAAGAAGCAGGGCCATTGGGCAGCCCTACCGAACACCCTTATACATCACAAACTCCTCACTAGCATCAAAGCTTGGATGGCCGATCACCGAGGCCTTAATATTAGAATACAGAGAAATAATGAACTTCAAGAGGGGTGACGGCACCCCTATTTTGTAAAGTTTTTTCCACAAGAGTGAACGATCAAGAGAATTGAAGGCTTTGGCTAATTCCAGGAACCCTACATACACTGTACCGCCTCTAAGATACACTTACTTATCTATTATAGTAGCTAGGACAAATGCGTGATCATCCGACGTAAAACCCTTGCGAAATCCTGCTTGGTGGATGGGTAGTATATTATTCTCCAATGCCCATTGATTGTCCTACTCGTGAGGCAGCTGGCAAAGTTCTTGGCACCACTGTCTAATAGGGATATCAGGTAGTAACAGTGAGGGTCCAAGGAGTTCCCCTTTTTGAAAATCTGCTTACGATGGCTCTTTGTCCAGGATTTTGGAAGAGCCGAGGCAGAGGCAATTCCTTTGAACACTTTGACAAACACAGGTGCCCACCATTCAGGGAACCAATTAAATATTTCTGGCTAACTCCGTCAGGGCCAGGAGCCTTGCCCGGCTTGGCACTTTTAATAGCCACCAGTTTGAGAAAGTAATGGTACTATGGCCATTGTCAAAAGAGGACCAGTAGTGCCATGTTTGTACAGAATACCCCTAAAGTGGGCTACCCAAGACGATGGGAGTATCGGGCTAGCACTATCCTGGTGATCATCTCTGAAACCAGCTGGGACCATATTCCAGAAACCTTTGACGTTTCTGTCTCGTACGACTTCTTCCAACTGCTCTCACTGTAGCTTGGTAAACACTTTTTTCTATAGGTCAAGAGCTTTTTATAGTCGCACTTGAGATTGTGTATGCCCCCTGCTGATTTAGATTTGCTGCTAGTAAATAACCAGAGATATAATTTTGCTGTGCAATATTCCACGTCATACCAGAAAGCATCCTGGAATGTGCCCAGCCATCGGCAGTCAGGATGCTGATAAACACATTTGTTGGAAATAGCTGCAATTCGTTTTTCATATGCCACAGACGAGTCCACTGGGAGTGTGTCATGCACCTGAGCAAGCATTTCTGACCTGGCCCTTTACTCCCGACAAGATGGTTTGTAGCTTATCTCTGTGTAGCTTCCTTGAGCTTACAAATGGAACTGATTCAAAGGAGGAAAGCAAAAGGTGTTATACACAAGTTGGTGGGGAACTCGTTCCATTAAAGCATCAGAGAATTGCCATCACTTTCAGGGCACTCAAAGACCTCGAAGTAGAGTACACTGTGAAACAAAAAGCAATCCACCAAGCAATAATCAATCAGGGAGCTCCCGAGTTGTAAGTACATTTAGAAGGGACATCACCAGGCCGTCTACTATTTACTTCCACGAGAGCCGTGTGAAGCAGGCAAGCATTGAGAAGATTGCCACAAGCATCGCCAGAGATAGGTTTCTCTTGGGGATACCACAAGAGGCTGTCAGAATCGGGGTCTACAAGACCACACATTTTAGCACTAAAATAGCCCACGATGATTATATCAGACTCAATCTCATTAACCAAGATGTCAGCTAGCCTCCCATTAGGTGATAGTGTAGTTTTTAGATCTTCCTTTGGGTGCAAAAATAGATATTAGCTAGCACAGGTTTGCTGTCACTTATTGCTTCCAGCAGTGGAGATATTTAGAATCTGTTGGAGGGGCTAGGGATAAGAATGGGATTCCATATAGGTGCATTGCGCACAAGGGTCGCCAATCTCGTTGCGGACCGCTGTGCAGGATGCCAACCAATACTCTGGAAACAAAGCACGTAGGACAGAACCATCCGTTAGTCATGTTTCTTGCAGGCACAACACATCATGGGTTTTCAACCAGTTTAGCCAATCCACATCATCCAGTGTATTGCATCCACCTGCTACGTTCCAACTAAGTATTTTCACAGATGTTGCACATAAAGTAGACTCTGCATTAGCTATATTACATGTATTGAACCGCTTGGCTCGGTCAGTGGGGCAGTTTGCATAAATGGCTAGAGTGGTCTTGCAAGTGCCCCTTGCTAAGCAAAAGCATAAACTAGCTCATTGGACTGTTTAGATTTGGCAAACACTTGATCAGAATGCTGGGCCAGACGTTTTTCAAGTTCGTCTCTTGTCAAATCCATGAGCAGACCACACAGAGTATTCAAACCATGACTTGTACACTTCACCTGGCTACTAACCACTTAAGGAGAATTCTTCTCAGGGCACGAAGAATACCAGGTATCCTGCAGATGACATATCGTGGACTTTGCATCTCTATGTACATCGATGCCCTTAATAGACATTATTTCACAGCAGTTTAGAATGCATGAGCAGAAGAAAACATCAGAAAAACAAAAACTAACATTGCAGCCCTTACAATACATACAGTCCGAGAGAATTCGAACATTGGTAAACAGGTTAAACGAGATATCGTTAACTCCTAGAATTTTGACAGAGCTTTAACTAAAGTTCTCTTATAGGAGCTTGTTTCCATTGGTAAGGCCTATGAAGTACAGTATTAAGTTGTTCGTTCTCTCCATCCCGCCAAGAGGTCCTCGCCAGCCGGTGTTCCACTCTTGGATTTTGAGTGAGACACTGCAGCATCAGCATTGCACCCTACCGATGTCATCGTTGGTGGCTGGGCACCAGGATGACACGCGTCTTAGCAATTTGGCCCTAATAAGGTCAAGAAGTGGATTGACCAGATACAGGCATTTTCATATGTTTTAAGTTCGGGTTTAAAGCTGGAGAGTAGTCCTGGGAGCCTCGGCCAGCGGGGGGCAGTAGTCCGTCTTGCCTGATGGAAGTACACAAGCACTTATCCTGAAGAGGGTTCTCAGCCATGGAGCCGGTCATTCTATTGATATTGGACGCACCCTGCGTAGATGACACAGCAGTGATTTTTTTTTGCTACTGGAACTCTGAGGTTGCTATCCAGATCCTGCATAACCAGTGTTGCATCGGACCCCTGCAGTTTTTGCGAGGCCACGCCGCGTAAAGAGATTACTGGCGT
The DNA here is from genome assembly GCF_040938575.1 of Ambystoma mexicanum. Taxonomy (NCBI): domain Eukaryota; kingdom Metazoa; phylum Chordata; class Amphibia; order Caudata; family Ambystomatidae; genus Ambystoma; species Ambystoma mexicanum. The sequence goes on along the minus strand of NC_090932.1, from coordinate 1,474,040,375 downwards.
GTTATGTGCTGCAGTACAGGCGGTACACACCTTGTGCTCGATTGGTGGCGTTGGTTTCACAGTTGACGCGATCGGCACTTGCCACCTTGAGGTCCTTAACATCTGGGATAGAGAGTGAATTATATTCAGGCATTTGTCCAAACATGCAGCATCTTTTATTCTTAAATCATGCAACGTGCAAAGGGAATTGCTCATCTCACAGTAAGCATTGGTTAAGCGATTCACACACACTACCAAAAAGCTTGATTGCCCAGGATTGTTTCCGGTCTACATGAACTTGATGACTCCAAATAATCATCCAACGTTTCAGACAAAGAGGCGATTTCAAAAGTATATGGAGCTCCAGCTTCCCCTGAGAGAATAGACGTGGCGGAGGGTGGCTTGACCTGGGCCACAGCGTTAGGCCTGTTTGACATCACAGGATGTGTCAGTCCATGCATTAAGTGACCATTTTGATCACCACCAGATGGAATCTCGGCTGTGGTGGGAAAGTGATCAAGTATACTGTTAGAGAAACTGGATGAAAAATGTGCATGCCTGCAGATGCGCTAGAGTTGGATAGACCATTGGATTTCGTGTTGGGCGCTTTTGCTGTTCAATGGAGTTTCAAATTGGGTGGCTATGGGATCCACGGTGTGGGGGAGAAAATTGGAATACCCACATATGGTGCTAGTGCCCATCACACCTGATTGTCTGCCTATGCAGGTTTCTTCATAGTGGCAGTCGATGGAAGCCTCCATGTCCTCAAGGGATGCCGTATCCTCAAGAGAATCCCTGACTAGAAGCTCCAGGGCTGGACCGGATTCTACAGAATTTGGTATATAGACAGGGAACCTGAATCTATTCCCACTGCAACATTTCCAGCACCCACAGGCCACGCGCTCCCTGAGCTTGCACCCAATGAGTGGTGGTCCCCAATAACAAGTGGGCTACTGCACAAAGTCTGAGATACACTTGGGCCTGGGCTGGAAGGACAGAGAAGACCAGAGGGGGCCTAGGGACTAAGAAGCCCAAAAGGCACTTGTGGGTGAAGTATGCGTAAATCACTCAAATCGGCAGTTGTCAGTGAGACATATGGAGGGCTGCGGGGCAGCCTTTATGTTGGTTCTTGGGAGAACCTGACTTCTCAGGGCCTATTTTAGTGTAGACTGCTTAAGGTCGTCTTTGTATCTTCCTGCATAGCAGCCTACTCCACTCAGGCGCATAGGTTGAGTGCTATGACCAGCCGGATTCTTCCTGAGGATTTTGCTAGACTTGCCCATTTAGCACACAGTGAGAGCTGAAAAAAAGCTAGGTCAGCTGGTGTCCAACTACCTCAATGTGGCTTTGTGACGTAGCTCTAGCTATAGAGTGGCAGACCCTGCACCTCTGACCTCTCAGCTCTGAGTTGGTCACTGAGACCTGAATTTTGGGCGCTTGTGAGCGCAGGTCGGGAGTGCAGGGTCTTTTGGAGTCCCACACTCTACTCACACGCATGTGTCCAGGGTACTGCAGATACTGTAGTACCAGACACAAGAGGGATCTTGCCACAGGCAAGTGGCTAGGTTTTTGGTAGTAGGCCATCCAGCTCCAAAGGCAATGCAGGCAACAGCGGCACAGAGGGCAGGGAGCGGGCAGCAGCCTTTGAAGACTTGCTTGAGCTTGCGTCCTTTGTCGCGTTTCTCGCCTCCACCACGCCACCTTTCTGCTTTGCTACTTTACCTGCTTGCCATAAAGCACTCACTCAACGCCCACAGCAGCCAGCGCCGCTTCCCCTGTCTACACACAGCTTCCTTGCAAGGCCTGTTCCCAGAACAAAGGGTCTAGGCAGAGTCATACAATTTTATGGTAAGCTTCAAAAGCCTGTGTTTGCACTTTACTCATGGGAAAGCATGATCCATGAATTGTAGCCAGTTGGTGGTGCGCAGGCGTGGGAGGGGGGCAGTGTTTGCAATTTTACTTTCCACGCCAAATAGGCCTTATTCAGGAATGCAGTCTTTAAAAGTCATTTCCATGTTGAAATCGTCACCCAAAACAGAACAACATTATAACTTTTTCTTTGTAATCAAACTCTTGTCCAGGACTTATATTTTAGATATTTCCTTTCTACAAAGCAGATTCCCAGTCCTGTAAAAGAAATTATACATAACGCAAGGCCCATATTCGATTTTTACTCCTACGAAATGCAGTGCTTTTCATCCCAGGTTGGACCGTTTTCCATTTACTAAAAGATTGCTGGATTCTTTCAAGTAACTGAAAAGATTCCTTTCCTCCCCTCCCCCCCATGGTCATATAACGTTGGACATTTACTCTTGTGGTAGATCGGCTGTGTGAGAAACCTGAGGGTATTCTCATGCCTAAAATCCCTGATGCCTCTTCTCAGGTGGACATGGAAAGGCCATTGCTCTTGAATCCCACCCTGGGGTTGGAGAGACGAGGGATGATCACCTGGGTGATGGGTCCTCAGAGTTTGGGAGTGGGGTGCCCTTGGGTGAGACATGGTACCCCCTTCCTTAATTGTGACCAACCTGGATCTTCCCCGAACTTTATGGGGGTATTGTAGGACATCTCCCCTCATTTAACATCTGAAATTACTGGGATGAGAAAGAGGAGACTAAGAGTGATGAACACTACACCTTTTCACCACTGAGAAGAAGAAGATGCCTGTAAAAGTATGGTGAGAGTCAGGCGTGTCCTCTTAAAGAAGATCAGGCAAGTCTAATTAGACATCCTCACCTGCAGCCGGTCAAGGGTCTGCAGATGTATGAAAGGAAACCATTGACGAGACAAAGAGAGCAGCAGAGAGGCCTGTGTGGAAGAGACCAGGGGACCCTTCCTGTGTGGAGGCAGCTGTGGTGGAGCCTGAAGTGTGACAAGGACACAGACGCAGGCAGATCTTCCCTAGTTGTGGAAGCCTCTGTGGAAAAATCTGAGAAGCCAGGAGCTTCTAACTGGCATCAGAGAGAGGGGACGCTGCCCGTGTCCAACACGAGGCAACAAAGTTGCCAGCGCTGCAGAAGTGAAAGCGACACGCAAGCGATGCTCGCTGAGGTCGGAGCGCCAACCTGGGAAGTCGAGAGGAGGAGGAAGAGCTGCCGGAAGACACTGTAAACCAATGAGTGCTGGGTGTGAGAAACCAAACAGTATCTCACCTGCTAGTCCTCGGGGACTTGTCATCCAGGTGGCCAGGACACGACCATCAGTTTTGGATACAGTTCCTGGGGGTGGCAAAGTCAGGCACTTAATCCTGCATACACCCGATAACAATTAGCTCTCCTCACACAAATAAAAAGGAAGAAGACACTATGAGCAAGGCAGAACACAAGAACAAGCAGAACTTCGGGGACGGAGACACACCTACTGGAGCAGAGCAACAGACCAAGGAACGAGAGCAGCGGGCAGAAAACCCCAAGGATTCCCTATTGGAGGTCGTTGATTCCAAAAGGCCGCAAATGATGCGTGGAGAAGGCCAGATCCCACAAGTGAAGATTGCATTGTGTTTCAAGGAAGCCAGCAACCCTCCCGGGTGAACGCCAGAGTTGGGGAGGAAAGGTCAAGCCTGTGGTACTAACCTTGACTCGAAAATCGCAAAACACCAAACAAAGAGACCCACAGCCGGTGAGTTGGCAAGCGACCCGAGAGACCGGTGTGTGTTAAAGTGAGTAAAGTTAGCAACATCATATCACAAGTGAAGGCTGCACCCGTGTGGATGTGAACGCAAAGAAGGGCAGATCTGTGAATGAACTTTGATTTAAAGAACAGCTGGGAAATCAGGGATACTAAGTAACAGAGTAGTCCCGGTGAAAGGAAGTAACCCACTCGAAAATCTCTGTGAAAGGTACTTTGTGAAAGTGAATGAACAGTAAAAATAACAAGAAGATTAATTCCTAGAGAAGGGAAGAGTGAAATTTGAGTCGAAGTGGTCCTGCAGGGGTCTGACAAATACACCAAGCACATTCGAATATCTGATATCCGAAAGGGGTCCGAGCCAGACAGAGGGAGAACCGGGGTGAAATAAGCTTGGAGGAGGGAGCCCCCTTGCAACTTATTTTGAAGTTTATCATAGGAGATCTAAAGAACTGCGTAGTGAAAGGTCTGAGCCCAGCAGAGTGGGTTCTTTTTGGGAACGTTTTGGATAAGACATTATTTTGGAAGAAAGAGAAAAGAGTCTCGAGTTTGGAAGGCCAGGCGGGCCACGATCCACAGATTTTTTAACTATATTTATTGTGTTGAAAACCGAGCCCGTGTCATCGTCCCTACAATGATCGCCTTACAACATAAGGCCTAACGTGGGGAGGAGAGCTGGTTCAGCCACTTTTTTTCCCTTTTCATGCTTTTTGTACAAGAGATAGGACAGGCATTAGGTTTTTTAGCATAGGCAATTATGATTTGACTGACTCCATTAGGACTGCATTCTTTTATTATTTGAGGGTTTAGGCTACTCCAAGCTTTTTTTTCCAATCCCAACTATTTAAAGAACGGTTTTTACGAACTGTACCCATTGTGTCAGTCTCTGCTTGTGATACCATGCATCCACTACATAGGGAAAAGACACTCGGAAGCCGGGGCACTCCGGGTGGACTGCTTACTACGAATGAGGCTCTGTATGAATTAAAGCTACAAAGCGAAATGAGATACATATTACATACCGAACTGAAAGGAAGTTTTCCAATAGCGCCAACCTAAGTATATTGAATACCAAACTAAATTAAAGTTTCCAAATAGCGCTAAACTGCACATTTTGAATATCGAACTAAATAAAAGTTAAAACTAACTTTAAAGCTCTATATATTGAAGACAGAACTAAGTGAATGTTTTAAACAGCGTTACACCACACACATGGAACGCTGAGCTGAATGAAAGTTTACAACTGAGATAAATCAAGCAGGTTGAATACCGAATTGGCTCAAAATACAAAAAAGTTACTCATCTTGAATATTAATGAACTTTATAAGAAAAACCAAGAATCAATACAGATTAAAAGGAGAAAATCCATATGAAAGCAACCTATGGGAAAAGGAATAAATGTGTAGAAATGCAACCCAAAAGGTGGGCATGAACAGAATTACCACCAAATAGACTTTGTGAATAAATGCAGTGCGGCAACACCAATGACTGGCAAAACATGTGACACAGCCAAGAGGCCAACAAGGAGAATCTAAAGGAAGCGTGCCTTTTCACGTAGGGGTGAATGCAGAGAAACCTGTGTGGACTGAAGAAATAAGAGGCCCTGGTTGCGTGACCTGTGATGGGTGGACCGTGTGGTCTGATAACTGCACCTAGACCAATGTGCCTTACATTAAAAAGAGGTCAAGACGCTGCAAAACCTACCAAGAAGGAACACTACGAGTGAGCCGATGACGCCAACCAGAAGAAGGGTCAAGTTGACCCAGAATTGAGTTGAGCTTTGAAAGAGTGAATCATTCATTGGTTGCAACTTTGAAGTCACGGGGAAGGGAACCCAGAGACTTAATGAACTACAGCTACCTTCTTGAGGACGGAGCCTAAAGACCTTTTGTTTTGAACTGTGTTGCTTGGAACTTGGGCCAGGGAACCCCGAGGATTGTTTGGAACTGTATCACCTTGAAATTGAGAAAGCTAAGCTTGAGACTTTTGTGATCTTTCTTACACTTAGGGAAGGGGAGCTGAAAGAACAAGGTGCAGGCTGGAAGAAGCTCAGAACTCGAGTTAAACACGATTTATTTTTTTTATTATTGACATGCCCGCACATTGTTTAGCTTTAGTTGTGAGGGCAAGTATAGGCTTTGGACACAGACAGACTTTTACGGTAAAAAAAAAAATAAATAAATAAATTTAAAAAAAATAAAGAATATCGCAGCAAAAATGCCATGGTTTGAACCGGTAAGGGTGTACCCGATTATACCATTTAGGAGGAGCAGGGGTTTCGGGGGGTGTCCCCCGCTCCCCTTAAATGGTATAATGGGTCTGGGAGTTGCGGGGGTGTCCCCCGCATCCTTTAAATGATTGTGGCGCAAAAAAAACACAGCATTTTTGCCGCGATATTTTGTAATCACAGCCATTTTTGCCGCGATTTTATGACATGGCACCCTTTTAACTCAGACCGTTCTGCATTTTGTTCAGGTAGGAAAATCCCACCTTAGTATAGGGCAAGTTAGGCCTTCTACCATCCTGACATTTAAGTTAATAAATATTTGTTTCAAAACTTAAGTCTATTGTCTGTATCTTGCTTCATGATGCCTTCACAGCTGCTAACATCGCACGTGCAATTTTTCAGATGCTGTTCAAAGGCTGCAGCTCACATGTTTGTTTTTAAACCGGCGCTGTTCTTTCTTTGCAGACTTTTTTGCGGTATAGATTTCCCTACAACATCTCCCGTCTACATATGGTCCAGAACACTTCACCAAAAATAGACCCTCTGGTTCAATACCCACAACACTGATATTAACAGATTGGCTTTCATTAAATGCCTGAAGTGGTTACAAATACCTCAGCAAAAATACAGCATTATATAGCTGCAGTTATGCCCCCTGCATAACGGGCATTGGGACAGTGCACCTCCATTATCACAGTCCTCCACTATGCCATATACAGCATCCCCTAGACCCTCAACAGTGAACCCAACACTGGGATGGCTGTGCATTACATGCCACCTGCTGCTTGCAGGCCACTATGTGTGATAGGGTGGCACTCGGCATGGGGGCCTGCAGGGCTTCTGTACCTGTAGGCACTAAGGAGCCTACACCCATAGGAGGACAGGAGGGCATCGGGTTACACATCCCAACATGAATAGATAAGATCAGTAGACGCGTCAATCAACTTCCATTCCTGTTTCCCGGCACATTCCTGCAGTGGAGCGGTAGGAGAAGCAGAGTCATAACACCAGGCAGAAAGGTATACGTTCTGTGTGTGGGAGAGCAATGACACCGAGGCAGAACTGGGCATAGATTAGGAAAGTGCGGAAAAATGTCTCACAGATAGACAAAGTGGGACACAAAATGGCAAAGGGGAGCACATAAGGGGCCAACCGGTGCAGAAGTGGGGCAAAGAGGTTGGCATTAGGCAGAACTGGGGCAAGAAGCAGCATGTAAATGTGTATAGTGGCAATGCTGCCCTATATTGCTGAGACAACCAACATGAAATGGGGGCAGTGCTGGCATATATTGTTGCGACGGATCCCATGATTCCCTATGGGCACAAGCATCATGCACACGTGTTTCACAGTGGCAAAGTTGTAATATACTTTTTATCAGGCCTCCTGAAAATCTATGGGCAAAATAAAAATTGAACATGCGTTGCTAAATGTTTCATTGTACTATTGTTGACCCACCAGATGGTACTATTGTTGACCCACTGCAGTATTTCAATGGTTCCACTATAGAACAGGATGTAAATTCAATGGCTTTTAACAGGCATTTTCAGAGAATGTACCATTTAGAAACAATTAAATTAAAAAAAAAAAAATCCTAATCCTGGTCCTCAAGTGACTGCACCCACCCCACATCCAACAAGTGAAGTAGTGTCATGGGTTTGTGAGGCAAGCAGGGGTGTTGCTAGGTCTGGAAAAGATCTGGGGCTATATTATTGTCAGGTCTGTTGGGACTCGGGGCTAACTAGCCTTTTGGTTGTAGCCCCTATAGCTCCCTCAGCCCCCCCCCCTCCTCAGCAACGCCTCTGGAGGCAAGTGAACTTTCCTTCCACCTAATGTGACCCTTTACCCAATTTAATGTAGTTATCAACGCTCTCCATTGTCCACAATCCAAATACAACACACACAACTTGACCCCTAAAGAAACTGTATGGGATTCCCCTTTGTTATCCGTTTGATTTAAAAGACATTTTTTTAAAAAAGACAAAAAATAAAATCAGACTGGACAAGTGCCCTCATGGTGTGAAGAGCACATGTATCCCGTGGTGAAATCGTAGACCACAGCTCTTAGCATGCTCTGATTTACAATGTGTAGAGAGGCAGATGTGCACTTCATCTCTAGTGCCCACCCCCCCACCTCTGTCATATTGGAAGAACAACAAAAATTATAGTCCCAATGCTGCATCGAAGATAAGAAAGACGTAATGCGCCCAGACAACCGTATCTAATGTACCCCCGCAATGATGTGGTAGAAGGATGTCTGCAGACGCCATTGAACATAGAAGAGCTATACGTGAAATCTGACAAGAGTAAAGTGATGTTACAAAGGAGACACGAGGACACACTGAAACATTATGAGACTACTTAAAGAATAAAGATGTGACTAAAGTAATAAAGTAACTGAACATACGAATATGAAGAAATCATATACAATGAGAAGATAAGTGAGAAGAGATGTACATATGCAGAAACACAAGGTAGATTAGACATATAGAAGCTTGCTGCAGTAGAAAATATAACACTGGTAAAGCGGCCATGATAAAAAGATGGACGTCGACTCTGTATAAATAGTAAGCAAGAGGCCTGAAGGAGAGAGATCGAGGCTGCAGAAGCTGACAGGCGCTGGAAAACAGCTTTGTGGAAAGAGCAAAGAATATCCGTTTGGCTTGGGATCAATGATATCACATCAAGAAATAATTGCAAGGCACAAGAGAAGTCAAAGAGGATAAGCTACAGACGCACAACATATTTCTCTTAGATTAGGTAAAGGAGTGAACATTTGCAAGTGCCAAGTATTGAACAAACAAAGATGCAGAAAGCATATGCAAGACCGAGCAACCAAGTCTCCAGAGGCCAAAGGGAGTAATAGCACCGGGTAAATAGAATCAAATAGCACTAAATAAAAAAGCTCAGAATGGAAAAGAATCGTGGTTTCCTCACACGTGGTGCAAGACTGGAAAACAAGGCCTATTCATTAAGCTCTAGACGAAGATACCAATGTACCTTCACTCCCTTAAATGTTCTGAGGAAGAGAGTAGTCAGGAAAGTCAACTACAAAGAAGCCTTGCTTTAGGGCCTAAACTGACGAGAGATGCTAGGCTAATTGGCCAAGTGGGCAGGGCTCCGACGTTGTTCCCCGCACCTGGGTTTCATTTTACTTACGTGCTTCTAAAGGGCCGAATGTCAACCAATTATGAGGGCCTATGTAGCGATAGACCATAACTTGTTACAGAAGCCAAACTGCTGTTATTCTGCATTATATGTAGTTAGAAGTAGTATAAGGCGTGCCTACCAGATAAGGGGAAGCCAATTGTGTTACTTACACCTACATGAAATATAGGTTTACATGTTCCCCTAACCAATCCCTCCATTCGATAGGTTTTTACTATTTACCATGTAGGATGATGTCATAGCTGAAGTACATCGAGGTATAAAGCTTTTGTGTAACTGAAATGCATCAGAGTGAGCTGCAATCTGTTTGTTCACCAAGTTTCCCTACTTTATTGAGCCGATAATAAAGTAGTATTTTACCATATCCTTGGAGCCTGTCTGGTTATTTGGGTCGGAGATAGTTTATTGGTAATTCCATCTGGCACTTGGAACACTCCAGGTGATACTGTACAAAAGGAAAAAAGGACAACTACAAACGCATGCCTACAAGTTACAGCACGAAAAGCGACACTGAATAAAAAGACATGACTGGAGAAAGGAGTAAATGGAGCCAGTTGACAAAACAAGATGTTGAATATTCTGCTTTCAAGCTGTTATTGTCGATGATAAGAGTGCATGCAATGTTATCTTGCATTTGTATAGTGCCTACTGCCATAGGTTATGGCAGTGAAGTGCTTTTTACCTCTCAGAGAGGCCAAGGAGGAGTAGGAAAGCACATTCAGTAGTGGTATGGAGGAGCAAATTTGGGTAGATCTGGTAAGGGGGAACAAATTTGGGTAGTTCGCTATACCAGCAGACCAACGATAAAAGATTAATTCCAGAAAACATAGCCACATTTCACTGCTGTGAACACAGTAGACCTTTATTTTCTCAATTTCGACTGCCACTTCATTTTACTGGGGCTGCATCAAAAACTACCAGGATTTCCGGTGTCATGCGGGCTCGGACAACGAGCCAGCCATGTAAAATGAAAACGAAAAAACAAGTGAACTGAAATTCATCAACCTTTTACTGAGGGATACAATTCCAATACAAACATGAAGGTCCTTAAAGGGCTTTTCAAACCCCCCTGCACAGACAACACTGCTCAGGCACCAGAGAAAGAACCCCCTAACCTCACAGCAAATGGCAAATGTTTGCAGCAATGATAGGAATCTCCATTAGATGAGGCTTGGGAAGCTACCAAGCTTGAACAGCAATCTGCTATGTCCGGTTACATCGAGTGGGGAGGGAGCAAACAGGAAGACTCTTATGGGCTGACTGCACAAAAAACCCATACTCGCCGTTAGCGGAAAAGGTCGCTCCAATGTGACAGGCCATGGCTTACAAAAAACATGCTAACCCAGCTCCCTGGCCTTACAGACTAACTGATCGATAAACAATCGCCAAAACAAATTCAAATTCATCACTTCCTGTCCCTTGCTGCCTCCCCCTCAATTCCTCAACCTTCATTCCGGATTTCGTCCATCTTATCCCCAAGGCCACGCCCCTCCTTCTTCAATACCTCTTCCTCCTCTTTGTACCCCCGGGGTAGCCTGTTCATGCAAACAGCACTACCCACCCTCCTTACAGCGATAATCCTCAGGCTTCAACCAGCCATCATTTAACCAACCGTGTCCCCGGCTACCAATCCACTTTCCCCCCAATTGCCCCGATGTCTGAAGACCCCCAAACTTACCACCAAAATCTTCCATGAAAGCCAGGCTGACCTGCCACATCAGCAACAAAGAATATCACAGTACAAATATTCCTTTCTCGCTACCGCCCTGACCTGTTACCAAAAGAAACCCCTGCTCCAATATTACTCACTTCCCCTTAACCTGTAAATACTTAAACTGACGTTTACAGGGTGGGTGGGTAGGCAGGCAACTAGTAACGGCGTTAACCGCTGAAAGTTAAAGGAACTTCGCCAGCACCTGTATATATAAACCGGGGGGGGGGGGGGGTGGAGGGGCAATTCTATCCCTGCCCGGCTCACTGGCCGGGTGCAGCGCCCAAAACCACCCCGGGGAGCAACGCATACCGTGTGCACCCCAGGACCCCCCTTATCTCGGGCAAAAGTAGCAAGTTCCCCCCCCCTTCAGTGGTAGCTGGTCAATTATCTCCTTGCAGGCGCAAAAATAATTCCCACAATGGCTGCGCGACTGACCAACCCTAGCGAAGCTGCCTGAACCAACCAGACATCGCCCCAGGGCGTTTCTACCACAAGAAAATTGTCGACATAGTGGAGTGAAATGGTGCATTTTACAGAAGGCTTCGTACATACAATTGTGTAAAAAGGCACACAATTTACAATCGGTTCTCTAGGGAAAGGCAACATTAAACACGTATAATAAATGGCACATGACTAGTACACAGAAGCATTTCCACAATATTTGTTTGATGCCTGTGCCCACAATGAAAGCCATCACTGCCTCTGTAAAGCAATATTCAAGATGCAAGGTGCCACATATATATATATATATATATACACACACACACACACACACACACACATCAGTATTGCCATGGTATAAACACTTGCTGTGCCCATATTTGACAGCATTGGTTTGTAAAACATGATTTAGCCAGTGCCCAATATGTCCCTGTACTGGCACTGTCAAACACATCGAGATGGTTCTTGTGCCTACCCCTTTGCACACACGCATGCATACACCTGCACTCGCCGTCACATACATACACGTGCGCTCACCATCACACAATACTTACGCACCGATACATTCTTTTGAAAACGTGCCTCTTTCTACCATTGCATCCTCTAATTTTCTAAAGAAGGCTTCTCCCCGTGGCACATGCTCAAAGTGGAAGCAAGGAGGAAAGGAATCTCACACTTCCCTCCTGGCGTCCCACCTCTGCACGGCCTAGAGGACAGCATCTCCAAAAAGACCCCGAAGGTGCCCCTTGGCTACCCCTAGTGCCTGGAGGGACATCGCACCACTCCCTCCCCCACAAGTGGGGCAGCAGCTGTCCTCCAGCCCCTCCCCCCCCTCCTCCTAGAAGAGCAGCTCCCCGAGTGGCCTACCCACATAAGCAGCAACCCCCAGCCCCACTACTGCCCCTAAATCCTTTAGCAGGTGCAGTACCCATGTCATAAATGGGCTACACAAGTGCTGTGTGTGTGCGTGGCAACTGATGACCACGGTATCCAGTCAGTAGGTCGAATGCATTTTTTCGAAATGCAAATATGTCGAAAACATTTCGTCTAAAACGTTTTTTCGAATTTATTCTTTTTTTATTTAATACGTTTTTTGGGGGTTTTGGAAGTAAAAAAAAAGTAAAAAAAATAAAACGGGTTTGGGGGGCCCCATTTAAAAAAAAGAAACATTCTAAAAAAAAAATGTAGACGAAATGTTTTCGACATATTTGCATTCGAAAAAATGTCATTCGAAATACTCACTATAAACCGATGACCACAGATCCTGGCTGCATAGAATAAAGAAGAGAACGTCGTGAGATTTGGAGGAGGTGAGCAAAGGCCTCCTGCACTTGGCGGATATCTTTCCTCCAGAACAAAGGAGGATTTACCCAGAGGCAGAATTAGCGCCCACCATAACTCATCCAAACTCCAATTGAGTGCAATGGGACTTCACAATGGGGACCATCACCACCCCGACACTGATCATTTGGCGAGTTTACAGCCACAGCAATTGTCGGTAATGCTAAATGAGTTTGGCCAAAAGCAATTCCACTAAACTCTTAATGAGTCCCACTTCCTTTTCCTCGTGTTAGTTCTCCAACCCTAAGGGCTACTCAAAAACGGAACCCCCTGTATGAGACCGCAGGTACCGATTCAAGGATGTCTGGTTATTCATTTAAAAGGCATAAACACGATGCAGTGATCAGAGACTGACAGCAGAGGGCAGTGTGTCCCATGACACAATCAGAGCCTTCAATCTTCAGGATGGCTGACCAGGAGAGTTTGAGAGGGAGATTTGAGGCAATTGGTGACGGAGGGAGCAAGCAAGTGATGGAGGATACCACGACAAACTCTTAACTGTGGACTCTTTAGGAGAGGCCCATCAGGGGGCACACTACCCATTATGCGACCGAGATGTGAAGTCTTTCAGGAGCATCACTAAGAGTGCAGAAAGAAGTACGGTAAGAGGGTAACAGGGACTATGGCGGTGCCACTGTGTTTACCCCCTCACCCAGCAGTTGCCCCGGCACAATGCCACAAGACTAGCCTATTGCAGGGGAGGACACCGACCTGAGGAGGAACCGGAAAAGTGGACAGGCACCATCAGGGATTGGATAAAGCAAGGCGTGTGTTCCAGCAGAGCCTAGAGCAGGAAGCCTTGGCTCGATTATGGGCAGTGTTTTAAAGTGGAAAAAAAGAAGTGCATGTACTCACCAAGCTACAAAGCTTCCGGCGCTGTCCGGTTCGGCACGGCACCTTGGGCACAGGCCCCTTTAAGGCACACCCCGTTTGCAGGCAAAGCTCAGTAAGATTAAATGATGTGCCAAAGAGCACACGTGGCAAAAGCAGTGCATCCAAGATCCTTTCACCCAAGCGTCCAGTTTGTTGTTATGTATTGCGTTAATAAAGTTTGAATATCTAGATTACATGATATTTTCTTTTTTTAAGTATCGAACTAGCAGATATCATATCTGTAAGCTAAGCTTTAAAAGGGGAGTTGCATGTTCACTGTCATTGCTTAAAAAGAAATTCGGTAGGTAACTGGAGTTGTGTGCGAGTTTTCAGTCGAAAACATTCCATCACAAATATTTACATATTAGAAAGGTCACGGCTCATAACAAAGAAGCATCTTAAAGTAGTTTCCCAGGCTTTCCAAATCAATCCCTGATCCATCAAAGAACAACAATGGTAACAGGTGAAGCCCACTTAGCGAAACAGTGTCACGTACCAAGTGTGCTGAGAGCACAGGGCATGCATGTTTGCCTCCTCTTTGGTTCTGCTGGATGGGCCCCGTAGGAGACGTGGGTACTGCGGGTGGTGGAGAGAGAGGGTGTTGCTTTCCCCAGCAAAAGATGCACAAGCTTAATCCTTTAAATTGCAATAAAGTGAAATTAAAAACTTTCATTTTCACCTCGCATAGCCGAGTACCAGTACTCTCTTTCAGGCGTTGAGAAGTGCAGGTACTCAAGGGGTGTGAGGGCCGGCCCATTTAAAGCACGAGTTATGGGGAATACACAGCATGGAAGTAAGGTTTAGGAGCACAGCAAACTATGGAAAAAGTCCTGGTTTTGGAGAGGAATCTAGATTTTCAAATGGGTGTGGTCAACAAGGGTGTGAGAAATTATCAGCCATCAACAGCCTGAATGGCGCTGGAAAGATCCACTCTTCTATTTACCACAACTTGCTTTCCACTCTGCATTCCTCGTAGGATACTTCTCTTCTTGCTGCTAAACTCCTTAATTGTATCCCAACGCCCCCCCCCCCCACGCCCCGTCTCCACCCTCTCCCCCCCTCCCCCCGACACCTCTTCCAATAGTCTTTGCATTCTGGATTTTGCCAAATACTTTCCCAATAAGGTGTCCCAGTTGAGCTCGTCTATCTCGTCCTCAGCTACTCCCAACAGGTGGACTGTTTCTTCCTCAGTATTGGCCTCTTCCTTCTCCTTTTCATTCATATTGTGTTTGTCCTCTTCTCAAATGCTCACACTACTGCCTCACCTCACGCCATGACCCTCTAGCTTCTTCTCTTGTTATTAAGGGCTTGCCTCAATTACTTCCATTCTTGACATCTCTTTTCAATACTTCTCTCTCTACATCTTTTTTTCCTACTGGTTTCATGCATGCAGTCATTCTTCCTATTCTAAAAATCCATCTCCGGATTCATCACTCCCTGACAATTTCAATTCAATTTCACTCCTTCCTTTCTTGCCAAAATACATGAATGTATTGTGATGAATCTAATGAGGTCTTGACTCCTTTCCCGCGGAAAGGCCAGGGGACGGCAGCTGCTACCTGATCCTGACGGCAGCTGTATGAGGGAGGACCATACGGGGGAGGCGCCCCTCAGGAAGGAGGGCACAACATTAGAGGAAGTCACATATCCCCCACTCCCTTTTATACTTCATGTAATCCCCAGTATCAACCAAGGAACAGTATTTTAACTGAGACGGAGAAGAGGCAGGGAGCACTGATGGTTACTCCCAATAGGGTCCAACACCAGCTTCCTCAATATCATACAAGTAACAACATGACAACTGAGACGAGAAAGAGGGATGGAGCAATGAAGATGACCAAGACCAGTAAACCAATATAGCGGTTTACTCTTGTTGGTCAATCATGCCGGGAGGTTTAAATCTGCAACATCTGAAACCAAGGAGAGAGAGCTGCAGAGGCTGCGGCCTCTGCAGACACCGGTCAGAACACTGAGGTAAAGCACACTGTGGTAAACCGGTGTAAAGGCGAATGTAGATGGCATGAAGAGCAACCAGAGTGCAGGAAGCACGCCGCCTGAGAGTACGAGGTAGCGGGAACCATGCACAGAAGAGAAGGATGCAGCAGAGACACTGCCGCTAACGGGATGCATGCTGAGCCAGCAGATTGAGAGGAATAGAAGCAGAGAAACGTGAGAGACACTGAAAGCACCCTGTAAGCCCAGGGAAGACGTACGGGTTAGCTTAAAGTGTGTGCCATTTCATTAAAGGAACACAAGAGAGGAAAAGGGAAGCCTGTGACGAGGTCAACCCATTTATATATATGGGATATGAGGCAGAGAGGCGGACAGACGACCCCGGAGACGCGGAATGAACAGAGCTGACAAAGCAATGACTAAATGTTCGAATATAACACGGCCATAAAATCGGGTGAAGCGAATTAACGAGTGAGATCAGTACCTTTATCTAATTAATGAACATATGGAGGGAGTAGGTCATACCTAACATGGATGTTTACATCTTGAGGACATAAGGGTGCAGTCCAGCGAAAGGACACCTGGATAGTCCCATGCGCAGAATAAATAAATTAACCAGTGCATGCATGATTTGTGCTACTCTCTTTCAAGAATCCAATGGAAACTGACCCAAAAACCTCAATTGCAAACAGGGTTGAATGAGTCACAATTGTTTGCTAAAGACTTGGTCTGTAGAATACTAATATCAATTAGGAGTTAAATGGTATAAATCCAGTGATTTTAAAGTTTGTAGTGGGATCAAGTTGGTTCCCCTGAAGAAGTTCTCATAGTTTGAGTAAAAAACTGCTCCCAAAGGACGAAACATGTTGGGTATGAAGCACTGTGATTCAATAACAGTGTCATAGGAATAAAGCTATTTATTATGAGATACCTTTCAGAAGAAAGGAGTAAGATATTATATCCTAATATAAGGGTTTAAAGGTCCCTAGTTTAAATAAAAGGGTCCCTTTACATATAGGAAAAAAAAAGAAAAAAATAACCAACGCAGTGTTTGCACTACAATTGTATTGGTCAAATTGTTTTTGTGATATTATTGTTGAAATTTTGCACTTTTTTGCACTTTTGCATTTTGTACTGTAAGGTTGTTCTACCCCTAGTGGTCAATTGACCACTGCAGGTGTATCAACCACTTTAAAATATTGACTTGAGGTGCAGTCAAAAATATGCATTTTTTGTATGTTTGTCTACATGATATTATGAACGTTTTTAACCACACCAGGTTTTAAAATAAAATGTGTTTTAGAGATATAAAACAATTCATTATATATATATATATATATATATATATATATATATATATATATATATATATATATATATATATATATAATGAATTGTTTAATGAGATATATATAAAATAAAAAATATTTTTATAATTACATATGTGTGCTATCCAGTAACTATTCGGTCCATGGTCTGGGCGATCTCTTTTTGAAAGAGAAAAGAGGATTTATTCGTGAGAGAAGGTTCTAAGGAGAAGTGACACATTGGTTCTCAGGTTTTTGACTTTTCTGTTTGCTAAATGGGCAGAACCTCTGTGTCTTAAAACTAGCCCATAGTCTCTTTTTTGTTGTTGTTGTTAACACATTTATAAACCATGCCATGAATGGGCCGCTGAATCCATATTCCAAAATAAGAAAGGGGCAGAGACCCAGCGTATGGAAGAAGGAGCAAATATTGAACAGACTTTGCTAAACATGTGCCTATAAGTCAACATTGGGAAAACACAATTTTGTGGATAAAAGAGAGAAGCTGCTTGCAAATCCTGGCAGGAGAGTATACCAGGCAAGGTCAAGTCTCTGTAAGAAAGTGAAAAAGATGCCATTTAAGACCTGGCAGGAGAGAATACCCATTAAAAAAACAAGTGTTTGTACAGATACTGCAAGCAAAGTGTTTGAATGACTGAATAGAAGTCCTGGCAGGAGAGAATAACAGGCAAAGCCAAGGTTATCCGAGAAAGAAAAGAGACTGCATCTAAGACCTGATAGGAGAGTATACCAGGCAAAGTGAAGTGTTTGTAATGTACTACAGTAAAAAAAGAAACTCAAGGAAGATCCATGCTCTTGGGAATGGTTGTAATGGTGGAAGCATACCAGGTGGTCTGCGAGTCTGGATCTTGCACCCACATTAGGACAGGGCCAGGGAAGAGAAGAAGGGGAAGGGGGGAGGGGCGACAAGCTAATTGCAAAGAAGGAGGCTGTAATGGTTTGAGGCCAGCCAGTCAAGTGCAGGTGGGGGGCCTGTAAGGGCAAGTGCAAGATGAGGAGGGTCGGATGGGGTGGATCAGGGGAGACCAAGTGCAGGGGGAGACTGGACGGGGGGGCTGATGCCCTGTAAGACTCTGAAGGACCCAGTCTGCCAGTCAAGGGCAGAGGGGGGAAAAGGAAGGAAGAGGAGAAACGGAAGGTCTTGAGGAGCTTCTGGAACTTAAAGAAATCTGGCTGAAGTCTGAGAGGGGCAGGGAGGCCATTCTAGAGTGAGGCACCTGCGGAGGAGAGCTACTCCCACACCCTCTGCTTGGAAAACTTCTGATCTGCGGAGAGTTAGAGCTTGACGATCAAAGGGCTCTAGAAAGGAGGTCTTTTGGGTGAGTGAGTCGGGCGTAGTGGGGTCCCATTCCCTAGAAAGCCTAGTGGATGATGCAGAGGGTCTTGAACTTGATCCTTGCAGCAACCGGGAGCCAGTGGAGAGACTTAAGGGCTGGAGAGATGCAGTCCCTGGGCTTGAGGCCAAGCATAAGTGTTGCAGTCCTATTCTGGATTAGTTGAATGGGGTGTAGGGAGGAGTTAGGCTGATTGAGGCACTTTAAAACCTAAATTACGCGTAATTGCTATTAGTATTCCCCGTATGAACGACCCCTAGTTCCTTGTTGGGCTTTGCTGAACAATATCGAACCCATCTATAAGTGGGGTATCCATAAACAGGGTTTCCTGTGAGCAAACAAGGTCTTAGAATGCGCACAGATCTTGATTTCCCAAAATGCTTGCAAAACCTCTAGAGTTCCAAGATGCAATCAATACCTTCATCTTTCACTCTTCCCAATCTTTTTATTTTCCACCCTTATAAAAAGAGTCTTTGATTGGCACCCATTCATAAGTAACATGTCTTTGCTCTGTCGAACCACCTTGCCCCTGGGCATTGTACGAGAACTGTGAACCCACCATGAACAGAGAGTTACCCACTTGGGGCTATACATCAATTCGGTTTTTGTCCCTCAAATTCTGTTGAAACGGCTCTCCCTTCTTTCTGCTCATTGCTCTAAGCTATCCTATATTCTCCTCTTCTTGACCTTTCTGTGGATTTTGACATGGTTGATCATCCTACTCTTCTTGCTACCATTTTTTCTTTGGGTTTCTCTTGCTCCATTTTAAAATGGTATTGATACCACTTATCTGAATGCACCTTTTCCGTTAATTGGACTGCAAAACGGCCTTCTTTCTTCCCTTTAAAATGTGGTGTTCCCCAGGGATCTGTTCTTGGTCCCCCACTTTTCTCACTATCTACTACTCCACTTTCTCTTAGTGTTGCTTCCTTTGGTCTTTCCTGTCATTTTCATGCAGACGATTCCCAGATCTACTTCCTTATCTGCATTTTCTGGCTCTCCACTCAAACGTTACTGCCTGTCTCCTAGATATCCAATCTTGGAAAGAGAAGAGCCACAGAAAAAACTGGAAATGGTGCTGCACTCGTGTGGCGGAATAAATAGGCAATAAAGGTCAAAGTTTTGATTCTACAAGCCCCTCTATTTGAAAAGTTGTCTTCGGAGAGCCGCCGTTGCCCCGGTAATTCTTGCAGAAATGGATCAGGTAATTTCTGGGATGAACAAGTGTGTCCCTCTTTAAGAGATAGAAATCGATGTGGAGCAGTATGGCTCATAGCACTTTTGTGTCACTTCAAATACATGATGGAGTACAAAATGACCCAGCCAAGCATTGCTCATCCCACTTTGCCTATTCCAAACAGGTGCAGTGGAAATGGTTTCCTCTACATTGTAAAGTGCATCCAACTTGTACATTTGAAGACTTTAAAATGCGCAGAAACGCCCCGTGATTTCAGCAAAAACAGTTGAAACGGGTCATCTGCATGTGCGCATCTAAGATTGTTGGGCATAGGCAATGTACCACACCTAGATGGATTGCTGGGGGTAGGAAATGTGCCACACTTAGCTGGATTGCTGGGGGTAGGAAATGTGCCACACTTAGCTGGATTGCTGGGGGTAGGAAATGTGCCACACTTAGCTGGATTGCTGGGGGTAGGAAATGTGCCACACTTAGCTGGATTGCTGGGGGTAGGAAATGTGCCACACTTAGATGGATTGCTGGGGGTAGGAAATGTGCCACACTTAGATGGATTGCTGGGGGTAGGAAATGTGCCACACTTAGATGGATTGCTGGGGGTAGGAAATGTGCCACACTTAGCAGGATTGCTGGGGGTAGGAAATGTGCCACACTTAGCAGGATTGCTGGGGGTAGGAAATGTGCCACACTTAGCTGGATTGCTGGGGGTAGGAAATTTGCCACACTTAGCTGGATTGCTGGGGGTAGGAAATGTGCCACACTTAGCTGGATTACTGGGAACACTAATGTGTCACTCTTAGATGAATGTATTGCTACTAACTAACCATACTAAAAACTCATTCTCACCGGCAAATTCTGAACTAAACACAATCATACCTCTACACCACCACAAACCACACACACTCCACAACATCCAACATGAAACCAAAACATACACAATCAGACCCGAACACCACATGATGGCTACTGACCGAAAAACGCACCAACGCTCAGTGACCGGTTTCTCTGAACTGAAGCTGCCAACAGCACATCAAAGCTCTCGCTCTTCTCCCTCTCAAACCCACTAAAAAAAAAGAAAAAAAAAAAAAAAACTCCCATTGCAGATCCGCCTGAGCGGCAAGAGACCACACAGGTGGCGACAGTGCACGGTACACGACCCATTAATATTAACATGTTCAATACTGTTTGTGAATTCTGCGCAACATTTTGGGCACAAGTGAAGGGGACACGCTTGCGCATATCACCATTTGGGCCAAAGAAAGTTTTGAGCACCCAAGTCCCTAGAGTTCTAATTGCACAAGTGCAAAGGTCTATTGCAAACCAACCAGGACAAATGGAAACTACGTGCAGGTTTATAGTGAAAAGATCGAAAAAAAAATCTCGAAAAAAAAAAGTCGCATTTTTTTTTCAATACGTTTTTTTCCAAATGGGGGGGTTCCCCCCCAACCCCCCTTTTTTCATTTTACCCCTTTTTTTTCTTACATGACCCCAAAAATACATATAAATAAATAAAAAATTGGACCTTTTTTTTCCTCGAGATTTTCAAGATTATTGACATTCGAGATTTTTTTTCCGACCTTTTGACTGACCACCACGTGCATTATTGCAAAAGCAGGATGCAAAATACTTTTGTGGAGTTGCCCCTTAATGTTGCATGTAGGAGCCACCAAAAATTGTTAAAATGTTTTCGCACCCAAACCTTATATGACTGTCGCCCAAGCAAGCACCTGGAGAGCAATATCCTCCATGCCCAATGTGGACACCCCCTCAATCACAATATCTCTGCCCCCAGATGCTATGCTGCCAATCAGACCCCCCGCCCTAGGCAGCAACACCCTCCCCTAGAAGGAACCTATGCTGCCACCCAAACCAGGGCCGGACTGGGGTATCAAATTGTCTCAGGCACCAATGAAAAAGTGGCCCACAGTTGCAACTGGGAATTCATTCCTTTTGTGACAGACTGTTTGAATAGCACCCAATGGGGCGTTTTTTGATCAAATGTAATGCAAAATGTGCAATTTAAAAAATATTTAATCAGCAACATTGGTCAAAACTACTAGCCACATAGTGAAGTAACTCATCAAACTGGGCCACATTGACCAAAAAAGTGGCCCACTTTGACCCAAAAACCTGGCCCATACATGCAGTTTGTGTTTTTGGTTCGGGCATTGCCCCGTTACCCCATCACCTGTCCCAGGGTACGCTGCTGCCACCCCAGCCCACTAGAATTAGGATGCCACCCGATCGCCTAGAGCAACACAGACCCTAACCAACTCCCCACCCCCATAATGTGCAACAGATCCACCAGCTCCTAGCCTCGTGCAATACCCTTAAGCCATGTGTTGCTACCCCCTGCACCCTGCCCCCAACTCAAGCAACAGGTCAGCAGTCCCTAAACTGTCACCCCCCAAAACTGCTGCAGGCTCCAGCGGGGGCAACAGCACACCCAGCCCCTATGCTCTCCAGTACCCCAGAGCAGCAGATCCTTGGATCCTAATCTGTTGCCCCATATCTGCCATCTCCAAGACACCCCTCACCAGGGGGAGCACCCGCGCAGCCCTGTGCTGCTTCCATTACCTGCAAGCAACAAGGCCTCGCCTGCTTGCCTCCTCCCTGGTAGTAGCAGCTACACCCCCCGGCCCCCTCCCCTAAAAATGAAGCAGCAGCACTCACAGCCTCGGGTCCCCAGCACTTGCACACCCCGCCCCATCTGATGGGGTGCATTAGCCAGCCACCTCCATCTCCCCCTTCTCCTGTCAGCAGCCCTTTCCCTCCAGGGTGCCCCTGGGAACTGTGACCCCACCCCCAGTACACCGACCTGGGTGCTGCACCAAGTGACTTTTTGAGAGGGGGGGGGGTCCCCATGGCCCACGATAGCCGATATCAACACTGCCTATTCCCCCTCCTGTGTAAACAGCATCTTCCCTCCACACACTGCACTCCAGGTGTCACCTTCCTTCCAGACCCCCCACACCTGCTGCACCCACGCCCCCTCCCCCCCGCACCTTCCACCACATTCACACAAACCATCTGCTAGCGGAGCGCCTGCTACCAGCACAGCCCCAACCATATACCTCAAGACAACCCTGACATGCTGCCAGCCAGGTGTGCCACTCCCAGGATGCTGACACTCACAGAAACCTTTGACCCATCTCCCAGTCCAGTCGCGTGCACGCACATCCTACCAGCTGGCCTCATTACCTTGCCACTTCGCCCCCTTCCGACACACACACACACTTAAATGTGTCCTGTTCTACCCACGCACACCATACACGGTGTTCTCCACACCCGCACGCAGTGCCAGCGTTCTCCTCTGCCTTCCGGCGGTCTCCACACATCCCCTTACCCGCTGTACCCCCCCCCCCTCTCCTTTGCCCACTCACCCGATGACGTAGGCCAGGATGCAGAGCTGCACCAGCCTGTTCATGAGCCCCACCTTCCGGCTCTTGATCAGCACGATGCGGGGGGTGTCGTACTCGAAGACGAAGTTGTAGAGCTGGAGGCAGCAGGAGCCCCCGCCGGCCATCCTGCCCTGAGCCCGGGGCCTGCAGTCATATGATGCGAGCGCCCTCGGGCTCTGGAGCAACCTCTCAGCCCGAAGGAGGAGGAAGAGGAGGGCAGCGCGCACGCTTCCGATAGGACGGCCGCCGAGCCTCCACACACCGTTCCCAGAGGGGAGCCACACCTGTCTGTGGCAGAGGTGATCCAGCCGTGTCCTGTTAAGTCAACACGCCGAGGGGGGAAGCACAGGCTCCCGGGAGTCAGAGGAAGTTCCTCACTGCACACCCGGCGCATGGGCCTGCGGCTGCCAAACTTACACAGCTTCAAAACACTTTCTGCGCAATACTCAGCCGTGACAAGCTGTCCCTTTGCATTCTGGAACTTGTTGTCCTGCATTTATAATAGGTAAAACAATATTAACACTAGAATACCAAGAGTAAAACCAGGTGAGGGTGATTATGGGTGCAGACCTTTGATTTTCAAAGAGGGGTGCGGGGTATTGTTGTGCATATAGTGACAGCCTTGCCCTGCAGGTCCTCTGACACCAATTTTGCCTTCAATGGCTGTGCATTTGGTATAGCGTTCTTTCATTGATGGGTGAAATTTCGGTGTGTCCCCCCAGTACATTTTATCGAAAAAACTCATTGAAATATATAGGGGGGGGGTTGGAAAATTAAATATAAGGGGTGGGGTGGGCGGGAATAGGTAAACAAAAAAAAACAATAGGGGCTTGGGGGGGGAACAAACCCCAAAAATAACAATAAAATAATTTCGATTCTTTTTTCGGTAAAAAATACTAATCGAAATGTCGCCCATAGATGAAATGACATAGAACTGTGCAATCGGGGACATCCCCCCCAGTCATTAAGTTTGCTGTTCAGAGCTTGTCTGAGGTGTATTTAGGGGTAAATATATTTATTCGTCAGATCGTATTTGTCTGCCAGGCCCCTAAAGGGTATTAATTCCTCCTGTTGAATGACATTGTTTACTTTCCTAATCCCCTTAACAGTTCAGCGTGGCTGGTTGCCCAAGTATTTGATTTCTGGTAGTTCAGGTGTTTCCCACCTTGGCGATTCCCGCATAATTTTCCCTCCCATCCTATAGCTCTGGTCATTTCCTTATGTGTAATATCCATTCGTTCACTGTCTGTAGCTGTGAAGCCCAGCAATACTTTTGAATGTGCGGCCCCCGCTTCCCAAATCGACCGGGTCAGCGTTTTGAGTGCTATTGTCCCCAAATCATTGATTCAAACCATTGCTTTAGGGTTCGAGTAAAGTAGTTTAACCCGTGAGTTTTAGTAACATGGCCTAAATCCTGCTTTCTCCAGCATCGCCCACAGAAAGTCCCACCTTTTGGAGACAGAGGCCTTTTCTGAGTCGAGGGCCATGAGTGCGTATGGGCCCTACAGGAGTGAGCCTTTTCCAGGTGCGTTGTGTGCCCTCCGTAAATTCATTCTAGCCCCCCTCCCAGCGACAAATCTGCATTGATCCGAGTGTATCAACTGACCGATTATTTTGATCAGTCTATTTGCTAGGATTTTTGCTAGTATTTTGGTCCCTCAGTTCAGAAGGGATATAGGGCGAAATGCAGGGCATATGTGTGGAGGGTTCCCTTCTTTATGACTGACCACTATTATTGCCATTCTTAGGTCGTCAGGCAACCCCCCAACTTGGAAACTCATCCTGAAACATGCTTCTCGTTTCTTTGAGTAGTTTCTCTCCTGCCTTTTTCCAGAACTCAATTGAGAGCCGTGCTTGGACCGCCCCGATTCTGGTATAATTCTCGATAATATTGGGCAAATTGGGGCAGAGTTGACACAGTCAACACAGCGAGAGCATTGCAGTAACTTTTCGCTATCACTGGAGAGAGGAGGAGCCTTTACCACAACACGTACCCAACACCACGGAGTGGAGCGGAGTTCGGACAGAGTCAACACAGTCTATACGGTCTTGGCGGTGTAGCAGCTTGGCTAAGAGATTATCCCGGGTGCTCCTCTGGTAAGAGACGGCGGGCCTTGGTTTACACTGATCCTTGGCTTCCGATCTCTATTAATGCCACGTGTTAACCTTATTCGTATATTCTCGTACTTGCTCCGCATGGTTCGTTTGATTCTGAAAAGCCCGTTTTTGTCGCGGGAGTGTGGCGTTACTATTCTGGTCCCTACCAGCGTAATAGCCTGCGGATATTGACTTGAATGGCCAATCGTCTGACTTTGCCTGGCAGTTTTTTAATCTTATAAAATTATAATATTGCGGGAGGGTGGCGTTGCTTACTTTAGTCCCTTTGCAATGTCATAGCCTGCGTTTCTCGCATTCATTGCAGGATTTCTGTCTTGGAAACTTGAATTGGAGCTGGAACTTTCAGAAACGTTCAGAAAACCAGGGCAGGCGTGTGACCGTGTGATCCGTCTTGTTACGCAACGCCATAGCCTGATCTCTTAGTAATCTTTACTGGACCTTGTTTTAGCTGGAATATGAATCGGCATGGGAGTGTAGCAGGGGATGCTAGAACCCGCCAGTCCTCGAACCAGCACTGCCAATTCTCTTACTTTAAGAACTCTTGTGGAACTGTTAACCAAATAGTGTGTTCTCTCAACTCTGATTTCAACGGTGTGTGCCCCTCCAATTTAACTTATCCATGATAGATTATTTTTTTTTATCTCCATCATATAGAGTGTTTGTTTTGCAAAACAATTTTTAAATAGCCGCCATCATATAATGATTTTCTTGGTTCTTTACCCTGGTTTTTAGGGGGAATCATATATTGTGTTTTCAAGGATTATCGTTTTATCCTTTTTGATATCAAATTGTGTGCTTTCTAACCAGTTGTTGGATTTTTTCTTTTTTATCTGGTGAATTTGCTCTGAATAATTGGCATTTTGTTGCACATTTTGCATATTTTATACATCTTGCATTTTTCCAGACCCCCTCTCTTTATTGAAATCCCCTATTTAGGTAATCCAATAAGGATCAGCGAATTTGTTGCACATTTTTCTGTACACCTTTTATTTTGCACATCCCCTACCCATTACCCCGTTCTGATTGCTTCCATTAGGGGCATCAATTAGGAATAGAACAAACGAAAGAGAGCTAATAGAAAGTCACTGTTTGTGCTAAAATGCGGAAGGGTTTGAGGAGCCAAATGGTGCCCCAGGGCTCCTCTCCATCTGATTACCTGGAGTTGCCGGGTACTACCGCCCTCACTAAAATAGGGAGAGGAGAGAAAAAAAATTATCCCAGGGGTGCCCTGTAATACATTGGTTGGCACAGTCAATACCGGTACTCTTTTAGACTTCCCCTTGGCAAAGATCAATGAGGGATTGAATCTGGAATCTAATGACCAGCCCAGTGGGGATTTCCGTGAAGCCTACGCATGTAGTGGTATTCGTGGTGATCTAATTGGCCTGAAAACTCCTAATCGGCCTTGCAATTGGAAATTAACCATGGCAAATCAAACATTTATCCAGTCCCCGATAGCGGGGCAAAGAATGATCGATTCCTACTTTGGTAAAAAGGTAGGAACTAGCACAGAGATAAAATCAATTGTCCCAACTAAAGCCATGGCATTTATTGACCACTCTCTAATGACTAATGGTAATTGTAAGGCTGATTTTAGGGAGATTCACAACTTAAGCATCATTGAATTTGCTGAGTTAGAGATGAGAGGGATAGAGGGAGTCGGGAAGGTGGGTAACCCTGTGAGTGTGATTCAGCAGACCTGTGATGCATCTAGGCTTAATTCACCGACTGCTCTGACTAATCTCACTGAAACAAATGTACCAATGGTTGAAAATGCTATTCAACCCCCCCCTCCCCCGGTCTGAGGCCTCAGATTCATTGGGAGATGGGGGGGATGCATCATACTTTGAGAGAGGTTTACGAACAAATTTGCCTAACCCATCCAACGCTATCAGCCCTGAATATGGTACTGACTTTGTTTGTTAACCTGTATGATGATATTTGGCATGAACTCAAAGAACATAGGGCCTCATCACGACTTCGGCGGTAACCCTTAAATCCGGCGGTAGCGCTATTACCGCCAGATTTAAGGGTCCGCCAAAGCAGGACTTCGGCGGATTTCTCCCCAGCTCTGAGCTGAGGGGAAATCCACTGAAAATTTGCACTATTACCGGTGGCGGGAAATCCGCCGGCGGTATAAGCGTGAAATTTCCCCATTGAGCCCAATGGGGAATGGGGCGTTCCTGAATGGGCTCAATGGGGAATGGGGATTGACATTACTGCCGAACTCGTGATCCGGCGCTATTAGCGCCGGGGAGTTCGGCGGTAGGGCTAATACCGCCCGCGCTAATAGCGTAACCGTTACCGCCCAAGTCGTGATGAGGCCCATAGTCTGTTACTGTTGCGCCTTGGCGAAAAGTTGAGAATCTGAGTAGAAGTAATGTTCCTACTCCCTCGAACTCTCGCCCTAACACAGATTTCATTCTGACAATTGTGAGGGAGGAAACGTTATCTCCTCTTAAGAGGACAGTTATCTCCGATCCTATCTTAATTAGTGACGACTCAATTAAGGAAATTGGTAACGACTATCGTATGCTGATCGGCACTGAGTAATTTGAAAGATGGTTCTATAAAGACTTAAGTGCCTGTAGAGTCTGAGGCACAAGTTTAACTATTCTGTAAACCTCTGGAGGTGGTCTCTCGTTTGCTGAAACTTTGAGGGGAAAGCAAAAATGGGGGAAAGTAGGTGTTTTAGGCCCCAAAAACGGACCCATTTTGTTTTAAAGCTAAGCAGCCCTCAAAAAGGAAGTTAACAAGGAAAAATAATCCTGTGCCTATTGGCAAACCTTCCCAAATTTGGCCTAATCTGAACATTGTAAGACCTACCCAGGTGGGCAAAAGAACATTATATTCTATTCAGACACCTCCAGGGGACGATGAATTGGTGCTAAATGGGTTGGGAAAGTGTAGATGTTCATTGTCCCCACCCCAATCTGTTTCACATGGGGTCAAAAACATACCCATTAACAACTCTACCGCCCATACTGATTTACAAACTAATGAAGTTTCCCCTAAACTGGGTATGGTTCGAGGTATTAACCTGAACTTGAGTTTGTCAACTGAAGGGTGTACTAAGAAGTTGAACATTCAGCCCTCTACAAATTGTACAACTGAAACTGAGCCCATACTCCCGGTGATCAGAGTAAAAATGAGCTAGGGGTCTATACTAATCAGGTACCGTCCACGGGGCTCAATGAAGGACAGGTTGGGAAGCATTATCGGGAAGAGGGGAATGACATGTAACATCTCGGATCTGTCAAAGAAGGCTAAGATAGAGGAAGTATGGAGAGGCTTATTATCTAACTTCATCATAGAAGCCCCTGATACCTTTAGGATTATGGCTACTTCAACGACCAACATTTTGATCAATGGTTCTAGGCTTTTCATGGAGTTAGAATGTAGATCTCAATTGTCTGAAATAGATCCTAACTCTGCTCAGCAGGGAAAACATTCTGACTTGGTAACCACAAGACTAGTACCCATGGTTGATGGAGGACAGAAGTTGACACAGGGGACTCCCAATACTAACTGGCAGGAGTGGTGCCAACAAAAACAACAATGCACTCAGAATTTACCACCGAGCCTATACCCGAGGTTGCACTCAGGGGTTGGACAATTGTTAGATAAACTATATAGATGCAATCCAGTGAACCTTGACGTTGAGCGTGTAGAGGCTGGGATGGTCCTGAAATCGAAACCTTATAGTGTATTAAGACAGGCTGTTAGAACTCACCAGCAGGTAACAAGGGCGGTAGGAGCACGATAGCAGAAGACTTATGTTAGAACTCACCACCAGGTAACAAGGGCGGTAGGAGCACAATAGCAGAAGACTCCGGAGTCGCTGAAGAATTCTTCCCACAATTGGAACCCTCTGCTGTGTAAGGTTTACAGACAGAAGGATCAAATAGTTGGAAGAGGAGACACACACACCCAAAGGCACCAACTGGGAGCAATAGAAAGAATACCAAAATCAGTATTGTTGTAGTCTTTGTAAAACCGAAAATAACAGAATACCAACTACACCAACCTGAACGATGGTACGCAGCGTTGCGTTGATATTACAGAAGGGGAGTGAAGATTTCCTCAGTAGCCCGGGAATTCCTAAGCCAATCAACACAAGAACAAAGCAAGAGTCTAATGAGGAATATAGCAAGGACGTAGTCCAGAAACAGGAATGGATGTAAGCAGGAAGGCAAGATGCAAGGACAAGAAGGAATCAAGAAACAAGAGGCAAAACAAAGGTCCAGAAAACGAGGGTTTCAAAAGGTACGCAGCGGTTCCATAACACTTCAATCAGAAGCGCTGTGCCGTAGTCTGAGGGCCGGCTTTATTCTGTGTGCGTCACGTGCCACAGTCACGTGTCGTGGTGACGGCAGCGTGTATACGCCAGAAGCGTTCTCCTCGTTGCCTGGGTAACCGGTAGCGAGCGAGAAATGAAGCTCGATGTTGGAGCCTAAGGTGCCGTTTTAAGCGTAACAAACAAAGTCCCAAGGATTTCTTTTTGGATGTCGGACGTGCCGGCACAATTCTTTTCACAGGCATTTTGTAACCAGATGGTGTAGAACCGCAATTCCTAACACACGCTAAGGAGGGTGAGGGCCAGTGGAGAATGACGGGCATCAAGGAGAGGCAGAATACAATGACTAGGCTTTTGCCTAAAGAATCAGAATGTAGGCAATTGATTGGTGAATTCAAACTAAGTTTGACCTGTTCCTTGGGTCCAGAGATACAGGTATGCTTAAATAGGGGAAATGTTCTCACAATCTTTGCTGAAATTCCAACTCCAAGTCTAGTCGCATCTACTGACATTGTCCGTGTAGCATTTCCAAACCATGCTGACACTAAACACTGTCATCTTTATTTTGCATCAAACCTGGTGAAGGAATTAGTTCTATCAGAAGCGCCTAAATTGAAAGAATGGGGTTTCGACCTACAACCCAAAAGAGTTGAGGAGCAGGAGGGTATACATCCGTTTACGGGGTAGGGCCTCCAAGTGTCTTTTAATCCTGCATCTCGGGGCTTAAGATCTGACAAATTGGTTGAATCAGAAAAGGATGTGGATGACCGCAATTGGGCTCTAGTCACATCCGCTTTGTGGAACAAACGGGACCATAGCGGCATAAAAGTTAGAAATAGGAATAGCAAGCAGTTGGGTTTGAAAGTTGTATCCTGGAACTCTAGAGGAAGCCAACATTTATTTAGCAATATTGATGCAATGCAAATCCAAAGATTGGGTAATATAATTTTAATTCAGGAGACTTGGTTGTTGTAAACTCCGATTTTGGATGGCTGTCAGGTGTTTACTCAATTGGCAAGGCCCAGTAATGGGGAGAGGGTGTCGGGGGTGGGGGGGAGCCTGCTAATGGCAGTGGGCTCTACTCTAGGAATGAGGGTGTCTCTGATTCCCAATCTTCCGAATATTTTGATCATGAATATTTATAGGCACCGTGGAGTGGCAAATTTGCAGGATTTCCTCCAGGTCGTATCTGACTGTATTAATATATGGGCTAACTCTTACCTTGATGGAAAAATCCTTGTGGGTGGTGATTCTCAATTCAAATTGTATCATTCCCGAAAAACTGGATGGAAATTGGGATGTGATCGGGGAGAGCTTACCTAACGAGCCTAATGTTCAAAATGGTTTGATGTGGTGGTCCACTATGGAGGTGTTGGGCTTGAGCCTAATTAACACCATGTCTGTAGGGGAGGCAAATTATACGCCAACTTGGAGACGAGAGGAACACTTCTCAACCTTGGATTATATTTTTGTTGATGCGTTCTTAATTAGCTGCTATGTGAGTCTCTTAGTTCAACATAATAACTGGAGTGACCATGCAATCCTTATTGCTGAACTTAATTTACTGATTAAAACACGGTCACGTCCGTTTATAGCTTGGAGAATGTCAAAG
This sequence comes from Ambystoma mexicanum, assembly GCF_040938575.1. Lineage (NCBI taxonomy): Eukaryota > Metazoa > Chordata > Amphibia > Caudata > Ambystomatidae > Ambystoma > Ambystoma mexicanum. The sequence goes on along the minus strand of NC_090932.1, from coordinate 1,474,009,770 downwards.
CTACCTGTTCAGGGAATGCTATTCGGTGGTCTGACCGGAATATTGCAACTATGAATAAAGAGCTGGATGGTGTTATTAGAGGTACCCTCTAGAATGGAAGTTGAGGGTATTTAACTCTCAGTGTTTTGATGATTTTGTGGGAGAACTGAATGAACAAGTAAAACAGAATTGTAAATTCTCCAGCAAGGTTAGGGGGAAAATGACTTGTGTTTATAATTCTACTTTGGTAAAAACAAAGAGGAAACTGCATAGAATATTATGTCTTTGAAATGTGGTACTAAGGTAAATATTCATTTTGGGCCCGAATTGAAGAACTTAAAACAGAAATACTGAAATTTCTGCAAATCATTTAAAGCAACTCTTTTGCAGTTGGCTGCGGAATGTATGCTCCGTACTTTAATTAAGCACGACACTCATGCATTTTGGGTATTAGGTAATAATCTGGACCCTTCGCTCCAGGCTAACGAACTGAATGCAGTTACCGAAACCCAATGGGTGGACTTTTTTGGAGATATTTACAGAGGTGGGTCTATAGACACTGAACTAGACCCAGATATCAGCAAATATATCACTGAGTCTCCATAGGACATTAAGACTGAGTGTGAGGATATTGGGGACCTAATAAAGAGGTGTAGGAAGTCGTGTGCCTCAGGGCCTAATAGCCTTAAGAATTGCACCTTGAAACTGCACCAGGCAAACTGGTCTAGGGTGTTCTACATACTGTTTGGAAGTATAATGGACTCAGGCATTCTCCCAGTGTCATGGCGTATTGCTAATGTTGGCATTTTTAAGAGAGGTTCAAGGTCCGACCCAAAAAGTTATCGACCTATTTCATTAATTGATGCAGATGGCAAAATGTTCTCATCGCTGCTTTTAGCCCACGTAGAAGAATGGGCGCAGCTAACTGGTTGACTTAGCCCCTTTCAGATGGGATTCCGCAAAGGACACTCCACAAATTTAAATGGTTTGATGGTGAAGGCCCTTCAAGTTCCGGCATGCAATAAGGCGAATGGATGCACCTATCTGGCATCCATCGAGCTTTCCATGGCCTTTGATAAAATATCTAGGGACAGACTGTGGAGCAAACTTGCTAGTTGGGGTATCCCGGGTGGATTGTTGAGGCTCTTGATAGGTCTCTATGAGGATTCTGGTATTTGTGTAAGATTGAACAAGGATGGTGCTCTGTCGGAATGTATTAAAACCTTTACGGGTTTGAGACGGGGATGTAATTTGGCACCATGCCTGTTTAACCTTTTACGTCTCTGACGTGGTAAATTACCTGGCGGGGGCTGGTCTGATCGCACCTAAGATAGGCTTGATGAGTGTGGAATGGTTGGCATATGCAGATGATTTATTGTTATTTGATAACTCCTGGACTAGCTTACAACGTTTCCTAGCTAAGTTTTCCTCACTTGACAAAGATAATGGCCTGGTGGTGAATTCTAGTAAAACCAAGATTTTAGCCATTTCCCGGCAAAATAAATTACTGACTAAAATAAATTGTATATAACGCACACACAAGCTCAAGGCCTCAGAGCTGAATGTCAGGTCATTCCAGGATAGGAAAGGAAGGGTCTGGTCTTTGGGGAATAAGGCAATTGAACGGTGGACTCTCTGGTTTATTTAGGTTTCCAGATCAGTTTGCGGCCAGAGTGCTCTATCATCAGAGTCTTTTAAACAAAGGGAAGTTCCTGACTAATCAGGTGTGGAAAATTGATAGGAAGTACGGGCGTTTTTCAATCAAACCAGCTCTTATTTTTTACGAAGGAAAGATTGTTCCAAAATTAATCTATGGCCTGGAACTGGTAGATGACACTATCTTTAAGGTTCTTGACCTTATTGAAGCGAAAATCTAGCGTAAAATATTGAAAGTGCCAAATGCGATAGCACTAGTGGCTATCAGATTTGATTTGTGGGGATTGTCTCTATGAGGGCACGTGGACAGTGGCAGATGCTTTCCTTATTATCAAAATTAGTTGACCCTATTCCTCACTCCGTTTATGGGTTACTAGGAAAATAACTCTCCTACATAAAGAATAATAGTGACTTCTTTCCCAGTTGGAAGCGAGGTCCTTAGCAATTCTGGAAAATTTGGCAATGGATAGGGCGATTTTGTTGGCTTACCCTGACAGAGTAAAGAAAGCCTTGCATGACTACGACTGGGTTTGCACTACTGATCCATTTCACTTGTACCCATCCTTGTATAATTTGGTATTTGATCATAGAAGGCGGGGGCCCATCTATGATTCTCTCACAGTTCCCAAATAATTACTACAGAATGATTTTACTGAGATTAAGATGGAATCTTTTGTTAACTGAAGAGATCTTGTTGAGAAGCGGAAGAATCTCGGAGTTAGAAACCAGCTGCAAGTTTTGTCACCAGGGCCCTACTGAGACTGCACGACATCTGCTCTTAGAATGCAAAGCTTTAACTATAAGTAGGATGAAATATTTTCCAACTATTTCTGATCAGGTCTATAATTTAAACTCACTGATTTGCGACTATATTTGGAAAAATATGTCTTAATATTAACTCTATTAAATAGGGCTTAGCGGTGCAAGTTTTATTAAAACGATGAATTTGATGAATTCATGAATTGATGTTTTTTCTTAAATAGGTGTGATGATAGTGTCTTTTTCTGTATTTTTCTCCTTTTTTTAAAAAAAAATGTCTTGATGGCCTTATGAAGATTTAATGATGTATTCCTCTGAGACTAATTTCTTGTTTCTACTTTTCTTTTTCCTGATTTTATCCAATTTGTGTATCAATGGATGTACTATATTGACTTTGTAAAGGTTTTGATTAAACCAAATACAAATAAATACAATTGGACAAATACCTGTGCAATGTTCGTTATTCATGTTGACTACCTCCCGCACCCATCTAGTCCCTTCATCTTTTTTTTTTTCCAACCAAGCAAGCATTTTTCCACCTAGTCTCTTAGCTCATATACTCTTTCCCTGTTATCGCAGTAGGCTTGCTTTGTATCATTTGTGACTACTACTTTGTATCAGGCAATTGTTTTAAGCAGTTTCCTTCTACATTCCTCCATCCTTTGTGTCACATAATGTTCCTCGCTTCTCACAATTTCGTTTTCCAGCTCAACCAGTTGGGATTGCCTTTCACTTCTGTGTTGGCCTATTGCTGCCATCACTTTCCCTCTTATTACTGCTTTATAAGCCTCCCAGATAGTATAATGGCTATTGATCGTCCCTTCACTTAAGTTGAATCATCTTCTGTCCCTTCTCCGAAAATATGTGCAATCTTGGGGTTGTTGATGTAATAGGCATGCAATTTCCAAATCCTTTCGCCCTTTGACACCTTTCCAGTCAGGAATAACGTTCCTGGTACTAGACAAACCACTTCTGTCCAACCTCTATCCCCTATAGCAGACTGTTGCCAGGATGTTTTTTTTTTTTATTTGTTTATTAATTTTCAGGTTTTATGCATTGTGTATTACAAAACTGTAACCTGTATGAAGATATTCTTTAAATACCATTACCCACTCCCCCCATCCCTCCCCAACCCCAACATGTAACCAAAACTAAACATAAACTAGGTCACAGGTGGCTACTGTCTAGACCTTATACGCCTTGGTCAGTCCGCAGGTTTGCTATACACTCGGCAATCATTACACTTTTAAGCATCATCTGTTCGGTGCAATTCATCTGTTCACTGGGGAAGTGTGGCTTCAGGGTGGTCTATCGTCCGGGGAGGTAAATAAGTCCTGTAATATCATGTTCCAGTTTGTTATATTTATGGAACCCTCCCTGCTTCCAGTTCGTAGTGCTTCCTGCCAGACCGCTGTTTCTGCGATGGTCCACCTCTGTAGGTCTTTCCACCATGTCTCCATTTTTGGTTCCTCTGTGGCCTCCCACCCCATCGCTATTCGTCGCTTGGCTAATGCCCATGCTAAACTAACCATCTTTGCCATTGCTTTGTTCTTTTTGGGGAAGCTGTAGAGGCCTAGAAGACAGGCTTCAGTGGTCCATTTTTGACCTTTTATCCCTTTGGCTCTCAGGAGTTGTTCTATTCCTTCCCAGTATGTTCGAATTTTCGGACAGTGCCACAACATATGTCCCATATTAGTGGTTTCTTCTCTGCACTTTGGGCAGCTTTGTGCTATTGCTCCCGGGAAAACGTGATATTCTCTCTGGGGTTAGGTATGCTCCTTGAAGTATGTGGAACTGTAATTGTTTTAGTCTGGCGTTTCTGGATATGTTTTTTGGGTAGAGTTTCGCCTTTGTCCACTCCTTGTCTGTTATCATTCTACCTAGTATCTTTTCCCATCTATGTTTTCCCTTGTTCTTGTCCTTTGGTAGCTCTTCTGCGATTGTTTGATAAATCCTGGATACCATATGACCCCCCTCTGTGACATCATAGAGTTGACCTAAGACTGGGTTTTCCGTTTGTCGTTCTGTGGGAGATGGCCACCTGCCATCCAGCTGTTTGCTGAGTCTTGCATAGGTTATATACTGGCCTCAATGAAAATCATCGAGACTCGACAAGGTCTTGAAAGTTCAGCTTTGTTCCTTTTGGTGCCAGGTCTCTGATCGTGATTATACTCTTAGTCTCCAAGTGGTCTCTACTTTGTTGGAGATGTTCTCTGGTCGTGCCATTAAGTGCTGCTAATGGTATGTGGGGGGAGTATGGCTCTTAGTTTTAATAGTTTCCTTGTTCTCTTCCATATTTGTATCCCTAAATGTTGGAACGTGGGGACTTGCGGGATCGCTTTTTCTTCTATCCATAGCACTTCTTTAAGAAGGTATGGCGTCACAGCTTTGCTCAGGAGGGTATGTTCCACTGTTTCTGTGTCTGCAAGCCAGTGAGCGGCTGTCATGAACCACCGTGCACGTCCCTTCTGGACTTCGTGGTCCCTGACCCATAGGGGACCGAACTCAGCAGTACTCCCAACATGGCCGCTGAACGCGGAACGCGGTTTGCTAATCTCTGCATTGTATGCTCTACGTTCTACAAAGCATACACGCCCCCCGCGGCCCTGCGCGTCTCAACGCTACCGCTTGCAGTAGTCAGACGTGTGCGGCCGGAGTTCGTACAGCGATTACTTCTGATTCCTGGTTCCCGGTCCCCTGAATCTCCTCTTCTTTCATCCTTCCCCTTTTTCCTCACCTTGCATTTCCTGGATTGCCAGCGCATTCGTATATCAGAGTGTGCTCCTCGCCATTTCCTGGACTTTTTCCCGGACTTCTGAACGCTTCCTGGAGTCGGGTCAGGAACCGCACGTTGAAACACGAGGAACCACGCACAGCCTGAACGGTGCAAAAGAAGACTTCTTCGAAGATCACGAACAAACAATACAAACAGGTGAGAAAGGGGGAAACCTGTGACAGATTGAGATGCCAACAAACTGATACAGTTACGGAAATGGAGGCTGCAGTTCAAGACCTCATGCGCGGCATGCAGGAGTTAACAACAGAAGTTCAAAATCTTAAAGCTGAAAATGCAGCATTGAAACAATTGGTCCTGTCACGTGACACTGCAACCAAGGAAAGTGTGTTGTTGGGTGGAGTGGTGGATAAATATGATGGCTCTTCAAAGACCCTTCGCGGCTTCCTCGATTCATGTTTAGTGCACTTCACCTTTAAGCCCTACTACTTCTCCACCCCCAGGGCTAAGGTGGGCTTTATGATTTCTCATCTCTCCATGAATGCCTTAACTTGGGCAACTCCCTTAGTTAATTCGAGTGATGCCCTCCTGGATGGCTATGATGGGTTCGTGCAGGCGCTAAAGACTATGTTCAATCGCCCAGAACAGGTTTACAGTGCCCAAGAATGCTTATTGGACTTCCAACAAGGATCCCAGGATATGCTAACCTATGTGACATGCTTTAAACAACTTGCCAAGGAAGCAGACTTGTCCTCGGAGGCCTGTTTCACCCTCTTTCGAAGAGGTTTGAATGAAGAGATAAAAGACGAGCTAGCCAGGGTAGCTCACCCAAGTTCCTTCCAGGCTCTTCTGGATCTTTCTTTACAAATTGACTTTCGTATCCAGGAAAGAAAGGCGGAAAAGAAGAAGACTAAAATACCCTACCAGAAGACCTCTACAGAACCTTCCTCTAGATCCGAGCTTGCTTCTTCCCCGACCACGGACCCAGAACCCATGCAACTAGGAGCCTTCCGCGGACCCATATCTCTGCAAGAAAGAATGCAACGGATTCACACTGGTCTGTGCATGTATTGTGCCTCTGATAAACATCTTGTGAGAGAGTGCCCTATTGCCCCTCCACGGTGTTCGGGAAACACCAGCTCCCGATCCTAGATGGAGCACAGCTTCGGGAGAGAGATGTTTGCTCCACATCTATTCCATCCTTGAACTCTCCTGCACAAAACAATCTTGTGATTCTGCAGGCCTTTCTATCGCCTTCCAAGAAAGAATCTTATCCTATTCTGGCATTAGTGGATTGTGGGGCCATGGGGATATTCATAGATCATGATTGGGTCACTACCCATAACATTCCATATGAAACGCAAGACGTCATGCAACCTGTAGAAGCTATCGATGGAAGACCTCTCTCTTCAGAACCCATTACCCTTCAAACCAAAGAGATCCTGCTTTCTATAAACCACCATCAAGAAAGGATCAAATTTGACATCATAAGATCTACCCATTACCCAATGGTACTGGGTATGCCCTTGTTACAGAAGCACAACCCCTACATCAATTGGGCAGCAGGATCCTTGTTTCTTGGTTCAGAACATTGTATGTCCCACTGTTTAGCCCTAGATTCCTCGTCAAGATCCTCTGCAGACACGCAAACTAACCAGCAAGGTCCATTCACTGTCTCGATTATCATCCAGGTTCCCAGGGCCTATCAGGATTATTCTGATGTGTTTTCAACCGCCATAGTTGAAGCCCTTCCCCCTCACAGACCTGAAGACTGTGCCATTGATACTGAACCCTCAGCAGTGATTCCTTTTGGAAGGATGTTCATTCTATCAGAACCTGAGAAAAGAGCCCTCCGAGAATACCTGGATACCAACTTGGAAAATGGTACTATAAGACCATCCAAATCACCGGCGGGAGCTTCGTTGTTTTTTGTCCCCAAGAAAGATACCAAAGAGCTTAGGTCTTGCCTAGACTATCGTGGTCTTAATCAATGCACCCTCAAAGACCGCTACCCATTGCCCCTAATCCCGGATATCCTGGAAGCGGTAAGAGGAGCTGTAGTGTTCACGAAATTAGATCTCAGAGGTGCCTACCATCTGATCCGTATAAAGGAAGGAGACAAATGGAAAACAGCCTTTAGAACACCCTTTGATCATTTTGAATACTTGGTTATGCCCTTCGTACTTGCTAATTCCCCAGCGGTCTTCCAATGTTTTATGGACCGGGTGTTCTCCGATATGCTGTTCCTCTTCGTCATAGTATACCTGGACGACATACTGATATACTGCAAGGACCATCTGAAGCATGAAGAACATGTTAAAGCAGTTTTACAACATCTATGTTAACATAAGCTCCTGGCCAAACCCGAGAAATGCCTTTTCCATATGTCTACTGTTCACTATCTCGGATTCGTCCTCAGCCCAGAGGAAATTGGAATGAACCGCTCGAAAGTAGACCCCATTCTATCCTGTCCCAACTACTGTGAAACAAATTCAATCCTTCCTGGGGCTAGCTAACTTCTACCGGAAATGAATACCTTCTTTTTCAGAGATTGTACATCCGATCATTACATTGTTGAAGAAAGATACACCATTTCACTGGACAGGAGTCCAAGATAAGGCATTTCAATGGTTAAAGTCGGAATTTACACAAGCCCCCATCCTAGCCCAACCTGACATTGATCGACCCTTCCTAGTGGAAATTTATGCCTCTAACTACGCCATTGGGGCAGTCCTGAAACAGGAATTTGATGACAGGCTAGAACACCCCATCGCCTACCTTTCTCGCACCTTAACCCCTAGCAAAACCCATTATTCTGTTTTGGAAAATGAACTACTAGCCATCCGTCAAGCCTTCACAGACTGGCGTCATCTACTCCTGGGAGCAAAACATCCTGTTCAGGTCCGCACAGACCATCGGAATGTTCAGGTCCTGCAGTCCCTGGAGTGTAGGAACAGTCGTCAAGCCCGTTGGGCCTTCTGCTTTGCCCAGTACCAGTTTCAAATCCTTCATGTTCCTGGAACACACAACATAATAGCCGATGCCTTATCCTGACGTCCTGACTATGAAAGTCTTGAAGACCAATCCTTTCCAAAGATGTTTCCCCACACAATATTTGTTGCCCAAGCAATCAGCCTTCTAGAAGACATTCGGATTCAAACCCAGCCCTCTGAAATTTGGAAGGAGTTTAACGGAAAGAATCAATGGTACCTCAAGACGAAGGGCGGATATTTATTCAAGGACAATCGCCTGGTCATCCCCACTCAGAGACTACGACAAAAGATCACAAGCCTATGTCATGATACCCTTCATTCAGGACACCGTGGCGTCACCAACACCCTCCGTCTAAAACAAAGACAGTTTTGGTGGCCAAAGATGAAGGTTGATGTCCAGCTTTACATCCAAATCTGTGCAGTCTGCACTCAAAACAAGCATGACAACAAGAAACCGGCAGGTCTCCTGCTCCAACCAGCGCTGCCAACAAGACCTTGGGAATTCATCGCTACGGACTTTATTGTGGAACTACCACCTTCCAGGGGATACACAGCTATCATGGTTACCATTGATCTATTCACTCACATGGCTCATCATCCTCCTCTGAACTTGCCGGAATCTTCCTGGAACACATATTCCGACTTCACAGACTACCTTCCAAGATCATATCTGACAGAGGACCCCAGTACATATCTCAGTTCTGGAAACCATTATGTCGCATACTAGGAATCCAACGTGCCCTGTCCTCAGGTTATCATCCGCAAACCTATGGAGCTACTGAACGCGTGAACCAAACTCTGGAACAATATCTCTGCTGTTTCGCCACAAAAGTCCAGGACGATTGGTCACTCTTGATACCTGTAGCTGAATTCGCTTACAACAACTCGGATCACTCGGCTGTCAAAACCAGTCCCTTCTTCTGTAGCCAAGGATTCCACCCTTCGGTTCTACCATCCATTCTCCCACATCCTAACCATGTTCCTACAGTTGACTCCTGGATTGAAACCCTCATCAATGTACACAAAGAAGCAAAAGAACACCTCGAAAAGGCCCGAACAAACACCAAGCACTATGCTGACTCTAAAAGAAGACCAGGGCCTTCATACACAATAGATGATAAGGTCTGGCTATCCACGAAACATCTGCCTCGACACTCAAGACCAAACAAATTGGCTCCCCGGTACTATGGACCTTTCTCCATAAAGGAAATCATTAACCCAGTGGCCTTCCGACTCAGACTACCAGAATTTTGGAAGAGGATCCACCCAGTTTTTCACACTTCTCTGTTGAAACCATAAGTCCAATCCTCCCGAACTGCTCCGAGATCTACCCCTGTGATTGTCAATGATCAGTTAGAATACGAGGTTTCCAGAATATGTGACTCCAGGTACAGACGTGGACAGCTACAGTATCTGGTCGAGTGGAAAGGGTACCCTCCCAGTGAACGCACCTGGGAACCAGTCTCAAACTTAAATGCCCCCAGACTACTCCGAAGGTACCACCTTATACACCCGGGCAAACCCAGAGGAACTGGGTTTCGGAGGAGGCATGCTGTCATGAACCACCGTATGCGACCCTTCTGGACTTCGTGGTCCCTGACCCATAGGGGACTGAACTTAGCAGTACTCCCAACATAGTCGCGGAACGCTGTTTGCCAGTCTCCGCGTTGTACGCTCTACATTCTACAAAGCAGACATGCCCCCGCAGCCCTGCGCGTCTCAACTCTACCGCTTGCAGTAGTCAGATGTGCGCGGCCGGAGTTCGTACAGCGATTACTTCTGATTCCTGGTTCCCAGTCCCCTGAATCTCCTCTTCTTTCATCCGTCCCCTTTTTCCTCACCTTGCATTTCCTGGATTGCCAGCGCATTCGTATATCAGAGTGTGCTCCTCGCCATTTCCTGGACTTTTTCCCGGACATCTGAACGCTTCCTGGAGTCGGGTCAAGAACCGCACGCTGGAACCCGAGGATCCACGCACAGGGTTGTACAAAGCCCGAACGGTGCGAAAGAAGACATCTTCGACGATCACGAACAAACAATACAGACAGGTGAGAAGGGGGGAAACCTGGGACAGCGACATGCTGCAGCTAACCAGCTAAATAATATAGATCAAAATGTGGAAGTCGCATGCCACTTTCTGTGTAATCTCTGCAAAGTGTGTCCATAGCCACTATTTTCCTACCTTTGCCCCATATGAAATTATTCAGCGTGGAGTTAAGTTCTATGAAAAACTTGGAATGAGATATGGCACATTGATAAAATGATAATAATAGTCTGGGCAGAACTATCATCTTTACCAGCGATATTTGGCCCACCACTGACAGGGGTAGTTTCTCCCAGAACTTGATGGAAGTGTCTATGTTATGTTTTGCCTTTGTGTTGCCCTTGTGTGTGTCTTCTATGGAGTGATAAATGTTTATGCCCAAATAGCGGAAAGTGCAGGTGTTCCATTTCAGTTCTAGATAGGGGAGTTGTTCTTCTATTTTCCCAGCTCAACCTGCTAGGGGAACAGGCAGAATTTGGTTTTACTGATAGCTATTCCTGAGAGACGTGCAAAGTTGTCTAGCACTTCTAGGTATGACCCTAAACTATCTTGTGGATTTTGTATGAACAGGAGAATGTCATCTGCGTACAAAGATATGACATGTGTAGTCCCACTACCCCGCAGTCCTGTATCGCAAAATGCTTCTCTCATGTGAATTGCTAGGGGCTCTCGTGCTAAGATATACAAAAGAGGTGAGAGCGGGCAGCCCTGTTTAGTACCTCTGTGAATCTGGAAAGAGTCTGAGATCGGTTTACCTGTGCATACTGTAGCAGTTGAGGTAGTATACAGCATGCATATCCATCTCATGAACCCCTGATCTATCCCATAGTGTTCCAATGCAGCAAACATCCACTCCCATCTCACCGAAGCAAAGGCCTTTATGGCATTTAGAGCCGCCACTGCGCAATTATCAGGCCTAGCACAAGTTTCTTCTATGATTGATTGGAGGCGTCGTAAATTCGCAGTTGTGGCTCTACCAGGAACATAGCCTGTCTGATCTGGATGGACTAATGTGGTGATCACCCTTTTCAGCCAATCCGCAAGGATCGCAGTAAGTATCTTTGTATCCTGGTTTATTAGCGCTATGGGCCGGTAGGACTCACATAATTCACTATCCTTGTCTGGCTTCAGGATGGGTAATATGAGGGTTTGCTCCATCGAATCTGGGAGGACGCCCATTTTGTATGCTTCTTGCAAAACCTGCAGACATCGCGGTGCCGGTATGTCTGAATATTCTTTATAAAATTCGGATGGCAATCCCTCGTTGCCAGGCGTTTTACCTGTGGGCAGCGAGACAATAACTCCCTGTATTTCTTCTAACGCTAATGGACTATCTAGTAAGTCACGCTGCTCTGCAGTGAGAGTGAGAGTTGGCAGTCCTATGTCCTCAAGGGTCTCTAGGATTTCAGACTTATTCGATAGAGCAGTATCTTCGTATAGATTGGCATAGAAGCCCTTGAAGGCCTGATTAATATCTAGTTTTGATCTTCTTGTGTGCCCGCTCTCATCTATTATTTCCACTCTTTCTTTTATCTTATCTAATTCTAATCCTTTGACTAGCCAGGCTAATAGCCTGCCCGGTTTGTCTCATTGTCCATGTTTTTTTTCTCTATATCTCTGGAAGCTGAAGAATCTGAAGTTCCCTAGCTTCTCCCAACGTTCCATACACTGCAATATAAGTTGCATGAGGGCCCTTTCCTTATCTACACCCGGGGTTTTGTGTTTCTCTAATTCTGTAATTTCAGCTTTTATTTTCGAGATTTGGTTCTCTGGTACTTTTTGGGTGCCTCCCATAGTGACTATTGCTGCCCCCCTTATGACCACTTTGTAAGGCTCCCACACTGTATTGGTGTTGTCTACACTGTCCAGGTTAAGTTCAAAGTACTGTTCTGATTGAGCTCTCAATGTTTTTCTTAGATCAGGGTCTCTTAGTGATTCTGCCCTCAGTCTCCATGTAGGGATGGGTTTCGGGCAGTCTGTAAGGGTCCATTGAATTATCAGCGGGGAGTGGTCAGATAATGTCTGCCATCGTATGCCGCACTCGTTATGGTGTTCTCTCCCAGTGAATATGTAATCTATCCTAGTGTATAATTTGTGGACATTTGAGTAGAACGAGAATTCTTGTTTGGTATGGTTCAGCCATCTCCATATCTCCTGCAGTTCTAGGTCTCCTGCTAGCGAGAGCAAAGCTTGAGACGGAGGCGAGAGAGTCTTTCCTGTGTGGTCTGATCTATCCAGGGCGGGGTCTAGCACACAGTTGAAATCTCCTCCCCATATCCAATGTGCCCCTCTGTACGGGGTCAGGATGGGGTAAAGTGATCGGTAGAATGCTGCTGCATTGTGATTGGGTGCATAACTGTTTATAATACAAAACTCTTTTTTTGTCTATGTAGCCGTGTAAAAGTATGATTTGCCCCTCTGGGTCTGAGTACTTCTGGAGAATTCGAAATTCTGTTCCTGGTGCAAACCATATGATCGCTCCTTGCGCGTACCTTGAGTATGCAGAGCCATATCCCTTTCACCTCCATTTGTTAAGGATGTGCTTTTGCTCGCCTGGCGTTAGGTGGGTTTCTTGCAGCAAAGCGTCATGAATCGATTTTCTGCGTAGATAGGATAATATCCTCATCATTTCAACATAATTGTTGAGGCCTCGCACATACCACGTGGCTATTTGTAGAATTTCAGCCATCGGGATAGTATCAGTCGGGTCAATTTACACCCTCTTCCCAATTGTTCTGTCTTATTGCAGTCTCCCAGCAGTACCCTGTTGCCCATTCTTGCTCTGTGTACTATTTCACTCCTGTTGCGTTTTCTGTCGCTGGTGACATTTTTTCTCTGTGTATCCTCTTTCATAGTGCAAACTTCTTTTTTCTGTCACAGATCCCTGGCATCTGGACTCTTCCCGGGCTCGCAGTTGGATCCCGGGGGGATGATTTTCTCCTGTGACTCTAACAACAAACTTAAACCATAACATAGAACTTGTTGCCCATCAGTGTGATCCCGTGGAGGCTTCCCCACCATTGTCCCGGTGGTTCTTGGGATGTCGGTGGACGAGTACTCAGAGTAGTCTTAGTCAATTTTTGACCTGAGGGGGTAACTGTCCCCGCTGGGTCGTAAGGCGGCGTCTAAGAGTTCAAGCGTCTTTGTCTGCTCGCTTCCTTGTTTTCAAGTAGCATTTATTTGGATTCAGTAGGGCCGGGGAGTTTAGCTCCTGCTGTAACCTTTGTTATTTCTTGTTGGCAGTATGTTGGGAGTGCAGTATAGGGGATGTCTAGTTCATTGAATCACCCCTTCTGTTCCTCTTTGGGCTTCTGTCAGGCAAGTGGCCTAGGTTGCATTCATCCATCCAGGATTTTCCGTTGTGGATTATTTTCAATTTGGCCAGGTAGAGGAGCATATATCGGATACCCTGGCATAGCAACCTTTCTTTCTTGGTCAGATATTGTGCTCTCTGTCTCTGGACCTGTATCATGTAGTCTGGGTATATAGCCAGGGTCGCTGTGTTCCTTTGAATCACTCTACCCTGTCTCGAGAATGACGGGATCTTCTCTTTGTCGTGATAGTTTAGTATCTTTGCTATGATAGGTCTTGGTGTGGCTCCTGGCAGCAGTTTCTTAGTGAGAGCCCGATGGGCCCTTTCTACTGTGAATCCCTGTGACAGGGTTCCTGGTCCTATTTCCTGGAGGAGTAGGTTTTCCACATATTCTGTTGGATCTCTTCCCTCTGTGCCTTCTGGAAGTACTAATATTCTGATGTTGCTTCGACGCACCCTCCCTTCCGCATCTGCTGCGCGATCCTGCAGCGTTTTCAGCTGGGAGGAGAGATCTCGGACCGTGCTCTCTAGTTCTTTCGTCGTGGAAGCAGTTTGTTTAAGCGTTTGCTCTGTCCCGCCCACCCTAGCAGCTAGATTGCAGAGGTCTTGACGGAGGAGGCCTCTGTCGCATTTCATTTCTCCTATGTGCATTTCCATCGTGGTGCGCATGGCTGCAATCACCTCCAGGATCTTGTTTTGTTCCATGTTCCGTTGTGATTCTGCTGTTGCACCCTCAATCAGCTCCTCTTGTTGCTGGGGGCCTGCCATGGGATCCGTCTTTCTCGCATCATTTTCAACAACAATCAAACCAGTTTATTCGGATGTACAAAAAAATCCATTAAACAACAAAAATACACATTAATAAACATTTCCGAATTACAGATTTCATAAAAAGATAAAAATCAGTGGATATTTCAAAGGACAACGTACAAGTAAAATTAGCTATCAAATGATTTCCTATACAGTGGCTACATTAAAAGTTAGATAATAGGATCATGCAGAAAGCAATACTCAAACATTTGTCCCATTACCGATAATATTATACTTCACAACACTGGCTTTCACCACCTTGCAGTTTCAGTAAACTATTTCAGAAGTACATCGCTCTTTTCAAGAACGTCAAAAGAGCCCAAGCTGTAAAAACTGTTTCGGCACTCAAAAGAAACACAAGTGCAGCCCTGTGTGAACGAATCGCTGTCTTCTTGAGGACAGGAATCAAGGTCATTTTGCGTATGCCAACATACCCTATACAGAAGAACAGCAAATGAGGAAGGTCCTCTCGGAAATGGCCACAAACCGGGCAACCCGCTGAATCGGGAAAACCCTTCCACTTGTAAGTGTTTCCTTGCAACCAAAGGCAATCAAACCGTGCCCTCGTAATCAGCCACCTATCCTTTTTAAACGGGCTCCATATGAGATATGGTTGTATTCCAGTAAACCTGCTAATGCTAGTGTGAAATTGGCCAGATTTGTGGCCATACTCTGACAAGATTCTTTTTCTTACTGCAATATCTCCCAGCGTTGCTTTGTATACTGCCCCCTCACTCTTAGTTATAAGTGAGGCAGGCGGAAAGAGGACACCTAAATTAACTTCACCCAAAGTTGAAGAGACATAAGCAAGCCAGGGGATTTTTTTCCAGCCAACTTTACCCAGCACAGTGCATATAATAAAATGACAAAGAGAAGCATGCTTATTGGCCCACAACCGAACCCGGAGTAAAAGAGGGGCCAGCACCCACTGGTCCTCCCAAAACTCCACACCCAGTTCTCTGTGGATGGCTATTCCAGAGACACTGGTCGGGAGCCCTAGCAGGTTTTTGAAGAGTTTGCTCTCTTTACTCTGGATTTCCGCCACATTCTGGAAGCCCCAAATGGCTGCGCCATACATAGTGGATGCCACAGTTTGAGTGCCATAGATCTTTAGAATCACATCCAAAGGCTGGCCCCTACACTTTGACATAAATCTAAAGATTCTGCCTATCTGTTGGCTCATTTTAACAGATTATTTGGCCACATGGTCCCTGCCATTTAAGGCCTCTGAAAAACGTATTCCAAGATAGTCAAAAAGCCTTAACTCTGGGTATAATTTCCCCCGCACAGAGCATAGGTTTCATGGGCACCGGACGTTTTCTACCTACGCATGCCATTACTGCTGATTTCTTGGTATTTATTTTTAGGCCCAAATTATCCATAAATGTTGAATAGGCATTGATCAAAACCTGTAGAGTCCTTGGTGTTCTTGCTAGTAGAACTGTATCGTCCGCATAGGCCAATACTGGGAACTCCCTTACCCCCAAAACCAGAAAATCAGCCAATATATCGATCAGGTCCTGTGAAAGGCCATTAATGTAGAGGCAGAAACATATAGGGGCCAATACGCAGCCCTGCCTCACACCACACCCCACCCGAAAGCAGGCCGTACTGTGCCCCCCTGGGCCACTGCGTACACAGGCCTCGTTATCTGTGTGGAGGTCAACCAGTACCCGCAATATATCCCCGGGGCACCCTAAGGACCCAAGCACTGCTCAGAGCTTCGCTCACTCTACTTTATCAAAGGCAGTGCTTAGGTCCATAAAAGCCGGATAAACTGCCTCGCCCCGACAAAAGACTGAATTGGCCGCCAACAAATAAAGATTAAGGCTCTGTTCTATTGTGCCCACTCCCGGGCGAAACCCAAATTGAATATCCAAGAGAATTGACTGTTCCCCGATCCAGGTTTCGATTCGGGCCAACAGTATTCTCCCAAATATTTTGAACGAGGAGTCCGACAAAGATATTGGCCTGTATGCACCGGGGCTAGATATATCTCGCTTTTTAAAAATTGGGAAAATTATCGCCTTCTTCCACGAGGGCGGATATTTCCCCGATTTTAAGCATGCATTAAACACCACAGTCAAAAGTGGAGCCCACAAATCTACTGGATCCTGGATCCCGGACCCCGGACCAGGGGCTCGGTTATGCGCTTGGAGCTTAATTGCCTTTTCCGTCTCCTCCACCTCAAACCTTAGGCATGGCACTACATGATCTATTATGGCCTCTAGACGTTCTGACCCAAACAGGTTCCCAAAATGAGTTAGCCAGGCCCCTTCTTCCACATGAGTACCACTTCCCCCATTAGACCAACATCCCTCCGGCCCACTTAATTTTCCATTGTCACTTGTTTGGGTTGCACTTGACTTTGTCTCTGGTGCGCTGACTTTTTCCCTCCCGTCTGGCATTTGAGGCCTGGTGGTGCTCCCTTTCCCTGGGTATGGCTTGTGTATTTTACTGTTAGTTCTGCTGGTGTGCCGGCATTTTGGAATAAGATGCGCTCGTTTATCGGAGGCTGTGTCCTTCCCTTAGTCTGAGGGCATATTCCTGTGTATCTCTTCACTGTTCTCCTCGCGATTGCACTGCTGTGTAGGCTGTTTCAACACCCAGTTTCCAGTGGTAGCGCACCTCTTCTTGCAAAGTCTATGGTGGTTTGTCTACTGGTCTCAAAGTCGTTGTTTCGCCACTGTGTGTGTGTTCTTTTCTGGTGTTATGTAAAAGACCTGTTCGGCTTCAGCGTTGATTCAGAGTGGTGGGTGTATTTCTGTGGGGTAACCAGTAGGGTCGCTACCACTGAGTCAGAAGGATCTTGCTAGCGCTGTGCGGCCAAACCGGGTCTCTGAGGGTCTATGTGCTTCCAGCAGTGGGTCGTGTTGCATCAGGGCCCTCTGTGCAGGTCTTCAGATCATTGGGTAATCTCTGCTTGCGCAGTGGACCGTTCTATGCTCCTTATTTTGGCCAAGATGGGCTCCTACGTCTCTTGATGATCCAGGATGCAGTCAGCAGTGCCGCCGCCGTCGTAGTCTATAGTGGATGCACCATCTGGCTGACGTCCCACTGTTAAGCTTATGCGCCCATCAGGGTCCTCCCATCAATAGATATGGGGGCCTGTTGAGCACCTTGCTATTTGACGAGTCAGGCAGCTAATGTCTCGGATCTGGCGGATAAATGTGTTCTTTCAGGAAGGACCGCCGAAGGGGCATCCAGGTGGGGGTGTGCGTTCCCCTTCTTTGATCTCCTGCACTCGCGTAGTATTCCCAGGATACAGTGGAGCGCTGCTCGTCGCTTCACCTCGTTGCGGGTCTGGGCTCTGTATCACGGTGAGAGACCAGGATTTGCTTTCGTTCACTACGGGGTCCGGGCTGACCGTGGCCTGTGTCGCCTGCCCTCTGAGCCCTGCTAAGCCTGCTGTTCACGCACTGTCTGGGTCTGGCTCTGCCTTCTGTTTCGCTTTCGCTCTCTCACCATTTGAGCACTCTATCCATGCCCCTCTCAAAATGGCCACCATGTTACGCTACTGCCCTTCGTTCCTACCCAGAGGGCTTTGGGACCGGATTCATCCCATGGATTACTACTTAAGTGCGCGTCGGCAGAAGCCACGTGTCTTGCAATCCGGAATTACGGCGATACTGCACGTTATGCTGAAACTGTCCAGGAAAGAAGCAGCCCAGACTCCTATTTAGGTAATTAGTCATTGTAAACTTGTCGCTAGTGCAACCCATATAAAACCTTTTGTTTGTCCAAAGCCCTCACTTCATGAAGTATACATTTCCTTTTGGAGCCTGTTTCCCATCGCTTGTTTTTGTTTCTGCAAACGTACCTTGCGCTCAGCTAGTGGTTTTTACATGTGAGACTCCTCGCAGTGATTAGGGGAACCACAGTCCTTCTGGAATAGACCATTAAAAAAAGCAACCGCTACCCCCACTCCTTTGTCCCTCAAATTTGCCATGATGGACTCTAAATACAAATATCACAAGGGACAAATCCACCTGGGTTGAATATTGTACTGGTGCTGGTTATATTCGCAATCTCCAAGGATTGTGAAAACAACAATGCCTTGGACGGTCAAGCATCCAAGCGGATTGACTATCCACAACAGATTCTACTCTACACATTCGTTCACAGCACTAAAAGGGGAAAGACTGGTACTTAATTGTAAAACGTTTCCTCTCTGGCCCTTCCTGCATAGATCTCTGTCCTTTTAAAGAAGATCTCATTCCTTCTGTAAAGTGCCCAACAGATCATTCCCTACCACGAGGAGACTGGAAGCCTTCGCTTAAAGTCTTCCAGAATCTTTTCAGACATACAGACGAGGTCCAGGGAGACAGGGATACTGGAAGGTAGTCTTGCCAGCGCCCCAATTCTCCTTGGGTTTTGCTTGTATGTGCACTCTACATGGTTCCCGAGAGCTGGTGAGTAATTGAATCTGACAGATTGAAAGACCCTTATGCTCTCCTGAACCATGGAAGCTATGATCAAGGCGTTGGCAACCTCAATGCAGAAGTTACAGGCTGAGGTAACCACTTCCCAACAAGAAAACGCAGTATTGTTCTAGCCACTCACGGCCCGCCAAAACAAGGTAGAATCCATGTCCAGTAAAAGCCCAGTCAAGGGAAATCTTTGGGGTTCTGGGGCAGGGGGTGCACCAACGGCCTCTGGTTCTACTAGACAAGTGTTAACACCCGCTACCTTGCCATCCCCAGGGTTAGGAACTAATATTCCAGCTCCTCCCATGCCCAATAAATATGGGGGCTACCCCAAAGAGTTCAAGGCATTTGTAACTCAATGCTGCATCCATTTCCCAAACCAACCTAAACTGTATGCATGTGATCAGTCCAAGGTGTCTTTCTTTCTACTTAACCTGGATAAAATAGCCATATCATGGGTAACACCCTTCATAGCTACCAATGACCCTATACTAGCACAATATGATCAATTCTATGAGACCTTTCAGGCCATTTTCGACAGACCGTACGCTGCCCAGTCAATTCGCAATTAGTTCCTGGACCTCTGTCAAGGAGAAAGAGACCTACTAACTTACATATCACAATCTGCGGATTATAAATTCTAAATGAATCTGTAATGTCATTCACAGTAATAAGGATAGCTGATCCCGCCACGCTAGTAGCATTGACACTGTGATGTGCGCTAGCACCGCTCATTATAACATTAGAGATATTGCCAGTACTATCTAGAGTGAAATTAATCAACAGGAGATCAGGTGTTCTGATTTGACTGTTGTCTTGTAGGTCCGAATTATAATATAGCCTTATAAACTGAGGGAGGGATCGTTATCATGAGATAATGAGCCCCCACCACCATATAGTCGGAGGCAAAGCTAGGGGGCCATACGTTGGTGAAGGGTCATTATCCCAAAGATAACGACCCCAACCAAGGTCTATAAGGCTATTAGCACATGCTGGTAATTGCAATAACGGTTTTGAAGTTGTGGCAGTGAAGTAAAACAGGGTAGTTTATAAGTCAGTAAAGCACACAAAATGTGTTATTAAATTAAATGCAGTTTTATTCCGTTTGTTTTTTTAAAACTTTATTTATTGTTTGCTTGGCAAGGGAACAAGACAGTCAGATAAGCAATACAAGGTACAGAGTGGACCGACACAGTAATACATGGCATATCATAACAAGTGCAAATACTTTGATAAAGTGCAGCAGCTACGGTCTGTAAAGGACATAATTGGGAACGTGAGGGACTTGGAGGAGGCAACGCATGTGGCCAATCTACTGCATGAGGGTGTAATTTGTGTAGGTATGCAGGAAAGGTGGAGGTATGTGTCTCGGGGCCTACTGCCCGCTGGGTGCAGACTAATACAGCGTTCCTCAGTATCCGATGCCCAAGTGACATCCCTGAGCCATTGTTTTATGGTAGCGCTGATGGGTCTGAGCCATAGCAGCAATATGCAGCGTGTTGCAAGAAGCAGACATAGACTAGCGAGTTAACGGGCGCTGCCCGCAAGAGACAGGAGCTCATGGAACAAGCAATTCATGGGTTCAGGATCAGTCGTTCGCTCTAGCATGGCAGATATAGCAGCACAGACATTCACCTTATAATCACTCATTCGGAGGCAAGACCATAGCATGTGGGGGTAGTCCGCTGTATCAATTTGGCATCTAGGGCATTGTGGAGAGTAATCGTTGGACATGGTGTGAAGCCTAGCGGGGGTATAATGAAACCTGTGACGTACCTTAAATTGGATCAAGTGAAACCCCATGTTCAGAGAAACCTGACAGGTCTGCAAACACACGACCTCCCATCTTTCATCTGTTATGTCTACTGTAAGGTCCCTGCCCTACGCCTCACGGAGCTTGGTAAGAGGCTTGTTAATACTCTCCTGCAGTAGCCTGTATAAGCCTGACAAAGCTCCTGAGGGTAATGTGCTCCGTATCACAAAAGCTAGCAGTGGATCATTAGGGGGCTGAGAGGGAAATTCAGTCCACGACAGCTTAACCGCTCGGCGTAGCCCCGCGTATTGTATCCAGCGAGGAGAGGTCCAACCAGGGCCGCCATGCAGGTCGGCCCAGGGCACAAAGGAGCCAGTCACATACATATCACCAAGAGTAGAGTAGTCAACCGCGGCCCAATGGGCAACTGCTGTCTTACCCACCCTGGGGAACCCTGGTATGACATTCCACAGTGGGTGGTCCCTGTGGATTGGACTATTGTCGGTTTGCCTTATTATTTTGTCCCAGGCCAGAGCAGTAATAGCCGCAGGGCTGGGTGCACCCTGTTCTCTCCTGAGCTGGGGCAGCAACAGCGAGCAGAGGTCTCTGGTTCTCGCAGCATGCCGCTCAATTCTTACATGCGGTAATGGGGGACCATCCGTAAACCAGTATGCAGCATATTGAGCACGTTATTATTCCACGAACATCGTCGCACCGGGCCAGAGGGGAAGGTACAAAAAGCGCTACAGTAATTGTGGCAATATGATCATCTTGAGCAGGACACCCTGCTAAAGAGACTGATGGGCAGTTTCGCCCATGTGCGCAACTTAGAACCAAGCTGTAGTAAGTAGGAGCCGTAATTTCGCTCATAGAGCGAGTTCAGGTGCCTCGTGACAGTGACCCCGAGGTACTTTATTTCTGTGGGGGCCCAAGTGAATCCCATATGGTCAATGGGGGCCGTTGTAGCATCCGTGAGGGGAATGAGTTCGGATTTTGCCCTGTTGACCCGGAGGCCAGATAACCGCCCGAAATAGGTGATGTCGTGCATGACGGGTTCAAGGTTAAGTTCCGAGTCTCTGATGTATAGGAGCGAGTCATCAGCATATAATGAGACAATTTCGGGGGTCTGGATATTCGGATTCCCTTTTGCGAGTGCTTCTGTCTAAGCCAGTCGGCCATAGGCTCCATAGCTATTGCGAAAATGAGTGACGAGAGTGGATAACCCTGCCTGGTACCCGTGCATATTTCAAACGGCTCTGAGAGCCAGCCGTTAGTGCACACAGCGGTTACAGGTTTGCGCATAGATTAACTGTATCCGTCAGATAAAGTGTGGACTGAAGTTGCATTTCTCAAGTACCGACCAGAGGAACTGCCAAGACACCAAGTTGAAAGTCTTTTGTATATCTAAGAGTGCAGCCACCGCCTGCACATCCGGGTCGATCTGAGACAGGATGTTAAATAATCATTGCAAATTTAGGGCAGTGGAGCAGCCGGGGACAAAGCGGGGCTGGTCGGTGTGTATCAAGTGTGTCATATATGGGGCTAGTCGAAGAGCGATAACTTTAGCAAATATCTTGACATCACTATTAATTAATGATAGGGGTCGATATGAACTGCAGTGAATGGATGACTTGCCAGGCTTAACAAGAACTGGTATAACTGCCTCTCTAAGCGTGGGGGCAGCACCTTGTGAGCACAGGACTCTTCCCATAAGGCCGCCAGACTGGGTGATAGAATGAATATGTAACACTTAAGAAAGTCCATGGTGAACCCGTCAGGGCCAGGGGCCTTCCCAGATGGCAGTGTGTCAATCACACATTATTTCTCCGACGTCAAGGGTCTCGCTAGTCTTGGAAGAGAGTACCGACAATGGCAGCCGGTCGAGGAACGCCTCAATGACAGAGGCAGACACCTCATCATTATTAGTATGTAAAGTCGAATAGAAGGAGCGGAACACTTCATTAAACCCTGGAGTCGGTATGCACCAGGGCCCCATCGGGGTCTTGGATCAATGGAATATTGGTTCCTGACGAACCAGTCTAGCCAGCAAGCCGCCAGGTCTTTCACCCTCACCATATTGACGTGCAGCTATCGGGTTGTCGAGATATTTTAGCTCTCTATCAGCTGCGTCGCTAAATGCATCAAGTGCCTCTTTTATTTCACCAAGGATAACAGGGGACAAATCCACAGCGTATGTTTTAAGGTGTTTAAGAGAAGCCTCAGTACCCTGAATGCTCCTGCGTATCGCCTTGAGGATCCCTGCCTCCTTGGCCAAGGCCATGCCCCTGATATAGGCTTTGAAGGCATCCCAAAGAGTGGCGAGGGAGTCAACTGTGCCTCTATTAATGTCAAAGTAATCACTCACGCATTCGCCCAGTTCGGACCTATATACGGTCTAAGAGTGCCTGTGGTTTGAGGCTCCATGAGCGCCTAGGGGATTGTTTATCGTTCCAGATTAAGGTCAGTGTGATTGGGGAGTGATATGAGTATGAAAGTATACCAGCCTCAACTATGCGATCAGTTCTGGAGTGTGAGTCGTGCACACTTGAGTAAAAGGTGTAGTCACGGGCTTGCGGGTGTATCGTCCTCCACGCATCCACCATACCTAATCCCTCCTGTTTATCTAGAATAACCCATGCCATGTTAATTGACAGGCCCTACTTCCAGATCTATCTAGGCAGACGTCAACAATGGTATTAAAGTCCCGTTCCACAAAATCGGAATAATAGGATACAATGCAAGCATGTCAGTTATCTGCGTGTAGAAGCCTGGATCATCTATCTTGGGCCTGTATATGTTAAGAAGCACCATCTCAAGACCCGCCAAAACTGCATGCATCAACACATAACGTCCCAAGGGGTCCACCTGTGTGGCTTTAGGTACAAATTGTATAGATGTGTGAATCAAAGTCATGAAGCCTCTACTCTGGGTCGAGTATTGTGTGTAGTAGCGCTGCGGGCCCCAGTTCCTAGCGAATTTCTCACAGCCTGCTGCCAGCAAGTGTGTCTCTTGTAGAAACAGGATGTGGACGTTGTGTTGTTCAACATGTAGCTGAAGCTTCCACAATTTAATATAATTGCCTAGCCCTCTTATGTTCCAGCTCATGCATCCTAGTGTGTTAGCCGCCATCTAGTACCAGTGGAAAAAAGGCATTCTGAACAAGGAGAACACAGGAGTGGTATCCCATGAAGCAAACAGTGATGGAGCCATACCATCCGACAGACTCGCCACCTCGCTAAGCATTTTCAGTAACCCATAACCCATCCCAACCTCCCACCTCCCTTAACTCCCTCCCAACATGGGGGATGAAACCCCCAAAACAAAAAAGAACCAAACCATTGCAACTTAGCATGGGGGGGGCTGTTTGACGCGAGCAGCCCGCTTTGCAAAGCAGCAGTGAACTGTATTGCTGGTATAGTAGGCACCATATAACATGAACATTCAACGAGACAAAGGGCAAAAATCTGAGGCCTCTCCCGTCTTGCCATAGGAGAACAGTTGTCCGTCCTCAGTGGTGCATGAGCTACGGCAGTATTAGACAGGCATCATACAATTGTGCTGCACAGGGCAGTAAATAGAGGAGTAGGGGCCCATGAAGGCCCAATTCAGGAACAAGGTCAAACCTCTGCCCCGGCACACCAACCATGACCATATTAGCAAACAAGCACTTAGCCGTAAGACAGCGAATAACATCCTGGGAAGTGTTGGTCGAGGAACTTCATTGCCTCCTATGGAAATCGTGAAGAAATATTTCCTTTCAGAGTGTTCCACATGGACTCTGGCAGGAAACAAAATCGCGTAGTCTACCCCCAGATCATGGAGTTGCTTTTTTATTGCAAGAAAGGATTTCCGCTCCTGCTGCACTCCGATGGAGAAGTCGGGATAGAGATGGATTTTGCTTGATCCAAGCATTAGTTCTCCCTTGGCCCTAGCCGCATGGAGTAGCGCGTCCCTGTCATGATGGTTCAGAACCCTCGTGATGATTGGGCGAGGAGGAGCACCAGTTTTAGGCTTCATGTTCGGAGATCGATGGGCACGCTTAACCGCAAAGTGAGGTGAGAGCTTGGGATCGTTGAGCAGGGAGAGGAGAGTGCGCTCGGCGAAGTCTTCCATGGGGCCAGTGATGTTGTCCTCATGGACCCCAAATGATGTGTGTATTATTACGCCTTGATCAAGACTCTAAGTCTTCATTCTTTTTGCTAACCATTTGCAACCGCCTTATGAGCGCTGTCAGGTCGGTTCTCAGTGCACTGATGTCGTCCTGTGCAACGCCGACCCTGGTCTTGACCTCCGTAATTCGGGTCTCAGTTTTTTCAATGCGGACCTTTATGGCACTGATCGTACCGCTCATGTCATCTAACTTCGTGTTTAAAGTCATGAACCCCTCCTGGATAACGTCCATAATTTTTTGTAGCTCAGGGGGCTCATTGCCGGCAGAAGGGGAAGGGAGGGCGGAAGCTTCACCAGCTTCACCGGGTTCCCTGGGGTAAGTCTTCGCAAACATGTTTATGGAGATTTGCTTTTTATCTCCTCTTTGGCCATGACTGTACGGTTAAGATCACGGAGGAAGTGCTGATGGAGCGAGAGCACACCAAGCAGAGGGAGAGTGAAGCAATGAGCAGAGGGGTGGCAGCGATAAATCCAGTGTGACACACTCCAGCAGGTAGCACAGGTGTTTGTCGCGACTATGTATTGAGGGGGAGTCACACCCCAGTCGCTGTGTCCCGGGCAAATCCAATACCACCAACAGATATCGATGGGGTGCATAGGTCACTCAATATATGGAAGGCAATATGCAAGAGCGTAGCACCGCGCTCCATCAACCAGGAGCAGCCTGAGGTCAGAGGAGTACAGCATATGCGTCACAAGAGCAAGGAGATAGAAGTTTCTTAGGCTTGTGGGGACACAGGGGGCCTTCTCAAGGAGTTGCACCCCGCCGCGGGTGGCCAATCGGGGTATAAGGGCACTCAGCAAATAAATCCACCTCCAACAGTAAAGCAATAAAAGTCATGCAGGGTTTCAGGGGGCTGGAACACAACAGGGAGCAGCAACAGGGCACTACCAAGGATCCAAATCAGGCACCAGTTTGGGCAGATGAAGGCCCCACCATGACACGGCCCAATTCACCACAGGCGGGCAACAAGCGAAGCCAGTATACAGCAGTTTCGCCACCAGCTGTAGAGATGGTATCTTGACTCCAAGTCATTGTATGCAGTTATCTAGTACTGTCCAAGTCAGCTATCACACGCCCAGAGCGCCATGCACAGTCGGACCGGTGCAAGTGTAGATAGGGGGCACAAGGTACTGATCCAAGAACCTCCCTCGTGTCATCTAGGTGTCCCCAAGGGCCCGCAGGTGCTCCCACAGCTCCTCACTAGTGACAGGGCCAGGATAGTTGTTGAGTGAGGTAACTGCAGCAGTTCTGTGGCCCCAAATGCAGCCTGGCAGATGGAATAAGGAGGAGGGGAACTGGGGACACACCAGGCCACCCACTAACGGCCCGAGGGCACCAGTGCCACTCCAAATCAGCAGAAGGAGAGAAGTTAATCAAACACCAGAGCGCACACAAGCCAGTTCAGCCCCTTGGACACAACAGAGGGGAGGACAATTCAAGGGGGGCAGAGCATGTGGCCGGGTTGCTGTGCAGTGTGGAGACAGCAGTACCTGCTTCCTCCGATGGCCAGTGGAAGAAGAGAACCCTCCTATGGGTCAGGACGACTCTAATCATTGTCTGCAATGGTCTGGGCCAAACTCCAATGCAGGCGACCCTCAGTCTACGGGCTGAAGCTCAGAAGAGGCAGGTGTGGGATTGGCACACTTCGCCTAGGAGCCACAGCAGGGAGGCACCATCAGTGTCGTCCCCAGGTGCCTGGTAGACACAGCACAGGATCAGCAGGTCCAGCAAGGGACGAACCCCTAGATGCGCACCATGGTGTGCTGGCACACAGTAATAGCGGGCGCTGTCCCGTAGGGTAGCGCAACACAACTCCAGAGGTGAAGCCTCACCGGCCCTGCAAACAGTCTAGACCGTAGCGAGCCGCACACAGGAGACGTGTCACAGCAGCAGCTACATGGCATGCCTAGAACAGAATCAGGGTTCCTATGCCTCAAAGCGCACAGGTTCAGGAATTGGCAGCAGGGGTGCTGCATCTCTGTGAGGTCTCAGTAGGTCGCCAGCAGAGGGATTTGTGGCCAGAAAGGATGTTGAAATCTGCTGTAAAAGTTCAGCGAGCTGCAGAGCCGCAGTATCAGCGGCCATCTTATTTGTGTTCAACAGTAATATTTAAATACCTAAAGTCCTTGGTAACATAAGCATTTTCCTTACAAACCTGGTTGAACTGAAATAGTTTTTGAAGGAGTTTCATGTTTTAGCTT
The DNA here is from genome assembly GCF_040938575.1 of Ambystoma mexicanum. Lineage (NCBI taxonomy): Eukaryota > Metazoa > Chordata > Amphibia > Caudata > Ambystomatidae > Ambystoma > Ambystoma mexicanum. The sequence goes on along the minus strand of NC_090932.1, from coordinate 1,473,982,927 downwards.
TCAATTTGGTGTGATAAGTTAGGTCGGAATGTCATATTGAAAAATCTTTCTCAGAAATTGCATTGCTGGTATTTTTATGCAGGCAAATGCTTGCTGTAGCCAAATTGTTTGTTTTTATTCCATCGAATGGTACAGGCCAAATTCGGTGAAATGTACCATTCAGCCAAATAAAAACGAACAAATACATTAATACCACCTGGCTTAGTAGGAAAAACTGTAAGGATACCTGACAAATTCTTGTTCACACCACGGATACCTATGGACGAAGAGGGGAGGGGGGGACAGACCATCCCTCTAGAATTAGAAGCAGCCATAGTACGAAGGAAAATGGCGACGCTCGAAGGAACGGATGAGGAGGGTAGACCATGGAGGACAGTGATAGCTCTCTAAGGAGGATACAGGTTGACAGACATTACTGAGGATGATATGTTTAGAGAAGACCCAACAGATGATGAAGTAGTGTTCTTTATGAGCATTACATACTGGATAAGAATAGAGAACTGGGAAATCCCACAGCGAATGGCAATAATGCAGCAGCGTACAGCGTTTTTTTAAGACGACGTGGAGATGGTGCCAAGCGTCCTATGGACTACGGGCCCTTATGCAGAGGCGTAGACAGGGTAGGGCCTGAGGGGCAAGGCCCACCCACAATCTGTAACTGCCCACTCAGCAGTGTTGTGTGGGCATTTACAGATGTTAATGTCACTGCGGTGGGCCCAACTACATTAGCTTCAAGCCCCACATGTTAAACACTCCTGGCTACGCCTCTGCCCTTATGACGTAGGATTATTAAAGGGAATAGGGGATGTCAAAATAAAGCTGAAGCCAGGGGCGATTTTACCTCGAGCAAGACAGTATCCCATGCCTTGAGAAGCCGATGAAGAGGCCCGAATCATAGCACCTGAGGGAACAAAGTTCCTGCATCCAAGAAATCACAAGAAGTATGTAGGATGATGGCTCTATTGTAATCCGAATGGACAGTGCAGCTACATGACCTGGAGTGTGGATGAACATGTAAAGTCAGCAGGATCCCTGAAGGGAGTAGTAAAGATCAGGACCCTGAAGAAGCATTTCTTCAAGAGAAGAAATACAAATATGGAGATTAATGAAGGTGTGGTTGATGAATCGACCAAAGGGGGGAGTGTACAGGAGCAGCCAAGTGCCCCTGCAGGAGGTCCTGCCCCCTTCACACCTTTATGCTGGAAGTCAGAAATCGTGCCATGCTTGGCACCAACGATTGTGCCTATTACGCAGAGAATCTTCGAGAAAAGGTATCCAATAAGAAACCCCTATCTGATGTATTCCCGAAAGAGAGGACAATCTCACGGAGGAAGTCCCCAAAGGAATATGAAGAATGATAGAAAGAGAAGTAGGTGACGTCACAAGAGACGAGCGTGGTGCACTGAGAAGACTGGCTGAAGATGAGAATGTATGGACCTTATAGAATCTAATGAAGTAAAGAGTCGAGTAAACTTTTGTATGCAAAATGAAGATTGCACGTGTGAAGAGCACTGCAGAAAATACAAGCCATTCAATATCTATACATGCAGTAACACAAGTAGATTAAATGATCATAGAAGCAAGCTATACGTAGTGAAAAGACTGCAGACGAAGCCGCCATTATATAAAAGCTAGACATCGGTGTCACAACTTTAATAAGCTCAAACCCGTGGAGAAGGGCTGAAGGCTGTGTCACAGCAAAGAAGCAGCTGGGGTCGTGGAAGAACTGAGAAGGGCTGTCTGGCCTGGTGTCAAGGACTGGAGCAGCCAAGGACTGGTTATTTATTCTTAAAGGCAGTAAACGTGGGACGCTGAATCATCCCTTGTTAAGGTGCTAAGAAAGAACACATGAGTGCCAAGTTTATTCATTTAAGACAATTAAATGGTGCAAAATTGTCCAAATTACAGTCTCCTGTCACGTGAGGTATGGATGGAAATAGAAGTGGGGCATGCAGCTCCAGATCTAAGATAGCATGTGCTCAAACTCCCTTATATTCTCAGAAGCAAGGATATATTGCAAGGCCAAGTTCAAAGACAATCTTCAATGACAGAAGGAATGGGTGATGAGAGATGATTGGATAATTGGGTGGGGAGGTAATGTCATATCCACCTCCTGGCACCTGGGGTAAAGCTTACGTGCTGCTAGTGAGCTGAATGTTCCAAAAGGGCACGAGCGTGCCAACCAATTATAGAGGGCCATATAACCAAAGGCCTTACAGTTTGAGAGCCAATGATGTACCGTGTACCTAATAACTGTTGAAGATGACTTGCACTAGGGGGGGGGCATGAGTTGTCCACCTGATTGTAGAGACACAATCCCAACCTGACCCCTTATAGGAAGTATACTTAGATGATCCTTTTTAGCCAACCACAACCCCTGTAGGTTCTGCTTATTTGCCACGTAGTAGGAGGTCATGTATGACATGTTTTTACTATAGAAATTGGATTTTTTTATTAAATGCTTCGAGAGAATGGTGTGCAATGTCTGTTGAAGTCTGTTGATGTCCATTGTAACTCCCTGTTTTAGTCAATTGATTCTAAAACAGTAAACTAATTCCTTGGAGGGAAGCTTCTCTTACGTAGCCAGGGAAAGGCAGAAACTACCTGGCTCTGACCCTGGGGTGGCTATCTGCGGGAGGACTACTGTAGTATCCTGAATGTTGTCTGCTGGGTGCTGCATATGGAATGCCTGATGGAATGTGGAGTGTGTGTATGTGTGTGTAACGCTCACCTGATTCCCGTAGAGGCGCCGGTCTTGACTGGGCGTATACCGTATCTTCAAAGGTGATGTGTAACACACGGCTGGCTCTTTGGGCTGGACCTCTGTGCACTGTATGTCTGACTCGAAGGGTAAGATGTCTGCAGATAGAAAATATGGGATTAAGGAACTGGGTTATTGAATGTCTCTCTCTTCTTCCCTTTCTCTTCTCCTGTAGAACCCCAAAGGTTAACGCTCTCACCTTAGGTAAGTGAACGCCGTGCTCTCCATCTGCCTCGGGGCAGGGTGCTGTAACCAGTTTCTTCACTGGATAAGGGGAGCAGGCCTCTTGACTTCAGAGGACTGCTGTCCGTCGTTTACTGCACGAACGGTAAGTTTCGAGTAATTCTAATGTCTTTAAAGTCTTTAGTAATGATGTTTCTTGTTTTGCAGGGTTCCGGCGATGGCGGATGACGGGCTGAAGTGAGTTGAAGATGGAGCCCGTGTGATGAATAGAAGCGCCTGGAAGCACGTAAGTAAGCGCTTGTTGCCTGCTTCACGATGCGCTCTAACTGTCTTTTTATTTTGCAGGTACAAGTTCGGAGCGGCTGCAGGGTGCCGGAATACCCACTGGGTTAGATGTGGAAAGGAGTAATGGCACGTGAGTATTAAAGTTCCCCAATGTCTTTAAACGCACCTTGTTTTGTCTTTCAGATGCGGGATGCAGCGCCGAAGGCCTCCGGAGCGTGCGAAGAGTTGGTAAGCTTTTGTCTTTCAGATGCCGGAATGCAGTGTGAAGACCTCCGGAGCGCACGAAGAGTAGGTAAGCCTTTGTCTTTCAGATGCCGGAATGCAGCGCGAGGCGTTGGTGACAGCCGATGGACCAGGTAAGTGAAGAGCTGTCACTGAAGACCGTAATGCTAACCTGTTCTTTCTTGTCTTTATAGGTGTTGCTGAAGACTGGATTCAGGATGGTAAGCCTTTTTCCTTAGGCCCAGGATCAGATGCAGAAGACACGATGAGCGTTCTGCTGCAGAGGATGCAGAATAACGCAAAGCAAGATTCATCCATCGGGTGTGGTTTAAATAGCCTCCTGTAGTGCTTAGGTGTCTCCTTCCACAGCCACGCCTAGGTAAGAAAAGAGTTCCTGCTTTCCAGAAGAGTTCCAGTGTTCTGAATCTAGGGAGTGGCTCCTGCCCCACCCAACAGGAAAAGTAGTTCCAAACAGAAGAGGATCAGAGGCTCAACTGGCAGGCAAGTAAGCAGCATGGTCTGCTGCAGGTAAGTCCACCCAAGCATTATGAGCCCGGCGCTTCCAGCGCTGGGACTGGGCATATTTATGAGCCTGGTGCCACTGGCGCCAGGACTGGGTCCAAAAGGTCCCAATTGGGACTGGTTGGCACTCGGAACCTGGGTTATGGATCTGCTTCCAAGGGAGTTGGGAAAACCCTGACCTTTTGGAAGCAGAGATCATGACAGTGTGTGGGAGTTCCGAGAGTGACTGTTGGTGGGGACGTCAGCATGGGACTGTGAGCTGAGAAGATGTATACTCCCTGTGCTCCCATCTAGCCTTTATCTGGAACCGAAGAATAAAGTATCTTTCCTGTTTGATACTCACTGTCTCCTGCCTGGTTCCCGTGTCCTGAGTCCCATGCTGGATACTTCAACTACCTAGGGGAGGTCAGACTGGAGGGAGACAGAAAAATATTGAATCTGAATAATCCTTCAGATGTAAGACTTTATGACACCCCCACCCACATTTGCCACAGCCTGTCCACTGAGCATCAGGAACACTAGATTAGGATTGTGCCTCAACTGAACTAAGATGCGCAACAGGCCGCGCTTACCCCTCACTAAGCGCAAACAAACCAGCACTACTGTTTCCAAACCCTACTTCAAGCCTAATTATTCCACCATAAACCTGTCACCTCATGCCACTAGAACACCAGCTAGTGCAGCACCCACCCTTGATGTAGCAACTATCCAAGGAGCCCTCATCAACACAAGGTCTCTCATTGCTCATGCCCTAGACGTCTCAGATTTCATCTCAGACAACCAACACAACTTCCTGGACATAACAGAAACATGGTTACACCTTGCTGCAGGGCCATCACTATCGCTAGCCCTCCCTAAGACCTACACCATTATCAGAGCAGACTGAGATACTGGCAGAGGTGGAGGATTGACCTTCATAGCCAAAACCCAACTTTGCCTTAGAGAATTCACAAATGAATCCTTCCCATTGAGTGAATTCCTGTCAAAGTCCCTATGACAACCTCTCGCACCACGCTGCTACAACTGGTGTACCGACCTCTGGGTCCATTATCCTCCTTTGAGGAAGACACCACTTTCCTCCTTACATGCAACACTAAACCAAACTCCCAAATTGTACTGTTGGGACTCTACAATGTGTAGGACACCAATGCAACAGCTTTAGAGAATGCCTTCTCTCAGCTTGGCTTTGAACACCGCATCAGTGGCCCTACACACAATAAGGGAAGAACCCTGGATTGGTTGGCAGACCTAAACTGTACTACAACGATCCTTGCTAACTCTCCTTGCACTTGGTCAGATCACCATTGCATCTCCTTTACCATACAAGGCAGTTTGTGCCCTTCACCCAGCACTACCCTTGCCCTGCAGATCCCGGCTAGAAGCAATCGTAACATCACTGCAGATAACTTAAGGCCATTACTTCAGCCCATCACCACTCCCGCTAACAGCTTAGGCAAGGACCCTAAACATAATTGCCCCATTAAAACTAAGAAAACCTAAACTAACAGCCCACCTTAACAAGTGGTTCAATTCAGACCTAAAAGCCCAAGGTAGCGCCAAAAGAAATTCTGAAGCTTTGCATTTCTTTTTTTTATATAGCGCTATGAACCCTCAGGCATCTGTGCGCTGCTTATTATTATCCCCAGTGTGTGGTGCTCATTTATCGACCTCGGAAGGATGAAAGGCTGAGTTTAGCCCTGCCGGGATTCAAACCTGCGTTGTCAAGCTCTGCACGGATGTCAAAGCAAGCGCTCTACTCGCTGTGCTACCTGACCGGCTGTGCTACCTTTCCAAGCTGTTTGGAAAAGAACACCCACTGTCCTAAATAAGGAAAAGTTCTTAATCGCTGCTAACACTTACAAAGCAGCTATACTAAATACTAAAAGAGAAACTTACAAAGCCGAATTCAAAATGCCAAATCAGGATCAAAAGAACTTTTTACCATCCTAAGGGAATTGGAGACCCCTGTTCCACCAATAGAATCTTGCACCAAAGACGACTTGCAGTGCACTAATATCCAAAAAGCCCTACTGGACAAAATAGCTCTTTTACAATCAAAAATTGAGGCAAAAAGCAAAGTCTTACTCTAAATACAAATTTCAACAAGCTTCATGACCCACAGCCTACACCGTGTGACCCATTCTAATTTTCTCCAGTCACGGCTAAAGAAGTAGAAGACAACATAACTAGTTTGAAACCATCCAGATGCCAGGGGGACATCTGCCCAGCTACGGCTATTAAAGAAGGAGCTAAGGATCTTGCGCCATTCACCACAGCCCTGATCAATGCATCCTTTGAAACCTGCAGTGTCCCAAACAATCTCAAGGAGGCATGGGTCATGCCACTCCTCAAAAAACCCAACGTAGATCCAAACATTCCTTCCAATTACAGACCTATAACCACAGTGCCGTTCCTCCTGAAAATGATTGATAGAGCGGCATACTACCAGATACAAAGGCATCTAGAAGATAACAATCTCTTAGGTTTACGTCAATCTGGTTTTAGACCTAGACATGGCACGGAAACAGCACTCCTTGATCTTAAAATTCAAAAGGATGAATCAAAAGACAAAGGAAATCTTGCCATCCTCCTGTTGTTGGACCTTTCAGCTGCTTTTGATCTTGTGGACCAACAGATCCTCTCCAAACATCTAACCACAGCAGCTTACTTTTCCCATAACGCTGCCACTTGGATTGAATCCGTTGTAGCAAACAGAACCATGAGGGCTTGTGCTCCCTCTGCATCTGCCGAACCAGTACCAATATCTTGCAGATTCCCCCAAGGCTCTTGCGTCTCGCCTACATTATAAAATATATTTACGAAGCTCCTCTTCGAAACCACCTCAACGGATTGGGTGTCAGCTACATTAACTATGCAGATGATATCCAAGTTCTCATCACTCTCACTGGCTGCTATGAGAAAGACTCTAAAATACTAAATGAAATATATCTGCATATCCAGGCGTGGATGGCAAACCATGGCCTATGCCTAAATCATGAAAGTTAGGTAAACTCTACAAATCCTTTAACATTGATGGCAACATCATTAAAGTCTCTAGCGAGGTCAAAACTCTTGGCATCTATTTAGATTACACCCTTTCCCTCACTGGGCAAGTCAATGCTACTGCCTCAACTACAGCCTATACTACTAAACTGATTAATGCCTGCAAACCCTATCTTTCTACTCAGAGCTACATTACTTTAGCCAGGGCTTTGATCCTATCCAAGCTTGACTATTTTATTTATTTATTGCATTTGTTGTATGCCCAATCCCGGATTTGTCACTGCGTAGGTTCCAGAAGGCTTGAAAATCTGGTTACAGTAAAAATAAACGTTACAGAACATAAGGACAAAGCAATACAATTGAGACAGCGGCAAGATAACCGTACACTTGAATCATTGTTTCCAGTATGAGGAGCAGTTTCAGATCATACTGATTTGTTGGTACACAAATGCGGTTGTAGTAATATGGTTGGAGTAGTGACTTTTCCAAGGCTAGGGTTGAATGGATGAGCAATCAAGAGGATGGGTTAATGTTTTAGAATTTGTTGAACAGCCAAGATTTTAGTGTCTTCTTGAAATGCTGGTGGGAGGGCTCGTTTTCTGGTGTGAGACGGGAGAGAGTTCCAGATTTTGGGAGCTAGAACTGGAAAGCTACTTCCCCCTACCCGCATATTTGAACTGTGGGACAAAGAGTGGAGTACTATTATTAGATCTCAGTACTCTTGTGGCCTTGTTTGGGGTGATAGCATTGTTGAGGTAGGTGGGAGCCTTCCTAGAAATACATTTGTGGGTGACGCATAAAGTTTTGAATATGATTCTAGCTTTAATGGGTAGCCAATGAGCTTCTCTCCGCGTATTAGATATATAGTCAGAATGTTTTACTCCAAGAGCTGCTTGCAGAGCTTTATTTTGCAACAGCTGGAGTTTAGCCAGATTTGTATTTGAAGATCCTAACAGAAGAAAGTTGCAATAATCTAGTTTGGACAAGATAAGAGCACGTGCTACAGTTAAGCAATTTTGTGGGGTCAGAAATTGACGGCTTAAAGCTATACGTTTGGAGGTGTAAGAGGTGGCTGATGAGAGCGTTGACATTTTTGGTCATTGTTAGATTGGCATCTAAGTGGACACTGAGTTTTAACCTGCTTAAGGACTAGTATGGGTGTTCCATCAACGGTGATAGATGCATAATCCACGTGGAGAGATTTGATTTTGGCAGGGGAGACTACGATGTGTATCTCCGTCTTATCATCGTTGAGGCACAAACTATTAATAGCCATCCAATTTTGGATAATGGCGTAAATTTTGTTTATAGTAATGGTGTCTTGCTCATGGCTTCCGGTGATGGGAATAAGGATCTGGGTGTCAGCCGCGAAGTTCGTGTAGATGACACACATAGCGTCAAGGGCTGCAAAGAACAGCTTAGTGTAGGCATTGTAGATGGTAGGTGAAAGGCATGAGCCTTTCGGAACCCCTATTCGGACCGGTATAGGGTCCGCTGCTTCCTTACCTTTGGTTACTCTTGAGGTTCTTTCTGCAAAGAAGGATTTAACCCAAAGGGTAGCTTCCTGAGCGAATTGGAAATTTTACCGGCAGTGTGGTACATAATTTGTCGTGGTCCACCAGGTCAAATGCGGCGGACAGGTCTAATAAGAGTAAAATACAGAGATTGCTGGTGTCTCTTATGGAGTCCATCTGGATTTTAAGGTCCAATAGAGACGTTTCAGTACTGTGATTAGGCCAGAAGCCAGATTGTCTGTCTCCAAGGAGTTGGTTTTGTATTTGAGAGTGTGCTATTTTGTGTATTACTTTTAGCAAGGAAGGCACTGTGGTTATGGGACAGTAGTTTGTGGGAACCGTAGGGTCCAATGACTATTGTAACACTCTATATCTAGGTTCCAATGTATGAAACCTAAACAAATTACAAGTGCTTCAGAATAACGCACTCAGATCAGCCTTAGGCATCCCACAGTCCAACCATGTATCAGCAATCAGATGAGACACACATTGGCTCCCAGTGCGTGACAGAATCTTGCTTCGAACACAGTGGCAAAGCACAAAATGCGGGGGCCCCCCTTACGAGCCATGCTGAGGGCCCCCCCAACTCGGCAGGTTGTGCAACACTCTGGCCCGGCCTAGATTGTCATGCTTGCGCAATAGACACAAACGTGCTGCTGAAGGGTTGTGCCGCACACTGCACTAGGAGAAAGATAGAAATATGTGTTTTAATTCAATATACAGCACACTTTCTGAGAAAAAATGGCTATAAAGCCACAATGTTTGCAATTGTTTTGTAGGGTAACACCAATCCAATACATGCACGTCACCAACAGTGCACAGGAACATTAATGCTTTGCTATTAAAAATGCCATGCCACAATGAAAACATGTCCAACTGGCTGCACAATGTAGACTACTGTATGATATGATATATGATATATGGCATATGGCATTTGTAACGCGCCTATACACAAGTGATTCAAGGAGCGACGAGGCAGGGAGGGGGAACAAAGGGAGGATGGACAAACAATCCTACAGGTGTCATTCAGATCGTGCAAGTGCGTGGGAAGGGGGCAGGGCCAGTGCAGTACAATAGTATAATAAGTAAGTAACGGCCAGCAAGTGGCGTGCAGACAGCAGGTGTCAAGAGCAGTTAGGGGTACTGTAGGGATACAGAAACAGTCCCCAAGTGTGGGTGTTGCCTGGTGGGCAGTGCAGGTGTGAGACGGTGGCAGGAGAGGACCTGGGCACGAAATCGGGGGGTGTCCAGGAAGCCAGTGCAGTTCGAGTTACAGCCAGGAGGTCAGCAGAGGAGAGGAGGAGAGAAAGCAGAAGCAAAGAGAAAGGTTTTGAGGTGCTTCCAGAACTGGAGATGGTTCTCCTCAAGTTTAAGGGAGGCTGTTCCAGAGGGAGGCCCCAGCTGAAGAAAGATCTACCACCAACTCATTGCTTGGAGAAGCGACTGACCCTGAGGGAGTTGGAGGCGGAGGAGTGAAGAACTCGAGAAGGAAGATATTTAGGAAGAGAGAGTTGATGGTATTGAGGCCCCAGAAAGCCTTGTGGACGATGCAGATGGTTTTGAACTTAATCCTTGCAGCCATTGGGAGCAGTGTAGAATCAGGCAGATTTAGAAAGAGGCTGTTGCAATAGTCCAGCCTAGAGAGAACCAGAGCTCGGGAGACAGTGAGCTTCTGGGGGAAGCAGAGGAAAGGAAGAATACCTATGAGGAGGTGAAGCTGGTAGTGTGACTTCTTAGAGACGTCAGAGATGTGAGGAGAGAAGGATAGTGATAGCCTTGCAGGTGGGAGCAGGAAGAGGGCCAAGAAAGGCCGGCCAGAGAGCTACAGGAAAGGAGGGAGCAGGTGTGCCGATGAGGAGGATCTCAGTCTTACTGGCATTAAGGCAAAGGTCATTGGCGGCACACCACTCCTGGATAGCAGACAGACAGTTAGCGATGAGGGAAGTAGAGGAGGAGGCCGAGGGTAGCCTGAAGATGAGCTGGGTGTCATCTGCATAGTACTGAAAGTTGGGGCAGAGAGCGGCGAAGCGGTGGGCAAGGAGTGCCAGGTATTGGTTGAACAGCCGGGGGAGAGGTTAGACCTGTGGGGGACACCACAGGTAGAGAGGGATGTGTAGACACGTAATGACATTACAGTAAAGCATGCCAGGCCACATTTAGACATACCTACACTGGTTGCACCAAAATGCCAGTCAAAGCAATAACACTTATCATGAAGAGAGCACACATCAGAGCCGGCGTCTCAGCGGCCTCTAACAACATGGCCGAACTCTTTAAAATCGGCAAGGAACTGGTCAATCCTGTTGCGGTCTCTACCTCTCCTGTTCCCTCCAAGGCCCTCTGTACGGCTCTGGCCTCTCACTTCTCTGCTAAATCTCGGGACATCCTGTCCTCTATCTCCTCTTCTTCTCCCTCTTTCTCTCTCTGCCCCCTTTGGCCATCTCTACCTCTACTCCTCCTATTTCCTCTTTCTCTCTGACAACACCCGACGAGGTTTCTAGACAAGTCTGATATATGTTATGTTATGTTATTGTGCTTATACCGCAAAACAAAAGAGTTGATGGCTGGAAGGTTTAGAATAAATCTTGACCTCTGGCATTGCTCTGGGCAACCCTCCAGACCATCGATCTTCGCCTGCCAAGCCATTACAAAAGGGGAAAAACCATATGCAAATCAGGCTTGGTCCCACCCCCAAAGGGGTAGTCCAGCCCGAACTGCTAGGTCACATCCCTTTTGCACGAGACCACAAGCATCCCCAGACATGTTTCAGCCTTGTTGGGCGTCATCAGTGAGGAGTAGCTTGGGTCTCTAGGCCCAGCAGGCAAGGGACCCACGTCTGGGCATACCCTTCCCACTCGGGGTGATGGGGGATGTGGCCTAGCAGTTCGGGCTGGACTGCCCCTTTTGGGGTGGGGCCAAGCCTGATTTGCATATGGTCTTTCCCTTCTGTAATGGCTTGGCAGGCGAAGAACGGTGGTCTGGAGGGTTGCCCAGAGCACTGCCAGTGGTTAAGATTAAGTCTAAACCTTCCAGCCATCACCTCTTTGTTTTTGCTATGTCACCCCGAGTGGGACGGGTATGCCCAGACGTGGGTCCCGTGCCTGCTGGGCCTAGAGACCCAGGCTACTCCTCACTGATGAGCCCCAACAAGGGCGAAACATGTTTGGGGATGCTTGTGGTCTCGTGCAGAGGGGATGTGGCCTAGCAGTTCGGGCTGGACTGCCCCTTTTGGGGTGGGGCCAAGCCTGATTTGCATATGGTGTTTCCCTTCTGTAATGGCTTGGCAGGCGAAGAACGGTGGTCTGGAGGGTTGCCCAGAGCACTGCCAGTGGTTAAGATTAAGTCTAAACCTTCCAGCCATCACCTCTTTGTTTTTGCTATGTCACCCCGAGTGGGACGGGTATGCCCAGACGTGGGTCCCGTGCCTGCTGGGCCTAGAGACCCAGGCTACTCCTCACTGATGAGCCCCAACAAGGGCGAAACATGTTTGGGGATGCTTGTGGTCTCGTGCAGAGGGGATGTGGCCTAGCAGTTCGGGCTGGACTGCCCCTTTTGGGGTGGGGCCAAGCCTGATTTGCATATGGTCTTTCCCTTCTGTAATGGCTTGGCAGGCGAAGAACGGTGGTCTGGAGGGTTGCCCAGAGCACTGCCAGTGGTTAAGATTAAGTCTAAACCTTCCAGCCATCACCTCTTTGTTTTTGCTATGTCACCCCGAGTGGGACGGGTATGCCCAGACATGGGTCCCGTGCCTGCTGGGCCTAGAGACCCAGGCTACTCCTCACTGATGAGCCCCAACAAGGGCGAAACATGTTTGGGGATGCTTGTGGTCTCGTGCAGAGGGGATGTGGCCTAGCAGTTTGGGCTGGACTGCCCCTTTTGGGGTGGGGCCAAGCCTGATTTGCATATGGTCTTTCCCTTCTGTAATGGCTTGGCAGGCGAAGAACGGTGGTCTGGAGGGCTGCCCAGAGCACTGCCAGTGGTTAAGATTAAGTCTAAACCTTCCAGCCATCACCTCTTTGTTTTTGTATTGTGCTTATACCGCGCCAAAGCCCGTAGGCATCCAGGCGCCGAGAGAGCAGAGTACAGTAAACGGAGACTACCGTAGGGGATTACTCTAGTAAAAGAGATGCGTTTTCAATTGTTTTCGAAAAGCAAGAAGATCTGTTGTCTTGCGCAGGGATATGGGCAATGCATTCCATGCCTTAGCTCACTGGGTGTAAAAGGCCCTTCCAGAGTCTCGGGAGCGTTTAACTCGATGCTGTACCAAAAGATAGCCTTCAGCTGACCTAAGGTTTCTCTTGGGCTGGTAGATGCCAATGACGTCCTTAAGGTAAGCAGGAGCACTGCCAAAGATGCATTTGTGGCATATAGTTATCAATTTAAATTGAATTCTGCGTTCCACAGGAAGCCAATGCAATTTTTTTCTGGCTACAGTAGTGGGTTCTGAACGCTTCATTTGAAAAATAATGCGAATAGCTTTATTTTGAATTTTTTGTAACTCCTGGATTTCTGCTTTACTTGCACCACCTAAGAGTGCATTGCAGTAATCAATATGAGGTAAGATAACAGCTCTCACGAGCTTGATACGGTTTTCGACCGAAACTAGAGGCGCAACTTGCCTAAGCACTTTGAGGTGGTAATTAGTGCTAACAGTAATGGCTGCAACATGTGCCTCGCAGTCTACACTGCTGTCCATGTATGTGCCCAAGGTTTTGACTTTCTGCACAGTGTTGATGAAGCTACCATCTATCATAAAACCAGTATATTCCTGCCCCAGCTTGATTTGTGCCTGGCGTGGGCCAAAGATCATGAGCTCTGTCTTTGTAGCGTTCAGACATAACCAGTTGGTGGACATCCACTGTCTTATCAGTTGATGAACTGCGTTTACTGCACATTGATCTATGTCGTACTCGCCAGTAATGTTAAGGACCAGCTGGAAATCATCTGCATAGTTACAGAAAAAGGTCTGGAAAAGATCTAATTTGTAACAAAGAGGAAAAATGTAGATGTTGAACAACAATGGGGAAAGACATGCCCCCTGGGGCACACCACATGTTATAGTTTGTGACCCAGAGGAACTGTCTCCCCAATGCACCTGTGACCGACAGCCTTCCAGGAATGCTCTCAGCCAAGTTATGGCATTATCGGAGAGGCCTCCAACAGTCTGCATTCTGTCGAGTAGGATATTGTGATCTAGCAAGTCGAAAGCTGCCGATAAGTCTAACAACATCAGCAGCCCCGACTTGCTATCTTCTAGTCTAGAGAGCATATATGTCTGTAGGTCCAGAAGCGCGCTTTCTGTGCCATGATGGCTTCTGAAACCTGACTGCTTAGCATGCAAGATGGCAGCCGTCTGGACATGGGCCTGTAGTTGAATGGTTGCTATCTTATCAATAAGTTTTAAGAAAAACAGGGTGTTGGTAATAGGCCTTAGGTTTGCCGCATCAGTGGGATCAAGACCTGCTTTTTTTAGCAGTGGTGAGACTGCTACGTTCTTTGTTGATTGGGGAATCACACTTGTTCGGAAAGAAGCGTTTGCAAATCTGCAGAGAAAGGGTGCGAAAAGTTCCTTATGTTCCAAGATGAATTTAGATGGAAGTAATTCACCCGGACAGTTAGTGGGGTGCATAGACTTAAGGATATTCAAAATATCAGCAGTGTTGGATTCTCTCAAGATGAAACCTGAAACAGGACCTGGTTGAGTATCCCTGCTTGATATAGAACCTGACTGAGTTTGGGGCGATTGTATGCGAGTGTGGTGTGTCTCGGCGGGTATTGGGGTAGGCATTTGTGCAGACAACAGGGCTGCTATTGCTTCTAATTTAATTTTGTCTTGGGCTTTTAATAGTTTAGCTGCGAAGGCCTTCTGTACCCGTTCGCAGTCATCATTAGTCAGTTTTATAGGGAGGCAACAAGCAGTTGGTTTCTCCCAGGATCTAAAAAGGCGGAAAAGTTCCTTCGTCTCATCACCAGCTGAGCTGATTTGGTTGTTATAGAAGGTTTTCGTAGCCTCAATAATTTCTACTTTGTACTGTTTCTCCTTTTGTTTCCAATCTGACAAGTTAGTAGAGGATCTATCTTTATGCCAGGTATGCTCGGCCTGTCTTTTACTCGCTCTGAGTTCTGCTAAGGAAGAGGAGAACCATTTGTGGCGATTTGGTAAATCTCTAACCAATTTATCTTTCATAGGTGCGGATTTGTCGAGCATTTCGGTGATCTCCTGGTTGTAGTTATTTATAAGTGTCTCCGGATCATCGGAGTCAGTTGTTTTAGTAATCAGGGTTTGCATACACTTAGCCAAGATGGGCTGAGTGATGTTTTTAAAGTTTCGGGCTTTGACTTTATATGTAGGTACATGTTTCCTATGTGCTAGAGCGGGAAGCCTCAAAGTACATGAGACAAAGGAGTGATCGGACCAAATGCATGGTCTAGTCACAATGTCTCCAATCTGTATGTTGTAGGTACCAATCCAGTCCAATATATGCCCTTTATTATGTGTAGGTTCCACATTTTGAATTATGACTTGATGATTATTAAGCATTTTTTCTAAGGTCAGTGCTTTTTTGTCCCTTTTGTCCCCTTTCCAACGGTTGAACTCTACTAAAATGACCAAACCCGTATTGGTGGTCATCATAGGTGTTACAGTATTGACAATGTCTTCATTGAAACTGTCGTCAGCTTCAGGGGGCCTATAGAGAAGAACTAGATTAAGGGTGAAATTCGGATTGGAAGTCATCTTGATGTGAATAATATCACTCCCAGTGCATTCGATGTTAGCCTCATAAAAACCTAGTGACTTTTTACATAAAAAGGCAACTCCTCCTCCTATGGTCCCTTCTCGGTGTTTTCCAAGAAAGACGTAGCCTGGAGGTGTGATCTGTTCTATGGTAGGCCCATGTGAGTCAGTGAGCCACGGCTCGGTGAGACACATGACATCTAATTTGTGTTCCTGAATATAATCATGTATGTCCAATACATGTTTCACTGCAGAGCGTGTATTCAGTAGAGTTATGGTAAGTGGGGAGGGTGCAACAGGGCGACTGTTAGACGTGGGGTTGGACAAAGCGTCATTATGAATGCATGGCACAAGTTTTTGTGAGAAGCTAGAAGTCTTACTTTGCATTTTCTATGGTGTCTCTAGGTACGGATGGAGTCGGGAGTCCGGGCAGGAAGCACGTCAGCACGTCTCTGCACGGACCCGCACAGACTCGCAGTTTCGTTCGCGCAGGCGCGTTCGCGCTGGAGGACGAAATAAGTAGAGAGCGCGGAAACTACAATCCAGATGGGATTTGTAGTTCCATGCCTCTCTTTACTCGTGTGTGCCGAGAATCTCGGAAGAACTAACACACACCTTTAACAACAATGTAACTCGACTGGTTCAACCAATTCTAATGCAAAATTACAGCAACTCGAAAAAGCGTTGTCCAAACAGGTTGCTGATCCAGAACCATCAAGGACCATATTGACACCCTCGCTGCAGCATTGGCCGATTTCTGTAATCACTCTTTAGCCACTGGAATGTTCCCCTCTCCCAAGAAGCACTCCCTTGTGCACCCATTCCTCAATGAGCTGTCTGCTGATCCTACCTGCCCGGCAAACTATTGCCCAATCTACATCACCCCTTTATTGGGGAAATTCTTGGAAAAGCTTGCCATCGCCCAGCTTACGCTCCACACTGAATCTCTTGGTTGTCTCCATGGCCACCAGTCTGGCGTCAGAGCTGCCAGAGGCAGGGAAACTGCTCTCCTGAACACCTGTAAAGATCTGCTCTCTAACCTTGATTCCAGCATTTCTTCTGTCCTCTCCCTCCTTCTTTCCTCTGCATTTCGACACGGTCAACCACCCCATCCTGATCAATCGACTCCATGAGAACCTGGGCATCACGGATCAGGCCCTGGAGTGACTGACCTCCTTCCTCTTGGTCTGCCCCCCTCTCAGGTCCAACCTGGTCCCATTCCCCCTGCCACCTCTCTACTGGTTTCGTTCCCCAGGGCTCTATACTCTCACCCTGGTTTTTCAACCAGGTTTTTCAACCTCTACTTGGCGCCTTTGGCCCAGCTGATCTCTACCTTCTCCTCTAACTTTCAGTGTTATGCGGATGACTCAGCTTTCCTTCAGGCTCCATTCAGCCTCCTCTCCTCTGTCGCTCATTCCCGACTGTCTATCCGTGATTCAGGATTGGTGCGCCTCCAACGATCTCTACCTTAATGCCAGTAAGACGGACATCCTTCTCATTGGGACCCCGGCACCTGCTTTCCCTCTCTCACTCTGGACGTCCACCTTGGGCCCTCTTCCTTCGCCTTCCTGCGAGGCAAAAAACATTGGTGTCATCTTCTATGCCATCTTCTATGCCACTCTCTCTTTCTCTCCTCACATCTCAGCCAAGATGTTCTGCTACCAGCTGCTACTCCTCAAAGGGACTCTTCACTTTCTCACTTTCCACAAGAAGCTCACTGTCTACAGAGCCATGGTTCTCTCTAGGCTGGACTACTGCAACAGCCTCTTTCTCAATCTGCCTTCTTCTACTCTCCCTGATCTGCAACTAATCCAGAATAGGACTACAAGACTTAACCTTGGCCTCAAGCCCAGTGATCGTATCTCTCCAGCCCTGAAATCTCTCCACTGGCTCCCGGTGGCTGCAAGGATCAGTTCAAGACCCTTTGCATTGTCCACAAGGCTTTCTGGGGCCGGGGTCCACACTACATCCAATGCTCTCTTCCAAAATACATTCCTCTCGAGTCCTTTGCTCAGCTACCTCAAACTCTCTAAGGGTTAGACACTTCTCCAGGCAGAGAGTGGGGGGTAGAGATCTCTCCTCTGCTGCTACCTCCCTCTGGAATGGCCTACGTGCCCCTTCAATGTTGACTCAACCTAGATGAACTTTAGAGCAGTTTCCGGACAGAACAGGACACAGATGTTAAACGGCACCTGGGTTTTGCTGTTAATAAGGGCCCAGCAATTATCAACGTAAAGCATTTCACTGTTAGTACCTGTTTTAGGCAATTGAAATCGCAATGTGGGTCTAGTACCTGCATGCCAGGGGAGCGATTGGAAGGGTAGAGAGGGAGTAGGAAATTTAAAGGAGAGAGTTAACTGCTTGTAACAATGAAGCTGCACTAGAATAGTCTCATTAAAATGCGTTAAAAAAGTTAGATGCCCCACACAAATAAGCTTGCCCCTCATCACCGCCCATGAAGTTAGCGCCTCTACCAACATTTGAAGGGTTAGCCCTCCGAAATGTAGGTTTTGTTGTGCCCCTGTACACAAGCACACACATCATTCACCATATACACACCCAGCCATCCATACATTTAAAAGTGCACCCTTTCACCCTACAGGCACACTCAGGCAGCCACCATACATTTAAGTGTGCACCCTTTCACCATATACGCACCCAATCACCCACCCATACATTTAAGTGTGCACCCTTTCACCATACCGTCTCACAGGCAGCCAGCTATACATTGAAGTGTGTACCCTTTCACCATACACTTACACAGACAGCCATCTATACATTTAAGTGTGTGCCCTTTCACCATACACTCACACACGCACATGGCATGAGGTTGAGGAGAGCCCTATTACTTCAAATAGAAATTGGGGCTCATTACGGGTCCGGTGGTAACTTTGCTGGTGCTACCAGTGGGTTGCCGCCGGACCCGTAAAAAATTACAGGCGCCTGACTTCCCGGTGCAACCGGTCTATTCCAAGTCCAGCAGCCGGGAAGTCAGGCGCTGGTCATTTCGGTAATCCCCTTTCCTGTGGAGTACCATAGGACTCCATGGGAATGGGGACACGGAAGCACCGGCACTGTTAACGGTGCCGGTGCTTCCGTGTCAGGTCTGCCTACCGTGGCCGCTGTGCATGGCAGGGTAAGACCTGTCAGGCATGGCGGGCCCAGCAGGTAGACCTGTAGTATGCCGGTCCGGACTGGCATGGTCAGAATGAGCCCCATTGTTTCTTTTGGAAGTCACTCTAACTTCATTAAGAAATTATTCAGTTAAGGACCGAACCATAACGGAAAACATGTCTTTATGAAGGCAAAATGACTTCAAAAATAAACTATTTATTTTTGAAGTCATAGGGCTCCCCCCCACCCAATGACATGGATGCCTCCAGCCTAGGGTCTTCCATGTCATGGGGTCGGGGGAGCCCTCGGACTTCAAAAATAAAGTTTCTTTTTGTAGTCACACTACCTTCATAAAGAAATAATTTCTGTTGCAGAAATAATTTCTTTATGAATGAATGCAGAGTATTTTTTTTTCAAGTGGGGCCCCCTCCCAGGACATGTGCTGGCGGGGCACCCTGCACCGCGGGGGCCCTTGTTACGCCAGTGTTTGAACACTAGTAGTTACCCACAAATGTCTATCCAATACAGCACCAAAATACCTGGTCGACAAATTCATCAGGAACTAATCTTCCAGACCAACTAGAACAAACTATTCACACTGCCTCAACATTCCCAAGTACAAACTTCAAAAAGCTTGCAGGTCCAGCTTTCCGGTGCTAGCTGCCAAGCTGTGGAACTCCCTCCCTAATGCACGTAGAGCCGAACCATCCTTCTGGTCCTTCAGAAATAGA
This sequence comes from Ambystoma mexicanum, assembly GCF_040938575.1. Lineage (NCBI taxonomy): Eukaryota > Metazoa > Chordata > Amphibia > Caudata > Ambystomatidae > Ambystoma > Ambystoma mexicanum. The sequence goes on along the minus strand of NC_090932.1, from coordinate 1,473,963,856 downwards.
GTAAAAGAATGGCTTTTCGTCCAGAAAAACTAAATCTTTTTTAATCCCCTCCAGGACTGATTATCTGTACCGATTTTGCTGACTTTCTGTTATTCAATGTCCTGTATTCCGAGCCGCTGCCTGGCATTATAATCAGAATCGCGCTAATTTCTGCTTATCTGTACTGACTGTTTCCCTTTGTAATTTTGGTATGTCTGGTACCTCTTTGCACATTGTTCTCACCTTACCTCTTGTATGTTGACCTGATATGTAACACTAGTCAACTGCTCTTTTATTTCGTTTTTTTGTTTCTGTAACCATTGTTCAAGTGCAAGCGCCCAGATAACTCAGGGTTAGTGTGCTCTATAAATAAATAAACTCAACTAAACTAAACACCCTTGTGCCTTTGCAACATTCCTGTACGGCTTATTGTGATGTAGATGGAGAATTCCTGGGTTTTCATGGTCAAGAACATTATTTACCCCCCCCCTACTGGGATGAGGAAGAGGGATTGAGTAATGAGGATGACTAGAAGCAGTAAGCCAACAACGCGTTCTAGTCTTTAGAAAATGCTAACCAATGCTGGGACATTTAAAATGGACACAGTTTAGCAGAACGAGATAGAGAAGGAGACTGCTTCCAACTTGTTCCGATGTTTGGGACACCGGAGGTGAGCAGACTGCAGGATGTAGTACGGAGGCTAAAGAGAATGGCGTGCAGAGAAACCGAGCTGATAGAAGTTTGCCGCATTATTGCCATGGGCAGCTGGAGCCGCCAAAAGCAAGGAAGGCAAAGCGGGAACCACTTGAAAAACGGGATGCACTCCAAGTCAGCAGGCCTAGAGCAAAGAAGACGGTGAGATGCGAGGAACGCTGAAGCCTCCAGTAAAAACCAGTGAGAGGGAATGGGACACTCACGTGCTTCAGGACGAATGCCGTGTACCGTTGACAGCACAAGGGAGCCCAATCAAAGGAACTGTAATAGTTCATACGGATACAAACATTAAGAAAGGCTTGGTGACCCAGTACTTGAAAAGCATTATTTCCTGGATGCAAGCACAGGCAAACAGTGAGCCTCGGACTCACACCCATGAGAGGATACAAAAAGCCCTAGCAGGAACGTAAACAAGGCAGTGTGTGAGTCCTGGACCTGCACCCAAGTGCAATACCCTGGCAGGAGAGTCAATCCGGGGTAAGAAGAGAAGTGAGAAAACTCGGGGGTAAAACCCCATCCTGAAATTGTGGACTAGTGATAACCAGTATAAAAAGCACAGGAAAACAGTGAGCCTGGGACTCACACACAGGACTCTATGGGAGTGGGGAGACTGAAGCGCTGGAACCGTTGCCAATGGTGCCAGCACTTCTGTGAAGAATCAGCCTATCAGGGCTGCTGCACTCGGCAGGGTCGGACCCATTGGGCGTAACGGCCCCGGCAGGCAGACTCGTAGTGTGGCGGTCCAGAAACAAGGATGCCGGTAAGATTACCGGCACACTTATTTCCGGACCGTCACACTTGTAATGAGGGCCCAGGTGAGGCTTTACACATGGGTATGCTAATTAGAGAAGCTCTGAGAGAGGCTGTTGGAAATGGATTCAACAAATTCCTTCAGAGAGCCTGGAAGACCAAGTCATCAAAGGCCCTTTTCACCATCATGGGTTTCACTCTAGCTCAGGTTGTGATTTCAGCGGGTCTGTGATTGTGTTGGCTTGTGCCTTTCCTTGTCTCTGCATGAAAATATTCAAGCAAGTCAAAGATGAGCAGTTTTCCTTATGTCCTCTGCCCTGCACAGGTGGGGTTCGGAAAATTTGCTCCACCGCATAGTGATTGTGTTTGGGATGTGCAGGCCGCACAGGAGATTTTCAAGAGATTGTGGTGCATGCACACGCCTTCAAGAAAAGCATTGTAGGAAATATCAGAATCTTCAAGTTGTCAGTGAGGGCTCCTGCTGGATATCAGAAGGATTCCAATTATATGCCACAGGACTCTGTGGACACTGGGAGTCCTGCTCCATTAAAGGAACCACACTAGTTTTACGATGATCTGATCCATGGTGTAAATGACTTGAACCAGGCCACATACAAATGCGGTTCATACAACAAGCATATATTCTTGGAAGGTCTGATTAATTCCACCATTCCTTAAAGGGCCTTTGTTTGCTGTGGGTGGCTTGTGACTGCCGACTGCCCTATGGAGGGGCTAAGTGAGGGTGGCCGGGGTCCCTCCAGATTCCACCTCAGAGCCCATCATCCTGTGGCATGGGGAGCTACATGTGCCCTTTGGTCACCCTACCAGAAATCCCCAGAATCAGGCTGGCAGTTCATGACAGTGATAAATCACTGGGGTTTTCAAGCGAGTCTGGGTCATGTGCACCTCACTCAAGAAACTTGGGCCTGCATACATATACCTCCCAACATTAGAAAGCTGAAAAGAAATACATTTGGGGTTGCACACCGAGACCCGTTCTGTTGCCCCATTGCACCGGTTAGAATGGATTGAAAAGAAACAAATAAGGCTCACAAAATGGCAACTTCTAGCTCTCAAAACCACTCATGTTCCATGCTAAAATGGGGTGGCTCAGAACTATGCCATGCCACACCTGTGTCACGGAATTCACCCCTTCTCACCCGAGATCGCTCTTTGCAGGATTGCTTGGACGAAGTCTTCTTGCGCACGGATCGGGTTTTGTACAAGCTCGCACGAGTCTCTTCTAACTCCAGCGTGTATTCAGCGTTCCAGGATACTCGATGCTCAGGACGTCCAGGAAGCGAGGAAGTGTACACGAAGGAGGTACATGAAATCCGGGGAACAAGGTAAGAGATGAGGGAGGAAGGAATTGGGGAATTAGAGGGTCCGGGAACCAAGGATAGGAAAATAGTTCAGCGAACTACGGAGCACACGTCTAGTCACTACCGGTGATAGCGTTGAGACAAGCAGGGCCGTGGGGGCGTGGTCTATTTGTAGAATGTGCTGCGTCTGACGTGGAAGCTGGTGCAAGGCGTACCACGTTAGACGGCCATGTTGGGAGTATCAAAGAGTGCAAGCCCCGTTGTGACAAGGATCAGGAAGTCCAAAAGGGGCGCATTCTATGGATCATGACAACTTGTTCCATGCTAAAGGGGGGCGGCTCATAGCTCTGCCATGCCCACTCCTGTTCAGGGGTGGACTTGGAACCAAAAAAGGCCCTGGAAATAATTTTCAAAGTGGCCCCATTTTACACATTTTCAGCAATCCCAACCTTTTTGCTATGGGATAATTTGGAAATACCACACAAAAGAGGCCAGTCCGCCCCTGCTCTTGTTCCATGCTAAAGTGGGGCGGCTCAGAGCTATGCCACGAACTGCAGCCAGTATTACCTAGTTCAATCGCTAGTTCAGGACAAATGGACGCAGCCCACAAAAGAGCCTGATGCTGGCTTCAAGCACATTGCGTCTCTGTTTGCAAAGAGAAAAGGAGAGAGGCGGTTTCCTTTCTTTTCTGATGGGAGAATGGAGGAGAGTGGGTGCAGGGCTCACGATTCACTTCCTTATTTCTGACATCAATCCAACCTCCCCCTCACATCCCAAACCAAGAAGTCCGTAGAGTCCATTATACTCCACTTCAAAGGTTTCCACTAGCGAGCCTCCTAGAAACTCCAACAGCTATGCACTGTCCATCTGTCCCTCTTTACTCTCCTCAAAGTCTTTCAGCCGCCCCCCCCCCCCGGCTGCAGTTACCCTACAATCTCTGTTCTGCTTGCAGTCTCTTTTAACTGCACTCCATTTGACACGCAAAGCGTCTCCACCTGGAGTCCTATCTTTTCAATGTAGTCTAATTTTTGCTACGGACTCTTTACCCTGCAGTTTTTACATTCGCACCTGGAATTGTTGGCCTTTCCTCTGCATCATCTTTTCGCAGAAGGGTCTGCCCCATTGCAAATGCCTGTGAAGTCGTTGGTCCATTTGCTGTCTCTCGGATGTCCCTCTGCAATCTCCCTTTCATCTCCTAGGAATCTTTTCTCATGTGCAGTGTTTTTCGTCAACAGTGTCTGACCTTGTAGCACGAGATTTGCACATGGGTGATCTCAACTACCATCTCAGTATGCTCCTTTATTCTCTCACCTTTGCTCAGCAGGCATCCACATCCACTACCCCTGGTCGGTCAGTTTTATGAGCATACAATGCGGCCCTGGGTGCGTCTGTCTGATGTATTCCGTTTCTCAGTGCCCTCCAGTTTCTCTCTTCCATTTGTTCATTCTCCCATCCCGTCCGGTTTTTTTGCACAGCAGCATCCACATCCCCTCTGATCTCTCAGTTTGATTCCGGTGCAATGCGGCCCTGAATGCGCCTCTCTGATGTATTCTGTTTCTCAGTCTCCTGCATTTTCACCCTTCTATGTGTATTGCTTCTCACCTCCAGCCTGTTTTATCCTTACAGTCTCTAGTCCCTCTTTTCACAACAGCCTCCCTTTAGCCCAGTGGTCTTCAAACGTTTTTGGCCGGGGCCCCCCTGAGAAAAATTTGGCCAGGTCGGGACCCCCGAGAAATGCCAAATGGACAGTATGTATTGCGCGCCGTCACCTGCTACCATCACAGTCGCTGGGCTCCCTCATCCCACTCATACCCAGTCCCTGGTCTCTCTCCACCCCATCACACATCCTGGGCTCTCCCCACTCTGCTCCCACCACTATCCCATGCTTCCCGCCCTTTGTGCTCCCACCATAGTCCCTGGGGTCCCCCCATCCCGTTCCCAACACAGTCTGAGGGCCAGTGGCGGCTGGTGATTTTTTTTAAGTGGAGATGCATAACTATTTCCCCAAAAAATGCCATAGCGACCGAGCATAGTGAGGGAGCCCGAACCAATAAAGGGATGTTCGGGGGGGATTTCCCCCTGTGAATTTTTGTTAAATAATGGGTTGAAATGTTGCATTGTAGCGCATACTTTTAACAAAAAAATGGGTAAATAGCCAAACAGTTTGTAATTGGTGCTGGGGGGCCCAGGGGGCGGGGGGCAGGCATGACATTTTTTACTCGACATCTATGATAGATGTCCAGTAAAAAGATACCATGCCTGTCTCCTGGGCCCCATTGGGCCCAACACAATCAACATGATTATGTGTGTATGCAAGGCGCTGCACATTCATACAGCAATCACTATCATTCACATGAGCATCCATCACCATACACTCACTCATAACATAAGCATACAGGCATCCATACACATGTTTAAATAAAAACAATGAACATAAACGTACCTTCTGCATTGGCCTGCGTGTGGGTGCTGAAACGCCCTGCTCCAGGCTGCTCTGTCCGTATGTGCGAGGAGGCGCAGGAGCTCCCCCTCGGACATACAGACATGCGGTGGCCCAGCCAGCATTTCCAATGAGCTTTGCAATGCTGGCGAAGCAAAACACCCTAGCACTTGCATGGCTCAATGAGCATGTGCGGCTGGGGAACTAAACTGAACTGTCAAAGGGAAACAGTGTTTCCCTTTGACAGTTCAGCCAGCCCAGGAGCACTCCATCAGCTAGAAAAAGCAGCTGAGGGAGTGCTCACTGTTTCACTGGGCTGGCTCCTCCATAATGGGTGAGGGGCCACTGGGTGGGCGTCCCCTCGCCATTATGGATGAGCCACCAGGCTTGGACTGGCCTATAGGGCAATGCCTGTACCAAAAATGTAAAATGCTAACGTGGGCCAGTCAAAATGGGCCACCATTTTGGCCAATGTGGACCAGGTTTATGAGTTACTTAACTATGCAGTTAGTAATTTTGACCATTGTTGCTGAATATATCACAATTTACTTACATTTTAACACAAAGCACCCCTTTGGGTACTATTGAAACAGTGGGCCTCATTACAACTCTGGTGGTAGCGGTGGCAGTAAAACCGACACGGCTGCCGCCGGAGTTGTATCCGGGACCGCCACCCGCGAATGGGCAATTACCCGGTCATGCCGAGTTAGGCAGACCTGATAATTGCCCTTTCGCGGGTGCCGGTACCGGTAGATCCCCATTCCCATCTTAGCCCCATAGCGCTCAATGCGAATGGGGAGCTTGGATGCACCGGCACAGTTAATAATGGTGCTGGTGCATCCGATGAGCTGTGCTCACGGGTACCACACGGTCTGCCAGGTCAGACCTGACGGGCTGTCAGGCACCCGCGAGCACAACTAGTACTATGGCGGTACGGTAGCAACGGTGCCGGTAGCTTACCAGCACCGTTGTTACCGTACCGCCATATACCACCATAGTTGTAATGAGGCCCAGTCTGTAACTAAAGGAATGAATATCCATTTAGAACTGCGGGCCACTTTTTCATTGTTGCCTGAGACAGTTTCATGCTTCAGCCCGACCATGTGAGCCACCCCCGCCCATTTCTTCCAATCTAAAAAAAAAAAGATTAAAAAAAAAAATATTTCTTGCTGAGCTCTCAGGGCCCCCCAGGGATGCACCCGCGGACCCCTTGGGGGTCGCGACCCACAGTTTGAATACCGCTGCTTTAGCCTATGAAAATATGAGAAAGGGCGCTTAAGGTACTGCACAAAAGCTAGGATCTACACAATGCCCATCATTGGGGCACCACAGACTTGTGTTGCAACATGGGAAAGATGATTATGGGGAGGATTGGGGGGGGGGATTATGATGATGCGGGGGGGCGTGGTCTGGGCCCATCCAGCTCGGACGTGTGACGTGTCTTCTAGCTGCAGGTCCTGGTCAGATCCTGAAGTTTTGAGCCCGAGATTGCGGAACGGTATCTTTATTTGAGAAACGACTTGAAATCTTGTGCGCATCTCCTGACGGAGTTTGGCTGCTCCCCGCAGTCCGAGGAGCCCGCCCTGTGTTGTGCGAGAGCCCCGCTGTGAGAAGCCAAGATGGCGGAGATAATGTCCGGCAATGCGAAGGTGGCAACAGTCGACTAACACCCGAAGGGCAGCTGGAGTCGGTGGCTGTGTGCTGAAGCGGTAACGGCGGTGTCGCTGAACTGGGAGGCTTGGGGCCCTCCTACCCCCACTCCTCTTCCTCCTCCTGAGCGAGGCAGATTGCGTGTGCTGACGGTGCCGCGAGTCTGTGCGGCAAAGTGTCCTCCCCACCTCTCCCTCCATAAATTCTGGCTGCTGTGGCAATGGGAGTGGAGGACCGCGCCACAGGAAAGAAGCAATAGGCGTGAGCGGAGGCATAACGAAACGGGGCCACGGAGAGGGAGCCGCAACACACAGGACTGTTGTGAGAAGGTCGGAGGAACAGCAATGCTGGAGGCAGGTTCGAGGGGTACTAGGGGGAGGCAGCGTCAATAAGTAAAAGGTGCGCTGGATAGGTGCACGTTAAGGAAGATTGCTGTCAGGAAACCCCACCTACCGTATGGCTGTGTAGGTGGTGACTGGGACTGAGGGATAGGGTAAAGCAGAACTGTATTAAAACCACAGCAGCTAAGTCGATCCCCTAAGAACTGAGGTGCAGGGGACTCTGGCACTAGCCTTGCCTTGCTGAAGGTGCCAACAGAGAGTGCTCACCCCCTTGGGGAGCGTGGGATTGGAGTTCATCCAGGCCAGAACCTGGAGTGCATCACCAGTGAAGGGGCCCCTCAATACATTTTGGGGGCTCGCTGGGTCTTCTCACAGGAACGTGAACTCAGGAGGCGGCTAAAAAAAGTGCCCCACTTTTACCCCATAAAACTTGGCAACACAAGCATTTTGCATTTTTGGTGCGGCCATGGGCCTATTGCCTTATAAGCCAGTTCATGCCTGGGGAGAGGGAGCGGGGGGACAGCAAGAAGACCCGCAGGAATCCAGAATATTGGCAGCAATCCTGGATCTGAAAATATTTATAGAAAGTAAAATTGAGGCTTTATGCACAGAAGTACGGCTCATCCGCCAGGATGTTCGCTCGGTGGTGGAGAGGGTAACCAATGCAGAGCCTTCATTAAAAGAACTGGTTCCCACGGTGGCAGATCACACAGCTAAGCTGCAGAAACTGGAAACCAGAAATGCGGCATTGGAGGCCAGGATTGAGGAGGCGGAAGGACGGTCCCGCAGAAACAACATGCGGCTACTTGGTTTGCCGGTGGGAATCGAGGGCAGGGACCTGACAGGATATGTTGAAACGTTGCTGTTACAAGAAATTGGACCTGGAAAGTTGTCCCAGGGATTTGCGATAGAGAGGGCACATAGATCCCTACAACGGAAACCCCCCACAGGCTCTCATCCGAGACCTATAATCACAAGAATTCTGAATTTTCAAGATCGGGCGGTGGTGCTCCGTTTCTCCAGGGAAGGTGGTGCCATAAGAAGAGGGGATGCGGCGGTGGCCATATATCCAGACTATACTCCTTTGGTGCAACAAAGGAGAAAGTCTTTTATCCCGATTAAGGCACAGCTTAGACGCCTCGGTATTAAATATATGCTGATGTATCCATCTAGGCTGAAGGTCCTGCATGGGGGAAAGACGCATTTCCTGGAAACTCCAGCAGCAGCAAATATGTGGCTGCATCATAATAATTTAGGTGACAAAGAAGATGAGGCCCCGCCAGGGGAAGTAGGCATCTCTTAAGGAGTGGAGACTGGTGGGGACCATGGAGCATCTGATGCAATGCGTAGCGGAACTGAGAAGCTGACTGTGGAACGTGATTGGCTGAAGGATGATGTGAAATTGCTACAAGTGTCCGAACAGTGGAAATGTATGTTATCAAGGTTTCATAGCCTGTAAACCTGCCCATTTACCCATAGATCTGCCCAACTTTGGCTCACCTCTCCTCTTTGTTCTATGCGCAATCTTCTTTGTCGTCTAGAAAGGCGCTGGCACAAACTCCAATCTCCTGCTACTCACTCTACCTACTTCTCTTATCACGCATTATATGATGACTATATTAACTCTGTTAAACGCACTTATTTCTTTGATCTTCTCCATAGTCAATCTGCTCACCCTCAGCTGCTTTTTCAAACTCACCTTCTGCCCCCCCCCCAACGCCTGATCCTTCTATTAATTAATCTCTACCAGCATCTGATTTAGCAAATGTTTTCTTCTAAACTGAATTCCCTACGTCAGGATATTCTATCCTCACCCTCTTATAATTCTTCTCCTTTATCCTTTTCCTACTCCTTCTAATATTATTTCTAACTTTGTTCCTGTTTCCGACTCTGATGTGGCTCTCGTGTGGGCCAAAGCCCACCACACTGCCGCCCCCACTGATTCTATTCCTTCTTTGCTTATTCCTAACAGCTCTTTGTACCATTTCTTGCTTCTTTCTTCAATATCGGTCTTGCTACTTCCACTTTTCCTTCTGATTTCAAACACACAATTATTATCCCTATTATAAAAAAAACCTACAGATAATCCCCTTCTTGTTTCAAACTTTCATCCCAAATCTCTTTTACCTTTTCTTTCTAAGCTTCTGGAGCGCCTTGTTTATTCACAAATTTCAACGTTTGTCTCTGGTCTAGCTCTCCCCCCCCTCACTCAGTCTGGCTTTCACCCCCATCACTCCACTGAGACAGCCTTGACCTGTGTGCTTAACTTCCTCCTCATAGCCGCTAATCCTAGACACTCTTCTGTTCTCATTATTCTTGATTTATCTGCAGCTTTTGACACTGTGGATCACTCCTTGCTTTTGGACTCCCTTTCTTCTTTTGGTCTTCGTGGTTCTGTACTATCGTGGTTTTCTTCTTATTTATCTAAATCAAACTTTTTCTGTCTCCTTGGGTGGCAACACTTCTGCACCTTTTCCCCTTGATCACAGTGTTCCTCAAGGGTCAGTCCTGGGTCCTTTTCTATTCTCCCTGTATACCTCACTACTTGTTCCTATAATTTCTTCTTTTGGACTATCGCATCGCATCACTTCTATGCTGATGATTCTCAGCTCTTTCTATCCTTCTCATCTTTCACTCCTGATATTCATCACACTCTTTCAACATGTCTTTCTGCCATCAAATCTTGGATGGCCTCTCATTTCTTACTTTAAATGAAGGAGAGACCGAGGTCTTATTCTTTTCTGCTAACACTCCCTCCAAATCCCCCTCCTCTGTATTTCTTTTCCTCCCTCTATTCTATCTATCTCTCCCACTGCGCATAACCTTGGTTTTCACAGGCATGTTCTTTGGCCGTCCATGTTCACGTCTCGCTCCTCTTAAATCAATCTATCACTCTTCCTTTTGCTTACTTTGTCTTCTTTCCTATCAGGACTCGATCTCTCCTTCTCTTGCCTCTCTTGGTTGGCTGCCCTTCCATTCTCAACTTAAATTTCACTTTTTGTTTAGTTTTTAAATCTCTACGGGCTCGCCCCAGGCTATCTTGCTTCTCTTCTCTCTTTCTATACTCCTCACTCTCTCTGTTCTTCCAGTCTTTTCAGGCTGAATGTTCCCTGCCCCCCTGTGCTCAATCCCACTTTCGTTCTTTTCAGCGCCTCTTAATTGGCACATGCTCCCCCTGTCTCTCTGTTCTATTACTTATTACTCTCTGTTCGGTTGTACCCTGAAAACTCACCTGCTTCTTTGTCGATTGCCTGTTACCGAAAGTATCTGAATGTCGACATGCACTACTGATTTTTATGTACCGTTGTTTCTTTCTATGTAAAGCGCTTTGGACAAAGGTGCTATATAAAGTAAAATACAAATACAAAAATGTATAGCTGCAGTCATAAAGGTTTTTTTTTTTTGTTCTTGGTTACAGGGACGGGCAAAGACGCCAGAAGATTGTGTTAAGACAACCCGACACCAGGTGTGTACATATGTCAGCAGGTTGCTGGCATATAGCCCGATGGCTAGGATTGGTCCAGGAGGCACGGGAGTGTCTGAGCAGGACTTCACTGTTGGGCACGGTTTACCCCCAGAGGTTGTGGGGTTGTTTTGGTTTAGTTTGTTTGTTGGCTGGCGCTCTGGTATAATTTACATGAAGGTATTTATGGGACAATGAGGTTTGCGGATAATGGGCAAAGTGAACATTGTGGAATATATGAACGGGAAATGGTGGGTGGCCGGTATTGAATAATGAAGTGCCAAGGGCATGGGTTGCATAATGCATGGATGGGTGTAAAGGAACTGCGGGGAGGAGGCGTGGAGTTGGGTACACATCGACATGTCCAGACTGAATATTGTATCATGGAATGTTAGGGGATTGGGGACCTATATGAAGAGGAACCAGGTGAGGTCCTTTCTCAGGAGGAAGCGGTTGTTGGTAGCGTTACTACAGGAGATGCATTTGTTCCCAGGAAGCCAGGAGCTATTAGTGTCCGGGAGATGGCGGGGTAGGATACGGCTCCACATATTCCCAGTTCATGAGAGGGGTCCTTATTTGGGTAGATGAAGCGGTATCGCTGTGGGTGTCGGAGGTTGTGACAGATACGGAGGGTAGGTATGTTTTTCTGTGTGGTTACCTAGGCCAGAGGGAATGCTGCATAGTGAACTAATATTTTCCCAACACAGGGATCCCGGCTTATGTGAGGAATTTTACAGGTAAATTGGCGAATAGGCATGACCTGTTCTTTTGGGGGGAGGGAACTTCAATTGTGTGTATGATGCCATACTGGACAAGTTGATAACCCCTAAAGGGGTCCCGTCAGGTGCTACGGAGGCATTGAAAGCAGTAATATCAGAACTGGCACTAGTGGATGTCTGGAGGGAGCTACATAAGGGAGTTAAGGGATACTCTTAATTCACCCCCACATGATTTAGATACATGGATAGACTGTATTTGTAGGTTACGAAAACCTAGGAGATTGTATTGAGGCAGAATATACTGGTCGCATTGTGTCTGACCATTCGCCTCTGCTGGTGATATGGGAAATGGGAGATTCTAGAACCGCGGTCCCAAACTGGCGTTTCCCAGTGACGGCACTGGAGGATAGGGCATTTGCAGAGGCATTGGGGCAGAAAATTGAACAATACTTGGAAATAAATGTGGGGAATGTCATGAGCTGGGGCACGGTGTGGGAGGCGCTGAAGGTGGTGGTGGGGGGGTGATACAGTTGAATAAGGAATTGGAAATACTGGAGGAGGAGATTGTGGGATTAGACATGCAGGAACAAATGGGTACAAGAGGAGCGTGTATGTGCAGAAATGCACATTAAGTGGGAGAAGGCATGGGGTAGGCTGTCGAAATTAGACTATGAGGCGAGTAGAACAAGCACACAGGGAGGGGGATAAAGCAGGGAGGATGTTGACCTGGTTGTGCAAGCATTAGCACCCTAGGCTTATGACAACAGCACTGTGACACGAATGTGGGGTCCAATGGAGGTCACATATGGTTGTAAATGACATTTTTAAGGACTTTTATACACTGCTTTATAGTCACAAACTACCTGTACCGGACGGCGGGATCGAGGCAGCACTCGGACAGGTTAGCCTCCAGTGTCTATCGAAAGAGCAGGCAATAGAGCTGGACAAACCCATTACTGTAGAGGAGGTAAATGAGGTGATCGTAGTGCTAGCATCGGGCAAGGCCCCAGGTGGGAATGGATTGCCGCCAACATACTATAAAGAGTATAGCTCCTTGCTATCGAAACAATTACATCAAATGTACGTAGAGGCATATGAAAGGGGTATACTACCACCAGGCATGAGGGAGACTTAGGTGGCACCGATACTGAAGCCAGGGAAACCCCCGGAGTGCTGCTATTCCTATCGCCCACTGGCCTACTAAATTATGATGCCAAAATTCTCACGATTATACTAGCAAGCTGGTTACGTAAAGAAATAGCAACCTTAATACACCCGGACCAGACAGGGTTTATCCCTGGTAGTAGTACGTCTCTAAACCTAAGACAGCTGCAATATGTGGTTGATCGCCCAAATGGGCGCCCTGAACAGCTTCTGATGGCATCACTAGATCAAAGCTTTTGATTCAGTATTTTGGGAATGGATATATGCGGTCCTATAGATATTTGGGTTTGGAGATTCATTCTCACTATGGATTAGAGTGCTTTATACGAACAAGGTGGCCAGGTGGAAATCTGGGAGGTGCATATCAGGACTGTGGGACCTAGAAAGGGGCACTAGGCAGGGATGCCCTTTGTCATCAATGATTTACATATTGGCACTGGAACCAATAGCGATACACTTGAGATGGAGTACCTAACTGAGGGGGTACAGGAGATACCTTATTTCATTATATGTGGATGATGTACTGCTGGATCTTTGCGAACCGCGGCACAACCTCCCCATCATTATGGAAGTCCTAGCTAACATTGCAAGACTGACAGGGATTAAGTTTAGCACAGAAAAATCCTGTTTATTTCCACTAGCAGGGTTTAAAGATGAGGATGAGCGAGATCTCCCAGAACTGGGGATGAGGTGCGAAATTCATAAGTTCAAATAACTGGGAGTGCAGATAGCACATGATCCGAGGGACATTCACATGTACAACACTAAGAGCTTTGGAGGGGATACAGAGATCTATGAAGTTCTGGGCACGCCTGGCGCTTTCACTCATGGGCAAAGTGTCAATAACGAAGATGATAAATTCTTCTGGGATTATTATATGCCTTTGCAAATGAATGCTTTTATATAGAGCTGAGCTTCTTTCGGCACCATGAAGGCATACTTATGGAGTTTCTGTGGGGTGGCGGTTGTGGCAGGATTGCTTTGAAAACACTATACTTGCCGTATAGCGAGGGGGGGGCTGAGATATGCTGATGTGACTGGCAGATGGGGTAAATGCGGAAACTCGTCCGTTGCAGAAGGCGATGATGCTGAGCAGGTTAGAGCAATGCTTATGGACCCCGGATGCTTGCATGAGTGTCCATTGTAAATTGGTACAGGTGGGCAGGCAGATATGGACTAGGACCCTAAAAATGGTGGGCTCATCGTACCTGTATGCTAGGAGTGCCCCATTGGTCACGTATGCCTGTTCTGATAGGCGGGAGTTGGGCGAGGTTAGGATATGGGAACGACATGGGGTATATGTGGGGTGACATGTTTGACAATGGACAGTTCAAGGAATTAGGAGAGCTTGGGAAAGTAGATGGCTTACCTGGGGGGCAATTTTTGCGTTATATGAAGATCCGTAGGGTGGTCAAGCAGGTTTGGGGAGGGCTGCCGGAAGAACTGGCAGAGGATAGACCACTGTCCCTATTATACCAGCTAGAAGATGGCATTAAACCAACCGCTAGAATATATGACTGCATCAGAGGGTTGCGCAAAAACACGAATGATAAACTGAGGGGTAAACAGGAAGGGGATGTCGGGACACCTATCACTGAGGTACAGTGGATGCAGGCTTTGTTCTTTGTTAAATGCGTTTCGCGCAATGTGCCGTTCCGTTTAATACAACTCAATATACTACATAGGACATATATGGACCCTAGCAGAATGGCTACGTTTGGTTGGGGGCGACTGGAGGATGCCCGAGATGCGGCCGGGAAAGTGCTGATCTGACGCACATGATATGGAGCTGTGCAGCGGTGTGGTCCTTTTGGGATCGAGTAGAACAAGCTTGCAGAACGGCTGTCATAAATCAGTTTGAGTGGACCCCGTTGGAGTGCCTCCTAGGTATCTAGCCCAGACCAGCTAAGTATAGGCACATGGTGAAGTTTATGGACTTTGGATGCATACTTTGCGCCACCAGCCCGGCAGAGTGAAACCTCCTGCAAAGTCGGAGGAGCAGTTTTCATTCGGCTACCAGTGAACAACACCCGTGAGTACATATCTGCGGTTACATTCTAAATCGCACAGCAAACAATCTTCCTTATCCTGCATTTCACCTTGACTTATTTCCAAACTGGTATCTGCTAAACTCCGAACTACCACCACTGCCTATTATGACTTGCGCCCAACGTTATTTGCATAGCTACCACCCTGCCCCATTGCATACAGTTGGCTCCTGATTAGGTTACCCTGGCCTGTCATGCCTTATGGTCGCTAACGGACCACTGCAACTGTGTTTTGCCTTATGGTCGCTAACGGACCATTGCAACTGTGTTGTGCCTTATGGTCGCTAACGGACTACTGCAACTGTGTTGTGCCTTATGGTCGCTAACGGACCGCTGCATCTGTGTTTTGCCTTATGGTCGCTAACGGACCACTGCAACTGTGTTGTGCCTTATGGTCGCTAACGGACCACTGCAACTGTGTTTTGCCTTATGGTCGCTAACGGACCACTGCAACTGTGTTGTGCCTTATGGTCGCTAACGGACCACTGCAACTGTGTTGTGCCTTATGGTCGCTAACGGACCACTGCAACTGTGTTGTGCCTTATAGTAGCTAACAGACCACTGTAACTGAGTTGTGCCTTTTGGTCGCTAACGGACCACTGCAACTGTGTTGTGCCTTATGGTCGCTAACGGACCACTGCAACTGTGTTGTGCCTTATAGTCGCTAACAGACCACTGTAACTGAGTTGTGCCTTATGGTCACTAATGGACCTCTGCAACTGTGTTGTGCCTTATGGTTGCTAATGGACCACTGTAACTGAGTTGTGCCTTATGGTCATTAACGATCCACTGCAACTGTGTTGTGCCTTATGGTCGCTAATGGACCGCTCTCACAGTGTTGTGCCTTTGGTCGTACTAGGCCACTCTGATTGTACTGTGCTCTCTGCTCGCTAACAGACCACTCTCACTGTGTTGTGCCTCTGGTCGCTACTAGACCACATTGATTGTGTTGGGCCCTCTGGTTGCTAGCCAGATACTACCCAAATCCACACTCAAACTATGCCAGCCTGGCTGATACTCATCTTGTTCCCCTTTTGCATTATGCCCGACTGCACACCATGCAGTAGAAATAGCTATATCCCATTCAGCAATGGACTCGCTAAGCTTGCCTGTCCTAGACATCACCCCATTCCTTGCCCTACACCCTTCCTACCTTCCCTACCTCCTTTCTCCCACAGCGCATCCTTAGACCCTATTAACAAAACGAGCGTTACTTTGGGTAGTACCCCACTCAGCCTCGTTACAGATGACCACTCTGACAACATCCTAAACTTGCGCAGTTCGATTGAACATTGCCCTGTAGCCCACCCCAACATCATGACCCGTAACGACAGACTAGGTTGCAGACTCCCTACCCTACTTAGCAAAATGACCACGAATCATATCACTAAAATCACCAATAAAAACACCATTGCAAACTCTGTGCCACTCAAAGGAGCCTTACTCAATGTTAGATCCCTTGTGGCCCACCCTACGGAAATTGCAGACATCATCTGCTCAGCAGACCTGGATTTCCTCGCCACCACAGAAACTTGGCTCCATACTGCAGCAGGCCCCTCTCTATCTCTTGCAGTTCCAGACAACTACTCCATCCTTAGGGCCGACAGACCGGATGCCCGTGGAGAAGGTGTAGCACTCATTTTCAAATCCTCGTTTGACATTAGACCGGTGACTGCCCCTCCTCTAAAGTCCTGCGAATATTTATCCATCAAAATTAAAACTTCCGCCAAGAACTCCATTACCTTGGACCTATTATACAGACCCCCTGGGCCCATAGGTTCATTCGAAGAAGACATAACCACCCTCATAGCCGAAAAATTCAAACCTCTATCACAGAATATTATCCTCGGTGACTTCAACCTGGGTTACAATGACACTCATGACATTCCAGCTTCCTCCCTTGCCAATGTACTTGGTGAACACAACTACACTCAACTTAACACCTTACCCACACATCAAAAAGGCAGAACCCTAGACTGGCTCGCTGCCCATAACTGCAACATCATCTGCAGGGACCCACAACCACGGATATGGACTGACCACTTCCTACTTTCATTCGACATTAGTACTAACAACCCCCTCCACAGACAACACCCCCTGCACCAGCATGCCTGACGAGAAACAAACGGAACATCACTGCTGAAGCCCTCATCCCACTGGTTCTACCTACCCTTAACATGATCCCTAACACATCAGACCCTACCCTTCTAGTAGATACCTACAATAACGTCATGACCAATGCTATTGACCGTGTTGCTCCACTAAAATTACGTAAAAGTAAACCTAAAGCACACCTCAACTCTTGGTATACTCCAGAACTCAAAATACTAAGAAAAAATAAGTCCAAAATGGAAACCCTCTGGAAAAAGAACCCTTCCGGGGAACATAAAGTCAATCTCATAAATGCATCTTCCCTCTATAAAAAAGAAATTATCCGCACAAAAAAGGAAGCCTACAACACAAGAATAAGTAAGGCCAGCTCCAGTACCAAAGAGCTATTCACTATCCTGAAGGAGCTAGAAAACCCCAATCCACCTATGGACTCGTCTGTGAAGGACCAATCTTGGTGCACAAATATCCAAGATGCCTGGCAAACAAAATTACTGGCCTACAAACTAAAATCGAAAACAAAAGACTTCAACTCTCTAATAGCAGCCCCACCTTTAGCCCCATCATGCCCAGCCCACCTACCACCCCTACCACCACCCAGGGATTCACCTTCAAAAACGTAACCGCACTTGAAGTGCAAAAAATTATAACCTCCCTCAAACCATCAAACTGTAAAGGGGACAGTTGCCCTGCACAGATCATAAAAGATGCTGCTAGAGACCTCGCCCCCTTCATTTCCAAGCTCATAAACGCATCCTTCTCCACTAATTCGGTACCCAATAATCTGAAACAATCATGGGTCCTCCCGCTACAAAAAAAACAGACTCTGGATCCTTCCATCCCCACAAATTACAGGCCCATTACAACTGTTCCCTTCTTGCTAAAAATACTCGATAGAGTTGCTTACCTGCAAATTCAGCATTACCTAGAGTCTAACCAATTACTTGGATTGCGTCAGTCTGGCTTCCGGCCTCAGCATGGAACAGAAACTGCCTTTGTCGACCTTAAAAGTCAGATTGACGAAATCAAAGATAAGGGCAAGGCTGCCATCCTACTCCTATTAGATCTCTCAGCGGCCTTCGACCTGGTTGACCATAAAATACTCTGTAACCACCTCTCCTCTGCCGCCCACTTCTCCCCCTCTGCTGTCTCGTGGATACAGTCCTTCCTAGCCAACAGAACTATGAGGGTCTTCTCTCTGGAGGCAGCAGCAGACCCTATCCCGATATCTGGTGGTGTCCCACAAGGATCATGTGTCTCACCCACCCTTTACAAAGCCCCTCTTCGATAAACTGGACCGCCTGGGTGTCATCTACACAAATTACGCGGATGACACCCAGATACTCCTCACTATCTCGGGCAACTACGATACTGATGTAGCCAGGATCAATGAAATCTTCTCCGTCATTCAGGCATGGATGGCCACACATGGCCTCTGCCTCAATGACGAGAAGACCGAACTGCTCATTGTTGGCTCACCGAATACAAAAATTAAGTCCTAACTACTCTAACATCATAATCGATGGCAACACCATCCGTGTCGCCAAAAATGTGAAAACACTTGGCTTCTATCTTGATGCCAACGTTAACTTCACCAAACAAATCAATGCTACCGCCTCAGCCACGGCTTATACCGGAAACTCATTAGAGCCTGTAGACCATTTCTCTCCCCTAACAGTTGCCTCATACTATCCAGAGCCCTTATACAATCAAAACTAGACTATTGTAATAGTCTCTACCTAGGTGCCAATCAAGCGTCAATTAACAAGCTCCAAGTCCTTCAAAACAATGCACTTCGGGCAGCGCTAAATATCCCCAGACGTGAGCACATCTCGGCCACCAGAACTACATGCAGATGGCTCACCATCCAACATAAAATCGACCTAAAAACACTTTGCCTGACGTATAAAGCTCTCAACAATCTAGCACCCCCATACCTGACCAACAAACTCACCATGAAACCGTCCGTTAGAACCACGAGATCCTCCAACACCTTATGCCTTACAGTGCCTAGATTTAACTCCAAAAGAGCCGGAGGCTCCAGCTTTACTGTCCTCGCCCCCCAACTCTGGAACTCCTTGCCACTGAGCATAAAAGCATCCAACTCCTTCCAGTCATCCAGGAAACTGGTCATTGGGTGGCTTCTGACAAATAGCCAACTTTGAAGTCAGACCTAGCTATATAATGTATTGACTGTTTATTCCTCACTTATGTTACTATTGGGTGCTTTCCCCCTCACTGCCTGTATATAATTGCTATTTAAATTGTTCTAGCTTCACTGTTTATTACCCTGTACCGTGCCTTGTAAACTTGTACTAAGCGCCCCTATACTCCTGGGTCCAGAGCGCTATAGAAATAAATAAACAAACAAACAATACTAGCAAAGGGATGTGTGGCTGTGACGTGGAAGAGTAAAAAGGGCCCTGTATTCGAGCAATGGCCAGGGGATTTTGAAATCTGGAGCCTGGCAGAAACAAGAGTGTGGGCAGGAACCAAGCAAGGGTTGGAAAATGAGGAGTCCGATCACCTGGCTGCATGGGAGAGCCTGTTACTGGCAATGTTCCCACTGTCAGATGATAGACCACCTTGAGGTGTCAAGGTAGTAAAGTGTTAGTGACTGTAATGTAAGATGTGCAGCAAAAAAGCAAAGGGGTGTGCCTCACCCTGGATGTGGGCATTGCCCCCAGTATACTGACTGAGATAGGAGCACGGAAGGCAATCCATATCCCGCAAGTGAGAGTAGTAGTTTCCTGAGCTCTTGTGTGTAGTAGTTGGTAGTTGTTATTGTTTGAAGTTCATTGGAGAGGAAGGGTACAGGAAAATGAAACCAATGTAACTATTGTACTGATTGTGACAGAAGTGATGTAAACGTGAATTACATATAAGTTGTTTGTTTTTCAATGTTTGACTGTTATTGATTCTGAGCTGTGAACATTTTTAAAGAAACGCAATAAACAGATTAAAAAAGATGATGATCGAGGACGCACATTCCCCATATGTAATTAGGGGTCTGGTCCAGTCCAAGATTCTGCCCTCGGGCAGCAGGACCCCCTTTAATTGACATGTCAATGAAATGTATGGGGTTTGTCCACAGTTCAAACTGTTTGTGGTTACTGTTTTGCCTTATTTCTGTTTCTTAACAGGCACATCTATTGCATGGTTACTAAGTGCCAGGGTGTCCGTATGGGTTATCTTACCCCTCGGGTGCATTTCTGCTTTCTATGGTTTGGAGTGCACGTTTTCAGGTTTGTGCTATTGGAAGAGCTTCAAGTAAAAGGAAAGGACACAGAGAGAAGGGGTTGGTTTGTTCACTTGTCTTCAGATTAAACACGTGATAGACTGCGTTCTGTTGATGGAATTGTTTGAGGCAATCTAGATGTGCACTCAGTCCATCATAGGATGAAGGGCATCTATTTTAATGTTAGTGGCCACACATCACCAAAGAGGATCTTGAGACTGAAACATAGGAGGAAGGAGCAGAGGATTGACCTGGTCTGCCTCCAGGTAGGCACATCTCCCGAGAACAGATATGGACAGGAAAAGTCCCATACATTTCTTACCTGAATCAGCACAAAATAAACACAGTAGTGTGGGATCACTAATGAGCATGCGTCTCTTCGTAAAGCAGGAGCGAGTAGTAGTAAAGCAAAGCCACTTATCTTATTTGAGATGTCAACTGTCAGAACAAGCCATTACAGTATCGACAGCTAACAAGCCAATTGAAGTATAATCTTGACATGAGACTTCAATATTGATTTGTATAGAGTTGGACAGTCTGGGGGGTGGGGGGTGAGTGGGCTGCAAATCAAGCATCCGAAGAGACCCAACGTGCCTTTCATGATGCTGATCGAATCGGCACTCAGCAAATGGCACACTTGACAAAAAGGAGATTACTCCTGTTTTCACATATGTGCAATATAGTCACACACCGAACATTAGCCCCTCAAAAGGAACGGCATTTTTTAGAACAGGCCCCAGTCTATTTAATTGAGACCAAACTGGAATTGCTAGCAATTTATAGGACTATCATCACACATGCATGCTATATGTCCTGCCCTAAAAGCAACATTTAGGCCTCACCTTATAGAAGGCAGCCACTCTTAAGAGCGGGAAGATCGGAAGTACAGAACATTGTCCAATGAATTGAAAAAGTTGTAAAAATAACATAGAAAATTGGGCTCCAAGAGACCATCTCAACATCTCCAAACAGAAATTAGCATAACATTATTTAAACAAACGAGGTAGAATATGCCCTTCAGAGTAAAGCAAAACTAAAGGATGGGTGTCCCCTTCTTCATAGGCATCAGGGAAGAACCCATTATATAAACCACAGAGAATGATGCCACATGGAACATTAATTATTTAGATTAACGGGCTCTGGACCAAGTGAGTTAAGCAAAAGACCAGTGTACACTAATTATTTTAAAATATTCATATTCTTTATTTTGAATTGTACATTTTTAAAACCAAAATCCAAGGACTACCTTTGGGAAGAGGGAATGGAGTCGTGTGAACTGAGTTGTAATGATGTGATTGTTTTTTCTTTTTAAACGTTTGTAATAAACTGTATAAAAAAAAAATATCTATAAACACCATTGAGTAGACCTAACATCTCCCCTCAATATACTTACACTATCTAAAACATGAAAATACATATATAGAAAAAGAAATTTATTCATTTTCATGTGCAAAAATAGTCTCCAGATAAAGTGCAAAAAAGTTCACATGTGCAATGTGGAGGGTTTTGACCCATGTGGAATCATTAGACGGGGTAAATGTGGGGATTAAGCTGTCGCTGCCCATCATTTTACCCCAGAACAAAAATAAATCATTGGAGTGGGTAAAGATAGGGATGCGCTGTCGCCGCCCATCATTTCATCCCAGAATCCAGGAGAGCTGCGCAGTTGTGCGCACACCAAAATGGTTACCTAACTTGCCACCCACCAGTGTAAAGAAAGGTCTTTGTTAACAAAATCCACTGTTACTGATGTCAAAAAGTTGCTGAAATCGTGACTCATTGGACCACTTTAAAGATTCAACCCTTTTTGTGGGGTTCCACATAACCATCTTACTGTAAGGAGCCCCATCAAAACAATGTTAAGCAAGGATTTACTACCATGTAAGAACCATTCCTGTTTAGAATGCATTAATCCAAGAAAGATCCCAAAATTGCATGCAGTACCAACAAAATCCTCAAGGCGGCACTAGCGGTCTAAACTCTGACAGGAGAGCTGTCTTGCAAAACTGTCTAAGTGCAAAGAAAGGGGTCTCATGTCATTAAAAGTTCAAAGGGGTTACCTGTCCTGAGAACTCTTGACACTTCAGAACTCAACACAAGGAGCCAGGAAATCACAGGGTTCTGTTAATTAAATGCAAAGTGGCTCCCTGGCCTCCTGATGTCAGCTTGCCAGACACCACACAAAGGACCCTTTCCTCTGAAAGGAATATGTTGATTTTTACTGTTTTACTGTCAACAAAGGCCTGCCTGCCAGAGGATGCATGTGACTGACCCACCCAAGTCTTGGAGGCGGACTCCAACACTCTGAGGACTGAATTGAAAGTAAAATATATATTTTACAAAAACACTGATAACTCTTTGTAATCAAATGACAGAAATGTATAACTTTGAGAGACTTAATTTAAAAAATGTACCTTTAATTCAAGCCCAAACTCCAAATTGTGGGATATTCTGGGACAAAACCCTGCTGTTGATTACTATTACAGACCCCCTGTTTCAGCTAGACAAACGAAAATGCATTGGTATGTGGGTAGATATGTGAGGAACAGTTGTATAAAATTTAATGAAGATCCAATGTTGTTTAGCACATTAAAAAGTGCTAAAAGTTGCCATTTTTGAATGCAAGCTCTTAGAAACAGCAGATTTGGGACAGAGTATACCTCATGTGATATGTGACATGGGTATGTAATTTCAAACAACTGTGTAACTGTGAAATATGTATTTTGATCAGATATAGATTTGGGTGCACAGATGACAGGGGAGTTTTTTCAAGAGATCATAAATGGCTGACATCACTCTGACACAACTTAGCTCCCCCAATCAGGGGAGAAATGAAAGCTGGACCAATGACAAGTGGAGAGGGGCTGGCTAGTGATGCTGCTCACACACACCCATTTTAAAAACACATAAAAGCAGAGAGACAGGACAGATAGGGACCTTCAAATCCATTTGCAGCTGGAAGCTCTGCCGGGAAAATCCATACCTTGCCTCCATCAAACCTCCAGAGAGCCAAACTAGAGACTTCAATCTACCCAGAACTAGAGACCCAGACCAGACCAGCAGCGTAGAGCTGACCTGTTAGTAGAACCAGAGAGAGCTGACCCAGATCACTGTGAAGTGCAGAGATCAGAGGCGAGTCTAAAACCTGACCAGATCCGTGGCGTGGCCCATTTCATTCAAGAATATAGTGTGAGTACCTAGAAAACTGTGCAGAACCAATCTCTTAGTTAAAATAATATAATTCAATCCTATTTTAATCTAAGTAGAACTGTCTCCTAACTGTCACCTGTCATTTGTAAAGCTGTCACCTGTCATTTTCTAGTTGCAAGCTGCACTTGTCTTTTTGAACTTTAAAATTTCAAATCTGAAAAACGACCTTTATTTAATCGCTCATATCTCCGCGACCGTTTGTGCTAGAGACTTGCAGTAACTTTCATCTGGAAGCTGAGATCCTAGGCTTTCATAGGACCCCGAAACGATATTGATAGCCCGTGTAGTTCTTCTGTAATAGCGCCCGGCGCATTCGCAAAATTTGCCGCGATTTGCAAATTTCTCCACGTGTAAAAATCTGCAGTTTGTTTGCCTT
This sequence comes from Ambystoma mexicanum, assembly GCF_040938575.1. Classification (NCBI taxonomy): domain Eukaryota; kingdom Metazoa; phylum Chordata; class Amphibia; order Caudata; family Ambystomatidae; genus Ambystoma; species Ambystoma mexicanum. Next base: position 1,473,940,333 of record NC_090932.1, on the reverse strand, counting down.
CCATTTGCCAGAAATTCGTTTAACCTGCTAATCATCCCTGAATCATTGCTAGTGTGAGCCTGGACTAATATTAACTAGATACCACTCACCCTGAACCTCTACAGGGAATTAAAAGCATTTTAGCATATTTTTCACTCCATTGCCAGCACATATAGAAGCATTTTGGGTTGTGTTTTAAACTTCTGTTGTCTAAGCTTGCTGGGGTGAACTGAATCACATTTGATTGCATTTCTGAGAACTGTGTGCTTTTCCTTCCATTTCCTTGCATTGCATAAAAGGGGGGGGTGAATTGCCAGAGAAAAGTGGTTACATTGTTTTGTTGAAATCATATTGAGTATTTTCTGTACTGCATTTCATTCAACATTGCATCCATCTGAAATCTATAAAGCATTCTCTACCACATTATTCTTCTGTCCCTATTTACCAGTGTGCTACCTTATCCATTTCATGTCAACTCCTTAGTGATTATAAAGAAGTGTGCTAGTGCCAGATTCTCCGTTGTTAATCTTTATCATATCAGATTAAGTGTGATATTCAATTATTAATTTATTATAAAGTGTGATATATATATCTATTGTTTAAGTTATCAATTAAACCTTTTAACTTGCAAAACAGAACTACTTCTTGGCTCAGTGGGGTCAGGAGGATTCCAAGAGAGGGGTGTTATATAGGGGTAGTCATCCAGAACGCATGAACTGGACATAAAGATATGTCAATAAGGGTTTTCATTCAGTATTCTAGACTAGGCGTTGACTTGGCTGTAGTGCTGAATTGAATCCTCTTACAGCAAATATGCATATAATCAAATTTGCGCCATTTTGAGACTCTAAATATATGGGACATTCTGCCGAAACACTTGGGGTTACCAGTGGTTTAGCCTTTTCCCTTTGTGCCCAGGTAGGTGCACCCACACATGTGAGGCACCGTTTTCGTTGGGACACCTGTGGGAACGCGGAAAGGTAAGACGTGTTGTTGGCGGCGTGTTTTGGTGGTTTGGAGGTGCGAGATGTCTGAAAATTGCATTTCCTAAATTTTGGACTTGGCTTGAGGGTAATACATTTTGGGGCAATTCGCGCAAGTCAGACCTCTGTATTCCCACGGGTGTCTTCTTTTCAGAAATGCACGGGGTTCCCCGTTTTCCTTGGTGGCTGCGACACCCCAAGCCCAAATCTGTGGGTTGTCCACAAAGCAAAATCCAGTCGTACAGAGGGCATTTGATATATCAGTGGTTTGGCCTGCTCCCTTTGCACCCCGGTAGGTGCACCCCCACATGTGAGGTCACATTTTTCTTTCAGGACACCTGTGGGAATGTAGGACATTTGTTGTTTTCTCTTGGTTTTCATAACGTTTTCATACATTTGCTACTGCACTTTGTTACACAACCCTTTCATTTCCCAAATGTGGCCTACATTTAGTCGCTGCTTTAGGAACTGTACGCTTTTGTAACCTGCACAAGTCACCTACCCTTCAAAAGGGCTCCATGTGCACTTTGAAAAAATGTATGCTTGCCATTCCTCACCACATATGTTTCCCTTATTTACACAGGCGAAGTACGTCTGTTTAGGCCGTCAGCATAAACATCCTGTGTACCATGGCTCAGTTTTTGGCTTGTGGTATTGATTGTTTTTTTAAACATTATGAAAAATGTGTGATTTCCTACCTGGAAGAGTTGTGGGAATGTAGCTGGGCATTGCTTTTCTCAATATTCACAGAAGCCATTACCTTACAGGTCCATCCATGTCCAGCACATACCTTTTTTATCTGTCATTTTTCCAATTTTTCCCCAAACTATGGGGATTTTCCCTACATAGTTGTTGCCTGACCTGTGCAAATCACCCCTTCCGAAACCTGGAATTTTCTCTACTTCTCAGAAATGTATGCCTTTCTATCTTCCCATTCAGCTTTCCTATCCTCCTCTTCCATTCCGTCCACGCATGTCCTGTTGCGAAAAAAAGGGTAAAATCACCTACCTCTCACAAAACTGATGGTAACCTTATAACAAAAAATGTTTTGGTTTCCACTCAACCTGTTCTTGAAAGCCTGGAAAATGGTGAATTCAGCACAGCAAACATTTTGTTCCTAGCTCTTGCAAGGAAATACCACAGGCTTCTTTGTGCTCATTTTATTGGCATTTTCTGAAAAAACACAAAATGTGCTCCTTTTTGGTTATTTTCTCTCACCCCCATAAAGCAAACTAGGATTCCTTAGTGGCATTATGACCGCCTACATGTGCGAAGAAAAGGGGCCAAATTTGGCCGAGATATCACATGTAACAAAAAAGTTACAAGGGTTTGAATGGCGGCATACCGAAATCACCACAAAAGTGCTTAGCACGTGGGGGGGCAATTGGCAGTTAGGGGTTAAAAATCCTCTTTTTCATGTGAAGGACACCTTTTATTTTTCTTCTTGCTTTGTGAATTAAAATGCTGCTTTTCCTTGGGTAATGACAGGTTGGAATTTTTCACATGGCCCTTAAGTTTTCATTTACAATCACACATGCACAGCTGTTTTTGTGTCAGTATTGAAAAATCCTGCTTTTCATGTGAAAGGGACCTTTGGTTTGGGGCCTTTGAATGCACCCCACAAAGTAAACCTACACTTCCTAGATGGGGCAACTGCCTGTGATACCATCTGTGACTAACCTGAGTCACAAACTTTATTACAAGGCGCAGAGGGGGTCTCTGCGGCCCAAGGTAGCTGGCCTAGCATGGTTCAAGATCCATCTTTGTTTCCTGGAGTACATGGCGGGAGCATGTATGTATGGTATCTATAAAGTACAAAGCTAGCTGGGAAGTAACGGAGTGCTGCACAGGGAGGACACAACCAGGGATTGCAGGTAGGGTACAAGGGTAGCAGAGGTAGCTGGAATTGGTAGGGGGAGCTCCAGAGGGAGAAAAGTAGGGTAAGGCGGAGTGATCAGCAATTGGGAAGATGTTCTTTTAAGTGTAACATCTTTAGATCCTTCCTCAAGTGTAGGTAAGTGAAGTCTTATCTGTGTTAGTAGCGTGTTTCAAAGACAGTGTGTGTCTAAGGAAAAATCCTACCTACTGTTTTTCTCTCCTCTTAAGGGTTTCTTTAGGCTCTGGTGGTGGTGTGGCTTCTGGATATTGGGCTGCAGGGATGAGTGTCTCGGCCGGGTAGAGGTGGCGTTTTTGTTGTCACCGCTTTGTATGAACATGATGCATGCTTAAAGGGGTGTATTCAGTGTGGCTCCGTGAAGAAGGGATGATGTGATCACATTTTTTAAGGCCTGTGATGAGGCAGGCTGCAGCAGGCCAAGGTGACATCTCAGATTCCTGTGAGTAGTGCGTTGCAGCTGTCCAGGAGGGGGATGTCCAGGGCTTAACACGTCGGTTCTGAAACTTGGGGATGGAACGAAAGGCTGCTTTTGCTGAGAAGTGCTAGCTGGTGCTATGCTGCTCGGGTCCTCTTGGCAATTTAGGCTTGGAATGAGCAGCCACAGATGATGGGGAAGTGGAGAGATTTTGCACTTTGTAGGAGTTGAGGTGTGAATTTGTTGAGCTTCATGTAAGCCATCTCTGGACTTGGCCATGCTTTATGGGATTTCCAAAGAAAATTAATTCTTTTTGGTCTAGTTCAGCCTCAGGCTAGCGCTTGACATTCAGGCTTCAATGAGGGGCAGATAGTGCTCAAGTCGATGGATGCTGTTAATGCAATAGATTTTTTGGTCGAGCTGCAGTTATCTGCATATCTGGTTATCTGCATAATAATGTCTGTTTTGGGGAGGGGTTCCACCCGATGTTCCACATAGAAGTTGAAGATCACACAAGACAAGATGAAACCTTGTGTTATTCTTTAGGTTACTGGGTGGCTCTGCGATCTGCCAAAGCCCATCCGGATGACATGGTCTCTCTGTTGGAGGGTTCATTGTGATATTTCTGCTTTTTTGAAGGGCGCCTGCCAAAAAGAGTTTTGTTTTTTGCCAATTTCTGGTGGTGTGCAAAAAGCAGAAATGCCACGTTCCTGGGCAGGGATTCACCCTCCCCACCCCGGTGGGATGTTTTAAAAATTGGGGGGTTTTAGCCCCTGAACCGCCCCTTCTCAGCCACCGCCTCCCAAGCATATTCTCTCTCTCTCTCCCTCTCTCTCTCACTCACACTCTCTCACTCACTCTCTCATATTCACGATGGGCTAATAGTTGGCCAGGTTGTCTGGGCTGTGTATTTCTTCAACAGGGGGTGTCTCTGTCTTATGGTCAGTGCATCTGGGATGTGATTTGTGTGAGGGATTCATTGATAAGTGGTTGGAGTGCTTCACCTGCAATGATCTTCACAAGATGCGGGCAGGATATCATCTTTGTAGATGATGGGTTTGAGGGCTGTAAAAGTGTTAGTCAGCCCTTCTAGAATAATTGTTCTGAACTCTGTTCCTCTTGATATTCTGGGGCTGGTATGTGCAGGAAATCTGTAGTGTGTTTTGAGCTATCAATGTGCTGCCTTGACACTGAAGAAGTTGATGCAGTGGCCCATGGTTTGGAAAAATGGCTCAGCTCTTGTTGGATGTTTCCAGGATGGCTGTTGCATAGTAGTTTGCTTTGGCTGTGGGGAGGAGTGTCCTGTGTGCTGAACAGCGGGTTCTCAAAGTGATGTCTTCTTGTTGGTGGTATTTTCTCTAGAGCTTTCCTTGTCTGCAGATGGTACATTTGCTGTAGATGAATTTGTGGGGACCAAGGTGTAAAGGCCTTATATCTTTTGAGTCAGAGTTTCAGTGGAGCATTGGTGTTGGTAGTGGCAGGGTGTGGTTGAGTGTTCTGAGCTGGGTGTGAGGGCCAGATGCAGAGGCCAAGACAATGAGGTTTTCTTCCAGTAAGCACATGGTGAGATCCTTGAAGGAGGGGTGGGGTGTCTTGGTTGGTTTGGGTTGGCCTAACGGGGGAGAGTTGTGTGGTAAAGCAAGATGTGTATGGCTGCAACGCTTGCCCATCCCAAACATAGAGGAGGAGTGGCATTTGATGGCTGGACAGGTCGGTTGTCCTTGTCTGGGTGGTTATTTTGTAGCTTTATCCATCCCTCAACGTGCCTTTCCAATGTCTTCTACCAAAAGCATATTTCAATAATATAAGAAGTCAGTTGATTCGGCTTGTGTGCACAGGATAAAAACCTACAGACAAATGGGATATTATAACTATACAGTAGGCACATGGTGAGGGAAGGGTGGCTGTGCTGCATCTAAAGAAATTCATGTTGTCCCATGGTGCTTCCCTCTGGTGTTTGAAGCATACTCATGTTAAGATTGAAAGAGCAATGGTGGGTTCAGGGTCTCTGGAATTCATAATTGTAAGTGATGACAAAAGTGATAGGAGGAAGATGGGCACAGAGTATGTCACCACAACAGCTTCGATGATGTTTGGAGGTGGAGGTAAAGCTGATGGACCTTTCTATAAAAATATCCCAATCCTAGAGGTTTCAGATCTTGGAGGATGGGTATGGTTATCTTTGGTACTCTAGATCTTCATTTAGGGGAAATATTTAACTTTTCTATAGATGCAGAATAGAAGTAGACCAATGGACGTTTTATTGTATTGTAGACAGAGATATAAGATCTATGTGACCCTCCTTTCCATCTAAACCCTTCCAATAGGCTCCACCCCCATTTAGACTGAGTTCTGCACATGTGGTATGGGTGGAAGATGTCCTAAGTTCATTCACGGCTGAACGATGCACACAATGTCTGTACCTGACAGATAAAAATGATTCATTAATTACAGACACAAGTTGAAATATTTGAGTCTATTCCATTACACACCCAATGTATTCTGTGAAGTATTCTGTGACTGTGCCGTAGAGGAGGAGCAGGTGGATGCCTCTCCTCTGGTTCCCACCGCCTCACCAACATCCTTTTTGAGTAGCAGACAAAGAGCTACAATTGGGAACCCATACATGAATCCATGCAACATTCCGATACCGCGTCGAGTGTATGAAAGACAATATGCACTCAGTCAGCCATTCAGAATTTACCCTCACGTAGAGGCAAAAGAAGGATGCTACCAGGAAAGATGTCCACTGACAAGATGCCAGAATGCAGCTATGGGTAATAAAGACGAACTCCAAGTAAAGTCTGATGACAACAGAATGACGTCATAAAGAAGATGTATGAACCTATGCCGAAACAATATGAAAATACTTAAGACTGACAATATAACTGAAGCACTAAGAGAAACATGTACCTAAGAACGAAGTAATTGTGAATATAAGAAGATGAAGTAACATGCTGACCAATAACTGTAAATATGCTGCAATGCAAGGTAGAAAAGGTACATAGAAGCTTGCTAAAAAGAGGTATATGCATAACATTTAGGATGGCCATTGGAAGAAAATGACAACAGGCTGTGTTAAGAATCATGTAAGAAAAGAAAAAAGTCCAGGACTCAGCGCCACCAGTTATGCGGTCATTTAATTGTGTTATATTGTCATACATTAAATGATGAGGTAAAGCCCATGAGTGATAACATGTTTCGGCTCGCTCTGAGCCTTTTTCAAATCAGGGCCGAATTTCGAGGAACCAATCCATAAGACTGTATGTCAATGGAGTGATAACAGGGTTAAATGCCCAAAAACTCAATCTTAAATCATCGGAGAGAAAATCACACGCGTTGGCAAGAAAGGGTGTTAAGAATCAACCCTGCTACCTCAATAGACAATCGTAGGATTGCAAATTGAAGAACTGATGAAGACGCTGTTTTAATGTGCAGAATAAGGGAGTTCCTTGGCCTGGGATGAAGGAGGCTTTTTCGAGAGATGGGTGCAAGGCACAAAGGGAGTTGAATGAACAGACCATGTGCACAAGACAAATTATTCCTAAGATTGGGAGAGACGAGGACATCTGCAAGTGCTAAGTGATGAACAATCACGAGGGCAAACACCTATGTGGAGTGAGCAAGTCTCTAAAGGCCAGAAAGGGTAATGGCATCCTGTTTAATAAAATCAAATAGTAGTAAATGAGAGGCTGAAATGGACAAAAACATGGTCTCCCAACACGTGACTCTGAAGTCGTAAACAAGGGCTATTCATTAAAAGCTCTGATGGAGCTGGTGGTCTGTTCATACGCCCTGGAATGTTCCAGGACAGTGAACAGACTAGGAGGGCAACTACAAACAGAAAGCCTTGGCTAAGGATGAGGTCGATGACATACGATGAACTAATTGGGAAAACAAGGAATGAATTGACGCATCTTGAGCACCTAGGTCTCATTTTCGCTCAGTGCTGTGAAACAAGCCGAAAGTCCAAGGTTGGATGGGGTTGCCAACCAATCAAAGCCTGCCAGGCACATTTACATACAATGTTGCATTTACCAATATGCTGCCATATTCTCTGCTATAATCAGTATATTACGTATGTAGAAGTAGCTCAGGGTGTGTCCTACTCACAAGGGGCAGTGTAAGGAAGGCATGGTATCAAACAGTGACGACAGATAAGTGATGACAGTACAAGGGTGTTTATTAAACTACAATGGGTTGGTAGAACGCCTATCTAAATCTAAGGATGGGAACAAGCTACTACCATCAAATAATAATAACGCTGTCCTAGTACTAAAACAAACCTATTGCCAATCCTTCTAAATACAGAAGGGTGTGGGACAATTGTGTATCCAAAAAGGAAAGTGTTCAAGAAATGATATGTCCAGATGGTTGACCCGTTGGCTTCGCTTCCCCACGTTTTCAGCACAGAACAAAGTGGCACATTGAGCTTCACATACTCTGGCTTCTTGGCCACGAGGAAACAGTTCAAAACACTGGTCTCAGCACCTTCTGCCAAAGCCTTTTTTCCATTAACAGTCTCTTACTGCAGAGGGCCTATCTTTGCAAACAAATCTCAAAGTTCTATTCCTATCAGGATTTTCACATGTTCAAGTTCTTGCTTTTAATGTTCATCATGGGTTTCCCTCCTTCAGGCTGAGACCCCTTTTATCACAATGTTCACACTTTGTCTCCCTTATTTGGACTTGGACCACGGATCTCCCTCATTCGGGCTCAGATCCTATAATTGTACGTCCTACATTTTCCTCTTGATATCAAACTCGAAGGCTTTTGAATGTGCAATGGGTTTTGCTTAAACCGTCCCCTGACCACTTCGACTCACTCACACAATGTTCATATCAATCTTTTACTTTTGTTTCTCACTTCTTAGCGGAATACCTTACATAGACTTTCGATTCAGCACCATCGCAGTGCCAGACCCCTCCGTCATCAGTATTGTATCTTTCCTTCTCAAGTTCAAACATTAATCAGCAGTTTAGCTTTATTTGCGTCTTTCATCACACACCCTTGCAGGACAAGGCTGCAGTGTTGAGCGATGCAGGTGCGCAGGAGATGCTGCCCAACTATTCGTAGCATTCTTCGCTACGTCCACGCAGCCGTGCCAATAAGAATCGAGGTAAGGACCCTCTGCGGCGAATCCCTTACAGGACAAGGTTGCAGTGTTGAGCAACGCAGTTGCGCAGGAGACGCTGCCAGATGATACGTAGCATTCTTCGCTACGTCCATGCAGCCGTGCCTACAAGAATCGAGGTATGGACCCTCTGCGGGGAAGCCCTCGCAGGACAAGGTTGTAGTGTTGAGCAGCGCAGGTGCGCAGGAGACGCTGCCTGGCGATACGTAGCATTCTTTGCTACGTCCACGCAGCCGTGCCTATAAGAATCGAGGTATGGACCCTCTGCCGGGAAGCCCTCGCAGGACAAGGTTACAGTGTTGAGCAACGCAGGTGCACAGGAGACACTGCCCAATGATACGTAGCACGCTTCGCTACGTACATGCATACGTGCCTATAAGAACCGAGGTACAGACCCTCTGCAGCAAAGCCCTAGCAGGACAAGGCCGCAGTGTTGAGCAAGGCAGGTGTTTGACACGAAGGGGATGCAGTGTAGACAGTGAGGGCAGACAACTCGCCCACCTGTCTGCAGCGGCCAGGTAAGAGGTTGCGGGGAGAGTTCAGCTGGCTTCACTCCATCTAACCCCCCGACCTGGTGCCCCTTTTCACTCTTGCACACTTGTTTCTTCCCGATACCTGTCCTTCTGCCCCCCTCTGCTCACTACGCTCCCTCGCAATCCCTGATTGCATGCGCTCACTCGCACCCTAGGCCATGCATGCTCCCTCTCATCTTAGGCCGTGTCAGCTCCCTCAATTGGGTGTGCTCCCTCGCAATCCTTGACTGCATGCACTCCCTCGCATCCTGGGCCGTGTGTGTTCCCTCGCATTCCTAGATTGCATGAGCTCCCTCACAACTCTAGGCCGGTGTTCTGCATGTGGCCCGTGCCATCTGCATCCCCTGCGGGCCCTCTCTTTCCCCCTTCCTTGCCCCCCTGACCTATTGTGTACGTCTGTGATTTGTTCTCCATGATGTTGCATTCTTTCCTCTAGGTTCTTTTGGTAGTTTGTTCTGTTCTTTGGTGTTTGGTATTTTGCTATTCATGGTTGCTTGCTTACATCATACTGCCTGCATCCCTGCTGTTCATTCCTTTTTCTAGGTTCCCAGGTTGATTGTTCTGTTTTTGGTGTTTTGTTTCTCCATGGACGTTTGCTTACATTGTATTGCCTGCATCCCTGCTGTGTCTATTCTTCTAGGTTTCGTCGGCAACTGACTGTCTATATATTGCATCTGACTTTCGGTCATTGTTCTGTCGCATGTGTGCCCTTCCTCCTTCTGTGTCCCCCCTCCTCATCCTTGTGTTCCCCCCTCTTGCCTGCTCACCCCCCTCCACTCAGCCTCACCCCCCCACTCTGCCCTCTGCACCCTATATGGTGCTCTGCGTCTCTCCTAGCTTCTCTAACTGCTTTTCTATCGACTATCCTATCCTTCTCACAAAGTATGGTAGGAAGAAGTTCTAAAGGGATATCCTGGTCTCCACCCAGGCCTCCCTATCACTGATACCTACACCAGTGCTTCCTCCAGACAGACCCTAACCAACATGCTCTTTGTTATTCCCTCTCCACTCCTATGGATCCCCCCCATATGGTCTCTGTTCTCTCCTTTTTCCTCTTCACCCATTAATGGTGGCACCCGATGGGAGGCCCTCCTGGCTCCCGTCCACTCCTCCAAGACCATCATTAATGTTCACCTAAACAGCACCGTCTTGGTCCAAGGCCCTCAGGCCAACCTCCTCCTTTTTGATAGACGCTTCCCGCACCTAATCAACTTCCTTTCTTCTCCTGCTGTCCCTTCTTTTCCCTCTCTGACTCCTCTGCCTCATCTACAGCTGCTTCTCCGGCCATCCTGTTGCCTCCTTCCTCTGCCACCCATCTCCTCCTCCTTGTCTACCTCTCACTCTCCTCCTTTGCCCATCCTCGGGCACCTTCAACACTTCCACAGGGCATACCTCTGACCTGTACCGCTCCACGGAAGCCCTTCAAAGGGGGCAACCTGCTCCACATTGCCACTCTCGCTCAGCTGTCAAACACTCCTCTGACATCTGCCGTCTCCTGGAAATACTCGATCTGGATGTTCTTGGTCTGACCGAGACTTGGTTCACGGCGAGCTCCGTCACAAGCTTTCACACCCACCTTCCTGATGGCTACTTGATTCATATTCATATTCATATTCTCTCTCTCTCTCTCTCTCTCTCTCTCTCTCTCTCTCTCTCTCTCTCTCTCTCTCTCTCTCTCTCTCTCTCTCTCTCTCTCTCTCTCTCTCTCTCTCTCTCTCTCTCTCTCTCTCTCTCTCTCTCTCTCTCTCTCTCTCTCTCTCTCTCTCTCTCTCTCTCTCTCTCTCTCTCTCTCTCTCTCTCTCTCTCTCTCTCTCTCTCTCTCTCTCTCTCTCTCTCTCTCTCTCTCTCTTCCCCTCTCTCTCTCTCTCTCTCTTCCCCTCTCTCTCTCTCTCTCTCTCTCTCTCTCTCTCTCTCTCTCTCTCTCTCTCTCTCTCTCTCTCTCTCTCTCTTCCCCTCTCTCTCTCTCTCTTCCCCTCTCTCTCCCTCCCCCCCCCCCCCCCCCCCCCGAGTGGGTAGACTTCTTCTTCTTCTTCTTCTTCTTCACCTCTACCTTTTAAATCATCCTCCTCTGAGACCTTAACATCCACTTGGATGCTTCTTGTCCTTCTGCAGGACTTTTTCGCAACCTCTGCAACTCTGATCTCCCAAGACCTCCCCATCTCCAACCCTCTCACCACTCCACGAGTGATCACCTTCTTTCCTCCCATTTCTCTCTCTGCCTCTACCCCCACCCCTCCCAGGCCATAGCGGCCTCTAGCACTAGCACTACCACCCACCTTCTCGGTCATCCAACCCATGAAGCATGCATCAGTGCAGGCTTTCGCCGCAACTTTATCTACTGCCTCTGCTCCTCCGGCTGACACAGCCCTTTCCAACCTTCATCTTTCTATCTCCGACACTCTTGATGTACTTGCCCCTGTCATGAAGATCAGCTTGAAGCCCAAATCCAAGTGAAACTCATGGTACGACTCCGACCTCATCACCCTTAAACACAAGTGTAGGGTGGCGGAGAGGAAGTGGAGGGCAAAAGGTGCACCTTCTGACTTTCTGTCCTCATCAAGAAGAGAGCTCACATGCAAGCCCACGTCTCTGCGGCATTTAACAACTCAGCCAAACTCTGCAAGGTACTGTCCAATCCAGCTGCAGTGTCTACCTCTCCTGTTCCCTCCCAGGCCCTGTGTACGGCCTTGGCTTCTCATTTCATCACTAAAACTCAGGTCCATCTTTCCACCCACTCTTCCTCCTCCTCCTCCTCCACTCCTGGCCTTCCTGTGGCCGCCTCTCCTCCTCCCTCCTCTGCCTTTCCCTTCACCCCCAACAACGTTTCTAGACCGGTCTGATCTAAGAAAGTCTCGTCAAAACAGGTTCTTCCCTGTTCTTCCAGAACCATCAAGGACCACATTGACACCCTTGCTCCAGCCTTGGCCGATTTCTGCAATCACTCTTTTGCCACTGGAACCTTCCTCTGCCCCCCCTTGTGCAACCGCTCTTAAAGAAGTCCTCTGCTGATCCTTCCTTTCCGGCTAACTATCGCCCGATCTCTATTACTCCTTTCTTGGGCAAACTCATCTGGCAGCTTAACCTACACTCTGAATCTGTTGGTTGTCTCAATGACCATCTGTCTGGCTTCAGAGCAGCCAGAAGCATGGAAACTGCTCTCCTGAACATCCTTGAAGACCTGCTTGATAATCTTGATTCCAACCTTCCGTCTCTGTCCTCATTCTGCTCGATCTTTCTTCTGCTTTCGACACAGTCAACCATGCCGTCCTGCTCAAGCACCTCTGTGATAACCTGGGTATCACTGATCAGGCCCTGGCCTGGCTGGCCTCCTTTCTCACTGACTGACCCTCAGGTCCAACTGGGGCCCTTCCTCTCTTCTATCCCCATCTCCCCAGGGGTCTAACCTTTCTCCCTGGCTGTTCAACAAATGCTTGGCACCACTTTCCAACTGCATCGCTGCTCCAACTTTCAGTTTTATGCGTATGACGCCCAGCTCTCATTCAGGCTCCTCTCATTCCTGACTGTCCGCAATTCAGGAGTGGTTACCACCAATGATCTATGCCTTAATGGCAGTAAGATGGAGATCCTCCTCATGGGAACACCAGCTCCCTCCTTTCCTCTCCCTCTCTCTGGCCGTCCACTCTAGGACCTCTTCCTGCTCCTACCTGTGAGACTAAGAACCTTGGGGTCATCTTCGACTCCACCCTCTCCTCCTCTCCTCACATCTCTACGTAGTAAAACTATCACCTGCACCTCCTCAGGAGGTAGTCATCCTTTCCTCACTTCCCCCAGAAGCTCACTGTCTCCAGAACTCTGGTCCTTTCAAGGCTGGACTACTGCAACAGCCTCTTTCTAAATCTTCCTACCTCTACTCTCCATCCTCTACAACTTATCCAGAACAGGACTGCAAGACTTGTCCTTGTCCTCAAGCCCAGAGATCCTATCTCTCCAGCTCTGAAATCTCTTCATTTGTTCACAGTGGCAGCAAGGATAAAGTTCAAGACCCTCTGCATTGTCCACAAGGCTTTCTGGGGCCTGGGACCGCACTACCTCTAAATCTCTCTTCCTAAGCATCTCCCATCTCAAGCTCTCCGCTCATCCACCTCCAAGCCTCTGAAGGTCAGTCGCTTTTCCAAGCAGAGAGCTAGGGGCAGATCTCTTTCTTCGGCTGGGGCCTCCTTCTGGAAGAGCCTTCCTGCCTCTCTCAAACAGGTTCCGGAAGCAACTCAACACCTTCCTCTTCGCTTCCGCTATTCCTCTCAACTGCCGATTGTTAGGGAGAATTTCCCAAACCTAGTGAGTCCCCCAGCAGCTTTGCTGGATTTTTGGGGTTTATTTTTTTCTCCTGCTAAGAGTGAGACTCTTTTCCTCCCACTCTTAGACATGATTTGAGGTGTTCCTTTGACTTTGTATGTGTTTTTTGGGCTATGGGGTCCTTTACCCCATAGGTCTTCATGTGTTTTTGGTATGTGGGTTACACAGCAACCTCCGTGCCGTAACCCAGGGGTGTCGTAGCGACCCCCAAACATGGACTCCGTACCCTGGGACTGACTATTGTCTCCCAGGGCATGTAAAGTCACCATTGGCTTTACTAGTCTTAAATTGTGAACACAACCAGTACAAACCATCATATTGTGGACGTATTGGCTGGGGCAATTTGATTGCCCCGGGGTCTGTTGTTCGAGGGGGCACTGTCCAGTCCCCCCGACCGAGTTTTGGCTGGTGGCAGTGGATACTACTTTTTATATTCGACCGCAAATATATTCCTATGGGATTTTCCCATTGTTCGAGGCTACCACTTTTTAATATAGCCTCGAACATACCGCTGGTTTATTAAATTAATATAAATTCACCGGTTGGTATTTTTTGCCGAAACTTGGTTCCAAAATGGCGTTTGTGTTCGCTTCTGTGACTCCAACCCAAGTCGGGCCCTTTGTTCCACTTTTTGGCGGGCTTCTCCACAGAAGCCTCCAAAAGTGGTGCCACTCTGTCTGGGTATCCCAGGGGGGTAGGAGGGGGTTTAGGCACCTTGGACTGAGTTGCCTCGGCAACTCAAGTCACACTCTTTTGTGATTGGCCCAAGTGGTGAGCCGCCCGGCTCACCACTTAGCATGTTTGAGTGACAGCTAGGCTGAATGAATGGGGGTTTTCTGCATAAAAGCAGGGCTTTGGGGACTGGAACTTCAGAAGTCACCACAGGACCTAAATAATCTGAGGAGGGAGAAGCCGAGCCGACCTGCAACGACGACACCACCGGTGGAGCCCTGCTGAACCGTCTCGCCACTTTTCCCCGACGACAGAGGAGATCTCCAGCCCGGAGAGTCTTCTTCCTTTGACTGGTGGGGATAACCAGTTTGCCAGTCTTTTCACCTTCCTGGACCATCTCGTGGCCGCCTTGCCCGTGCCAAGCACCCCGGCAACTGGAATACCACAGTTAACCACTACCGCGAAGAAAAGGGTGGTACCTTGTTACCGGGAAACTCTGTGGCTGGTTTCTTCCCTGGCAGCGCAACAACCTTCAGCTTTCCTCCACGTCAAGACCTCCTCTTCCTCTGGACGAAACACCAACTTGCAACCGCTGCCAGGAACAACTGCCCCCGCTGTAGCGTTCTTCCCAGTTTCAGGTACTGTGTCCCGTCTGGCTTCCCAGACAGATCGTTCGGGGTGACAGTAAATCTTCGACTTTCTAACCTGGGCTAGCCTGGGACCGGTTAACTAACTTTTCCTGACTTGATCTCAATCGTTTGTGAACTTTCTACAAAGACTCTTTGGGCATAACCCCACTGTGTGATCCTGGACACATTTTGCTTGCTCTCTCTAAGAGTGGTCCTGGCATTTGAACTTCCTTGCTCTCAAGTAGACTTTGCCTAACCTGCCTCACTGTGGTTCTTTGAAAAGTATTGAAATTTGTGTGCTTGCATAACCCTGCCCTTTCCCTCCCTTTTTAATAACTTATTAGAATGCCATCTTATGTTAAGCGCTCACCTCTGTCTGAAAATAAGTGGTGTTTCTCATTAAGACTTGTCTAATAAGTAATTAGGGATATATATATATATATATATATATATATATATATATATACATATATATATATATATATAATAGTGACTGTGTGTTGAATGTATTTACCTCTTGGGTGCTAGTGTAATTTACAAGTGTCTCTTTAAATAAATAATTATATACTTTTACACCAAAGCTCTGGTCAGTGTTTGCTTGTGCTACTGTATCTCTGTACCTATTGTGTATACTCTATATACTGCCTAACTCATCTTGAGAGAAGTCTGACTGCTCAGCCACAGCTACCAGGTAAATCTGGGTGGTACAGACTGCTACCAATTGGGTTTACTGCCAACCACCTGTAGTCCTAAATCTTTTGCAGTGGTCCCTAAGGGAACTGCACAGGTTTCTGCCTAACACCGATGACCTGTCTGGTCCACGTACTGGTCACCTGGCCACCCTCTGAACTTGGGCCCAGGTCCTGCTGGTCCAGTTGCACCTCGCATTGCCACCTTTCTCCCCTTGCACTTGTGGTCTGTATCTGTAACCCTACAGTCCCTTCTCTCTGCACTTATGAGCTAGCCGTTGGCTGCACTTTCTGATTACCTGCACTGAGCCACTGACTGGCTGCACTTTTGTTTACCTGCACTTCTCCATCCCTCTTCCCCATTTGCACTTTCCCCCTTGCCCGTGCTTGCACAATCTGAATGACACAAGGCCTAGTAAGATAGTTATTTTGTCCTCCCTCTTTTTCCCCCTCCTATCTTGTCACACCTAGAAACACCTGTGTCCAGGCGCGTTATAAATGCCATATCATATCACACATTTAACAATGTTCATTCGGCGCTTGTTATCCAATGTTGCCGCTTGCAACCTTGACTTCAACACACACCGGTCTTGCATTGGTCTCCCCAACTCACCGGCTGTGCTGATCTCTCTGGTGCTACTTTGCTCTCGGAGCCAAGGACGATTCCACAGTGGCTGCTGCTCCTTGGTCAGTTACGCGGGAGTGCCTCCAATATCTCCAACACACAATGCAGGATGTTTCTGTCTAGTTTCCTAGCCTTACTCTTTCACGGTCAAAGGTTTGAGAGTAACGGTTTCTGGACAAAAGGGTCAGGGGTATTTCCCTCCTTGCGAGCCCTTTGTGGTTTGACGTCTTTCTCCCCTCATTCAGCTGCTGATTTGAAACTGTTGTTCCTTTGTGTGCTTTGCCTCGCTCAGACTGTGCTTTCGTGCTCCACCTTTTATCTGTGTGGGGAAGTTTAAATGGAAGTCAGGTGTGAGTAATCGCCAGTGATTGTCTGACCTCACCTGATCATCGTAGTGGGACATGTCCGGTATACTACTCGGGTATTATTCTGTTTTCTCCCACAGCGGGCTGTCCATGTGAAAGTGTTATGGATGGGAATGGGGGAGGGTGGGGGGAGTAAGGTTCCTATGGACCCTACCTGGTAGGATTTTTTTCAACACATTTTTCTTTTTAAATGTTGCTCTTTGAATTCACTCTGCATTCATAAGGAAATTATTTCTGTAACAGATATGATTTCTTTATGAAGTCAGAGTGACTACAAAAAGAAAGTTTTCTTTTTGACGTCCGAGGGCTCATCGAACCCCATGACATGGAAGACCCCAGGCTGGAGACCTGCATGTCATGGGGTGGAGGTAGCCCTATAACTTCAAAAATGAATGGTTTATTTCTGACTTCCATCACTCTGCCTTCATAAAGAAATTATTTCCATTATGGTTCGGTCCTTCACGGAAGCCCAGTCAACTCAATGGTGTTTTGCCACTACTTGTGTTTAATGCTTTGGTTACTTATTGGTAATCGTCATTACTCCTAACCCTATTCTTCCTTGTCCCTGTACTTGTGTATGAGGCAGTACTTGTGTATGAGGCACTCTGCCTCATACACAAGTACTGGAATGAGGTAGAGGTACATGGAGGTAATGCCTGACTCAGCTACCTGTTATCTTCATTACTCCTAGTCCCACTCTTCCGCATCCCAGTACTTACCTAGGCGCAAAGGAACCTCATATGTAAGCTCTCGGACAAGGAAGAGGGACGTGAAGGTAATTCTGGCCCAAGGTGCTGATTTTGGAGGTTGGGGTGGGAGGGAGAGGGTTATGTTTGGGGTATGGGATTGTGCGATAAATCAGAATGGTTGTTCATGTCCAGGCTAAGCAGGCATGATATGCCATATTAGTGCCTAGAGAGGCATTTAGGTGCAGCCACTCTAGACATTCTTCAGTTTGGCATGACTCTGTTTTAACTGCGCATTTCTGATAAAGCAGTCCTGCTAAGTGGAATTACCTGGCTAGACTGGCATTTGGGTGCTGCCAATCTAGCCATTTACTGCAGCATTGTATATTGTTTCTGGGCATCTGTGATAATATATGATATGTCATTTATAACACACCTGTACAAAAGTGTTTCTAGGTGCGTCAAGGGAGGGAAGATAGAGGGAGGACAAGACAAACAATCTTACTAGGCCTTGTGTCATTCAGATTGTGCAAGAACGAGAAGTGCAAGGAAGAGGGGAGGGGAAAACAGAGCAGTAATGCTCTGAGTTAGTGCAGCACAGCTCTGGGTAGTGCAAAGCGAACAAGGGACTGTAGGGTTACAGTTACAGCCCCTAAGTGCGTGGTAGGCCCGGAGGCAGTGCAAGCGTTACTGATCAAGAAAGAGCCTGGACTCAGTGAGACTCTGAGGGTAGCCAAGCAACCAGTCGCTACAGCAGACAGGTAGGTCATCAGGGGACAGAGAGAGAGAAGGCAGAGAAGAGGACAGTTTTTAGCTGTTTCTCGGAACTTCATGTGGTCTGCTCAAGTTTGAGAGGGGCAGGGAGGCCATTCCAGAGGGAGACACCTGCAGAGGAGAGAGAGATCCACCCCCACTCTCTGCCTGGAGCAGCGTCTAACCCTTAGAGAGATGAGGTAGCGAGCGGGTTGGGAGAATGGGGGGGTGGGGGGGTGCTCGAGAAGGAAGGTATTTTGGAAGAGAGCGTTGACTATAATGTGGGCCCGACCCCAGAAAGCCTTGTGGACAAAGCAACAGGTCTTGAACTTGATCCTTGCAGCCACTGGGAGCCAGTGGAGAGATCTTAGGGCTGGAGGGATGTGATCCCTGGGCTTGAGACCAAGGATAGGTCTTGCAGTCCTGTTCTGGATTAGTTTCAGAGAACTGAGAGTAAAGGAAGGCAGATTGAGAAAGAGGTCATTGCAGTAGTCCAGCCTAGAAAGAAAAAGGGCTCTGGAGACAGTGAGCTTCTGGGGGAAAGTGAGGAGGAGCAGCTGGCAGTGGGACTTCTTGGCGACATCTGAGTTGTGAGGAGAGAAAGATAGTGTAGAGTCGAAGATGACACCAAGGTTTTTTTGCCTAGCAGGATGGCAAAGGAAGAGGGCCCAAGGTGGGCGGCCAGAGTGAGAGGGAAAGCAGGGACCCTAGGAGAAGGATCTCCGTCTTACTGGCATAAAGGCAGAGATCATTGGAGGCACACCAATCCTGAATCACGGATAGACAGTCAGGAATGAGCGAGAGAGGAGCCTGAAGGAAAGCCGAGTGCTATCCGCATAACACTGAAAGTTAGAGGAAAAGGTAGAGATCAGGTGGGCCAAAGGGGCCAAGTAGAGGTTGAAAAACCAGGGTGAGAGGTTAGAGCCCTGGGGAAAGCCACAGGTAGAGAGAGGTGGCAGAGAGAAAGGGACCAAGTTGGGGCAGTCCAAAAGGAAAGAGGTCAGCCACTCCAGGGCCTGATCCGTGATGCCCAGGTTCTCACGTAGAGATCAGGATGGCGTGGTTGACTGTCAAAAGTAGAGGAAAGATCAAGGAGTTTTAGCTCAAAAAGGTATTATCCTTATGCAC
This sequence comes from Ambystoma mexicanum, assembly GCF_040938575.1. NCBI lineage: Eukaryota > Metazoa > Chordata > Amphibia > Caudata > Ambystomatidae > Ambystoma > Ambystoma mexicanum. Next base: position 1,473,921,531 of record NC_090932.1, on the reverse strand, counting down.
CAACTAGTATAATTAATTCCAAGAATAGTCAAATACTTTCCACCTTTTTCAATTCGTTTATTTTTGACCATATAAGGTTTAGTGTGTTAATTTACTCTCTCAACACGCTTTTCACCACTTTTTCCAGTGGCTCATCAGGAGAGATGTCCTATAGTAGTTGCAGGTATTTTAAAGAGAATTTCTTCTATTTTTGTCCTTGTCAGGATCCCGCTACACAATGCATCCTGTTCGCGTCATGGCCGCAATTGCAAGGCGGCTACAATCCCTGTAGACCCATCTCCCCAAGGTCTGGATCTTCACCGCACCCTGAGTCACCATAATGGAAGACTGTGTGAACCGAGGCCTTTGAAGCATAGGAGATTTGGACGCAACATCCTGTTCCAGGAATGCTGGAGGTTGCCATGGAAACATTGGCATCCTCTACGGACACAAAGGTACACGTTCCGTCTGGGGAATGGCAGACTCCACAGTCATCTGACTAAACGCACTCAAGCTCCACCCGATTGCTTTTTTGGTGCTTCTGATTTTGTATCGTTAGCTCTATCCCCTAGCGCTATTGATTATGTGATTCTTGCTACGGACCTTGCCCTTTACTTAGGAGTCCTCATGCTGGCGGGACAGTGTTTGTTCTTGGATTGCTTGCCTGATTGGTCATCTTCGTTCTGTCCAGGACTTCAGTCAGGAGCACTGCCACCTGTGGACATTCTATTTTGTGCCGCCCAGTACTTCACACACGGTAAGCCACGCTCACATCTTCCACATCCCATTCCTTCCAGCTCTATAATCCCCACTTATATTCTTCTGTTTTGTTCCATTGCCATGCTAGCAGATTACCTCCATCCATGAATACCAACCTTAGGTCAACCTTTTGTCTACCCCTATGGTGTTAGTCTCACAGGTTAGCATTACCCTCTGTCTCATTTATTGTCTTGCTCATGTGGTTTTCTGCTGGTTACTTGACAATATTCTCTCTCTTGCAGCCAAAGGTGTCTCGTGCAGTGTCCACTCTTCTGATTGATAGACTCCTCTGTATGTTAGTATCTCCAGAGGGGTACATTGGTAGGAAGAACTCGTCTTCTACACTATAAGTTCAACTGCCCGATAGTGATCTTGAAACAAGCAGGAAAATAACCTGTGCTTCCTACAGTATTACCTCAATGCTGCATTACATTCAAACTGAGAAGCAACTGTCAGCAGGAGAAGTGCAAAGTACTGACAGCAGAACTGTACTACAAAGTGGCAAGTACAATATTTTTTCCTAAAACTGTGCAGTTTGTTCTGTGTACAGTACTAGTAAAAATTGTTTGTTTTTTATACACAGAAATGGCAAGCACCCTGGAGTGGCTTGGGAATTTCCCTTGTGATGAAATTGGTGAAGACAGTAACTCCAATGATACACAGTGCAGTTTGAAAAGAGTTAATACACATTGCTTCACATGTACCCGAGACATTTTTTACTTTAACAGGCATATGGGAAATGAAAGGAATGGCCTAGAAGCAGAAGCTCCTCCACAAGTGCATGGGCACATGGAAAACCAAACTAACAGTGTGCAAATAAACCAGTGAACCTAGTGGCAAAAATTGACCAATTGATGAACAGTTCTGGCGACTTAAAAGAATGTGTATAACTGACAATATTAAATACCACTGCCCCACCTGTACCCTTTCTCCCTATCCCAGCCAACCATCCCCACAAATTCCCTGTAAGCAGAGACTTCAATCCCTTCCTCCCCTGATGACCACCTGTGGAAAATCCCAATTCCCCTGTATATGTTTCTATTTCTGCTACCCCTTCCCTTTCTTAATTGTGTGTTGTGTGTAAAAAAAGTTCTATGTGTATACTGTTGCTGTGTGTGTATGGTTTCTTTTTTTAAAACCCTGTTAGGCGTCCGCGGACAGCCCGACTGTCGTGCCTGTCCTCAATTAATCAAAACGGAGGTGTCCTACGGACACCGCGCCTGTCCAGGAAGTCTGTATTCAAAATGGAGGTGTCCTTAGGACTCGGTTCCTGTCCGCAAAGCCTTGACGTACCTTTAATTAGTTTAGGAACCCCACCCCTGTCCTGCGGACACCTGGGCACACAACATTCCCTGTGGCCTACGAACAGCAGGCCTATCCGGCATGTCCACAAAGCAGTGACATAATTAGTTCGGGGACACCAACCCTGTCCGTAGGACACCTATGCACACAACTGACCCCGCACAATGGGTGTCCTACAGACAGCCATCCCATTCGCGAACGTTCGCGACGTCATCATGGGACTGCTCCAAAGTGAGCGTCGACCCTTATTCGCGAACAGGGACCAGACCCCCGAACACCAAAAAAGTGCTTTTTTGGCCAATCCAAGGTGTTTTACTGTGCGATCTGGACACTTTTTGGAACTCTGAGCCCAGCTTAGGGTTCGAAGTGTCCACAAAGCATGCAACTGTCTGCAAAGCTCTCCCCAGCACCCTTATAAAAGGGCCACAGCCCAGTGCTGTTCTTCATTCTGTTTTCGATTTCCAGGGCAAACGCTGCTCCACATTGCTTGTTGGATTATGTTTCTGACTGACCAGGACTACTGCTCCAGTGGGCGCTGTTTAGCTGTTTGGCACATTGCTGTGTTCCTGCTGTTTTGCAGATTGCTCCATTCCTGGTTCCAGGCTACTTTTACTTGGTTAATGGCATGCATGTCTACCTCTGCTGCTTCTGCCTCTGCCCCAGCTCCACCCCCCACACACATCTTCCCAAGAACTGGCAAGGGGAACAGGCATGAAAACGCAGAGGAGGAAGAAAAGAATGAGGTAGTGGAAGTCCCCACTACCATCTGCCGAAATGAATCTTGGGTGTGGAGGCTTTTTATCACCATTGGAGATAAGCCGAAGGCAAGTGCAGCCAAGGTTCATTGCAATGAGTACTCAGTCGCAAAAAACCTGGGCTGTACAGTTAAGTGACTACCTCCATGCGGCGACACCTGTGATCCAGCAACAAAGCAGCAGTTCAGAGGGCCATCCCTTTTGAACAGTGTAGTAGGTTGAGTTCCACTGCAGCATTCTCGACATCTGCTCCCGTAACCACAAGGGACACCCCTGTGGGGCAGCAGATCCCTTCAACAGCCACGCAGGCCATACACAACACAGTAGAGCCTTACCTTTCAAAGGTCACTGTTTTGTGTGTGTACTGTGACACAGTACTCTGCAGGGTGAGCAGTTCCGGAGTGATGTTGAGGCTGCGGTCTGGGACCACGAAGGAAAGTGCCCCCTACCTCCATGAGGCGCACCCAACACCTTCCTCTCTCCATCTGCCCTTTCATATCCCTGTGGTTGGTGCCCCTACTCTACCCTCCCTTGTGTGTCATGTTTAAGAAAATCCCCCCAAATTCACAAAACACAAAATAAAAAAAGAAAAGGCTCTTTTCAGATCCACCTTTCACAATTTAAAAATAGAACTGCCAATAAAATGGTGCAGGCCCCTGCGCAGCCCGTGGACAGCAAGGTAGTCTGCAGACTTCCAAAGCATGCAGGAGGTGGCAGCATGTAAACCATTGCATTCTTTTCTGGGACAAAGTGGTGGCTCTGAAAAGAGCATTCTTTTTTTGCTTGCAAGAACGGCTGCAAAGCATTTTGGATATTGCGCAAAAAAGGTGATTGCCAGCATCGGTAAGATGGACGCGATCGCTGCAGAAAATGTTGGTACTACAAAATTAAATGTTTTCATTGTGGAAGGAAGACATACCAATATCTCGCAAAAATGCACAAACAGCATTGTTGACATTGCGCCTGGCTTTCTCCATTTGCGGACCAAATGAAGTGCACAGCCACAAC